>NC_141138.1:136155203-136464231 GCF_053477565.2 Lygodium microphyllum
CTAAATGGACACAAGAAGCACAATAATAGTCATCAAGTGCAGCTGCTCAATCCCAATCTCTATCTCCATCTGAGCTTCCAAATGTCCAAGATTTAGGACATGACACCGCCCTTAGCTCTTAGCCTAAGGATATGCATGTGCAATCCACCATGGCTAGCTGATCTACACAAGTGAATGCTCAAAGGGAAAAAAAAATACATGACCACTTCTGATCTACCTAAGGACTTAACATAGCAATCCACCAATAGTAGCCAATCCATGAACTAGCTGCTGCTACTTTCAATCAAGAATCACAGCAGTCACACCCTTTGGCCATGGCGATGCCCCTTGCGGAACGTGTCCTTAGCAATTCACCTATGGAAGAGGTATCACAACCAACATCCTTGACACCTCCAGCACTTCCGAAGCACCTAAAGCCTAGGCTTAAGGAGAAATATCTCAAAGATTTGGCCAAGGAGATGGCACATTTGACCAATGAACCAAAGATGAAGTGCCTAATGAAGCTTGATCACAAGCTGACAGCCATCACATGTGTGTATGTCCATGTGGAAATTGAAAGACCAACACCAGAGCACACAAAGCTCATAGTCAAACCCCTAACTCGGGATGAGCAACAACATGTTTTCTCCCGCTATGTAGTTGTCACTAAAGAAGTCATAAAGGACATCCCAAAAGCCACAGCTAGATAATTGCGCTTGATACCCTCACTCTATACTGCTTAATCTGCGACAAACAAGAAAAATCTCAAAGAAATCAAACGAAAAGGGAAAGGACATGTGTCTTTGTGTAGAAATGGTACTCCGACCAAAGTCAACCAAAGTTTGGTACTCCCACCAAAGTCAACCAAAGTTTAGCAGCCAAAATTGGCCACCGATGACTAATGACACTCGCTGAGCAAAGGAAAGCCCTTTGGACATCAATACATGATCCCACGTACGTTGCCCCAACCTCATTACAAGTGTTAGCAGCAGTCCATGAGGTCCAGCTTTCTGCCACTATCCAAAAACATCCCTTGTATGATAAACTGCTTCTAGAAGAAGATCTACACATGGCTAGTAGGCTAGGAGTAGGAAGCATGGTACTTGATGTTGGTCCATATGTCTTCTACTTCACTCAAGTCCCTGCAATCCTAGACCTCTATGCTTCCCATCAATACAACCCTACCTTCTTCAGGTGGTTTTGTCCAAGCTTACATGACACGAATCCTAAACTGCCTCTTGGTTCTACACTAGAGTCACCTAGACCTCCTAAGCAAGAGAAAAAGAGCTCTAAACACAACACCTACACTGGTAAGAAGCAATGGAGGTATGTTCCAATGGGTAAGGACAAGAGTCTAGAGCAAACACCTGACCAAGAGCAATTGCCAATGCAATTGGATGAGGGGCTAAATAGAGGGGAATTAGCTGAAGAGCTAGACTCTCCAAAAATAGAGGCAATCATATCCTCACAACCTAGCGAGGCTATTCAACACATGGACATGCTAGAAAAAGAGAATGTTGAGGCCCAACCAAGCACATCAATGGCTGACCTAGTTTAGGGTCCTGAATCTTTAAAGGATACACCTCAATTGCCCAAGAAAAAGAGAAGGAAACAATGAAAACAATAGCAGTTGCAACTAGATGTAGATGCCAAGAAGATTGAGACAAAGAGTGTTGAAGAGCTGAGGAATAAAGCATCGAGTCCACCCATGAATGAACCCATTGCCATCTCTCCTAATAGCGGTGAAACCTTAAACACATCCTGATGCCAGGAGGCATATTCCACGGTGGATTCCGTGCCACGGTGGATTCTGTGAGGTTTTACGGTGGATTCCCTAAACTTAGATGACCGGGGCTCATACACAAAGTGGATTCTTTGTGCGAGAAGTTGATGGGGACGCTTGTCCTTTTCGGGCGTTTCATTAATTTAGTGTGTACATGGGTGATTCCATAGCGGGTGATTCCGCAAAATACATATTAAATTAATAAACGTTTATGAGTTTAGAGTGTGCACTCGTAATAAATTAAGGTTAGGATTTATTTCTAACCAGTTGATTTATTTATGTAGCTGAAGACTGCTAGGTATTCACTTTTGTCGGTTTAATTGTATTATTTTACTAACGATTGTGAATGCTTTAGTTGATGTGTAGATATAGCAGCAGTGGCGGAGGAAAGCATTGGAGTCTAGCGAGTATTCGACCTATGGATTATATTTTGATAGGCGCCACGCCTATATTTTGTCATGTCTATTGAGACATCGATTATTGATTATTATTTTGTATGCGCCTATGCGCACGGATATGTTATTTCTATTTGGGACATTGTGTTGGACGTGCCAGACTTCATGGGCACCGTCCATTAGCTTTATTTCCTATTTTTGTAAAAAGCAAACTCAAAAGCTAAAAGCTTGTCATATTTTTGTAAATTGGGCTATTATTGAGCATGAAGATGGAAATATACATAAAATACATGCTTTGTGAAGCGCTCACACAAGGCATGGGGGGAGATTGAACCCAATTGGTCTCTTGCTTCTTGTCGTTCATGCTTTTACATCGTTTTTTGTGCAAAAAGGTAGAGTTCATTGTTCTTGGGGACCTTCCGGGATTCACTATGTGAGCGTACTGCGACCGATCTGTGCACCAGTGGTATCAGAGCGGAGCTGAGATCAAGAGCTTCCAATCGCTACCCATCTCGTGCGAAGGCGGAGCTCCTGGAACGATCGGGCTCTACAGTCAATCTCGTCGCGAACCGTCGATACAGGCAGACTTCTGGCGATCAAGAACCCCTGTTTCTACTGTCAGATCGCGAAGGACCAGGCTGTACAGGCAGAGGACCACGCAATCATCTCCTTCACCAAAATCATGGATAACAGACAAAAAGAGTAACTTCCTATTTCATTAAGCTTCAAAGCTTCAAGTTAAAACTTAATTAACTTGATTAGAAGCTTGAGAAAGCTTCTCCTAATCCAATCGAAATCAACGCGGCGTGAGACTGTCCAGGGAGGCGCGAATCTCTCAAGGACATATTTTTGTCCTAAAAATCCACGACGAATTAAGAAGTTAAAAGCTTCTTAATCCACTAAGTCAATCAAAGCTTTTAACTCCTGCAAGTCAGACAAGACAATCAAGTTCATAAACTTCAGGTCCTGCACTTCCAAAATCAAGTTCTGCAAGTCACTTGAGATCAAGTCCTGCAAGTTCACTAAGTCGGCTAAGTCTGCAACTCTGCAAGTCGGCTAAGTCTGCAACTCTACAAGTCAGACTAGTCAACTGGAGTCAGAACTGACTAGTGCTCAAAACTCCTAGAAGGGTTGTTCCTGCGCAAAAACTCTGAACTGCAAAGTTGTTCGTGGCAAAGTATTCTACCTATACGCAGGTCCGCTGAAGTATTTTCAGCATACGAAGAAGGAAATATTGCAGATTTTCTGAAAATTGAGAAAGAAATATCTAAAAACACATAGCCTTGTAACCCCAAATTTGAGCTACGCTCATCCCGCTAACCTAATTTTGAGTGAGAAAGGTCTTTTGAGTTTTACAGGATGACGACACCACATATGGATGATGCTATGGCTGAAGACGACCTACCTGAGCCTACCATGGAACAAAAGCTGGACCTAATCATGCTGCAATTGGAAGAAGAACGAAGGGCTAGGCAAGCATTGCAAGCGCAATTGACAAAATTACAAAGAGCGTCTACCGACAAAGAAGAACCTCAAGCTGAAGATTTGATTCGACGTACCATCGACGCCACTCTTGAAGCACAAACCATTCGCAAGGAATCAAAGATAAGTAAACGAAGTTTCAAATTTCGCACTTTCAATGGCATACGAGAAGGAAAGACTGTTTTATCCTTTATTAGCCAGTTTGATGACTATTTCCATGACGAAACCTATCCAGAAAAAGATAAAATCGAGTGTGTTACTAATCATTTGGTAGACAAAGCATCACTTTGGTGGATTGTAGTACGCAAGAGCATAGAATGTCCTGCTACTTGGAAAGATTTCAAGAAGAAGTTCATGCAAGATTTCCTTCCACCGCAATTTCATGAGAAGGCTATCAAGCAATGGGATCTACTTCAACAACGGGATCGTGAGCCTATACCTCAGTATACAGAGCGTTTTTGGAATGCACTCCTACAGCTACTCATGCTTGAAGACGTACCAGAGACGACACATAAGCGGAAGTATATGTCTGGACTTCTTGGGCATTACTACGCTGAAATGAACATGTTCAAGCCTGCTACCCTTGAAGACGCCATCTCACTAGCTCACGACACTGAAGATAAGCTACGCGGTAGAGACAGACGACCACAGCAATTCCAAGCCAATGGTAATTATGGATCTAAACAATTCAATTCCAATTTTAGAAGATTTAATCCAGGTCGTTTCTCTTCACCATCTTTCCGCAAGAATTGGGCTAAACCACCTGCATTACCATCCAATGTCAATCCAAATCCTAAGCCTATTCCACAAGCAAATCCAAATGTACCCAGACTTCCAGTCATTGCAAATAATGTAACCAAAGCCAAGCCAATAGTATGCTATAAATGTCACCAGCCTGGGCATCTCGCAGCAAATTGTCATTCAAAGAAGCCACCAGCACATATCAACTATCTTGGAGCCATGGACGAAGACGAGCATGAGGATATGCCTGATTTCATTGAAGATGAAGATGACACTACTACTACTTCCAACACTTTACTAGGTATGCCTACTCCACATTCATTATTGACTATGAAATGTTTGGTGCATGGAAAGGAAAAGACTATCTTGCATGATGACGGTAGTACTCATGACTTTATTTCAGCAAAATTGGTAAAGGAATTGAAATTACAGACTGTACCTACGCATTATCGCATAAAAGCTGCATTTTTAGGTACTAGGTATAATGGTACACAAGAAGTACAAGATTTAGAGATTCAAATTGGTTCATACACTGAAAGAAGAAATTTCTTAGTTGTTCCATTACAGTCAAGCGACATTATTTTAGGAATGCCTTGGCGACACCAGCATAATCCAGATATAGATTATTCCACACACACAATGAATATTAATTTTCAAGGAAAATCTATTACATTATATGGTATGCATGCATCTAATGTTTTTCCACTGCTTTCGCATACTCAAGCAAAACGTGCATTACGCAAGAGTACTAAATCATATCTCATTTGGGTGAATGAATTGCAAGTAAAGGAAAATCATATCCATCCTAGGCATAAGGAATTTCTTGCATATTTTAAGGACTGTTTTGCAGAAGACCTACCACCAGGTTTACCACCTTCACGTCCAGAAGACCATAAGATTGATTTGATCCCTGGCACACAACCACCTTGCAAAGCACCATATAGGCACAATCAGATAGAGCAAAAAGAAATCCAGAGTCAAGTTGAAGAATTATTAAATAGAGGCTTAATTCGACCTAGCAGTTCTCCATTCGGTGCACCTGTACTCTTAGTCAAGAAAAAGAATAATACCTATCGTATGTGTATTGATTACCGAGCTTTAAATAAGATCACTGTAAAGAATAGGTATCCTATACCTAGAGTTGATGATCTTATGGACAAACTGCAAGGATCTTCTATATTTAGTAAAATTGACCTTAAGTCTGGATATCATCAAGTGAGGCTAGATAGATTTGACATATTTAAGACTGCATTCAAAACACAGTTTGGCCATTACAATTTCTTAGTCATGCCATTCGGATTGACTAATGCACCTGCCACTTTCAGTAGAATGATGAACCGTATCTTTTTGAAATATCAGTACTGTGTGATTGTTTTCTTTGATGATATTTTGGTGTTTAGTCAAAATGAGAAAGAGCATTATGAGCATTTGTCATTAGTTTTTCAATTATTGAAAGAAAATCAATTGTTTGCAAATCCTGAAAAGAGTGAATTCTTTAAGACAGAAATTGAGTATTTAGGTCATATTGTATCAAAAGAAGGAATTAAAGTTGATCCTAAGAAAATTGATGCAATATTGCATTGGCCTGTTCCTAAAAACGTGCATGAATTACGCTCATTCATTGGTCTTGCTAGTTTCTATAGGAAGTTTGTACGTAATTTTTCATTACTTGCTTTACCATTAACCAAACTTCTCAAGAAAGGAATTGTTTATCAATGGACCGAAAATCAACAGAAATCCTTTGACTTACTGAAACGTGCATTAACCAATGCCCCTGTTTTACAGTTGCCTGACTTTAATAGACCATTTTTTCTAGTTGTGACTGATGCTAGCGGATCAGGAATAGGAGCCATACTAATGCAAGACAATCATCCAATAGCATATTCTAGTTGTAAGCTGAAACCCTCTGAGCTGAAATATTCCACCTATGACAAAGAACTATTAGCAGTTGTACAAGCATTAAGACAGTGGAAACACTACTTAATGGGTTCAGAATTCATGATAAAGGCCGACCAGCAAAGCATTAGACATTTACTTAGCCAACCCCAAATTTCTGACCGTCATATCAAATGGGCTTTCTTTATTCAAAGTTTTCATCCTATCATTCAATACCAACCTGGAAAAGAAAATGTAGTTGCTGATGCATTGAGTAGAAGACCTGCAATTCATAATATTTCTGTCATATCTTTTGATTCTTTGATTGCTATGAAAGATACATATCACCAGGATATTACTTTTCATTCTGATTGGAATAAATTAGTTCAAAATAATTTCATTCATGTTGATTCATTGTCATATAATGATGGATTTATGTTTTATGAAAAGAGACTGTGTGTTACTATTCCATTCCGATCTTTTGTTTTGAATGAAATTTATTGTCCCCCATATCAAGGTCATAGAGGTATCATATCTACATTACGTATGTTAACTGAAGATTTTTATTGGCCGCATATGGATGCAGATGTATCTAATTTCGTTTCTGAATGTTTGATTTGTCAAAGAATAAAAAGACATCATGGTAAACAGTATGGATTACTAATGCCTTTGTCTATTCCATCTAAACCTTGGGAACAAATTTCTATGGATTTCATTATTGGTTTACCAAATACTAAATCTAACCATGATATGATTTGGACTGTTGTAGATAGATTTAGTAAGCAAGCATATTTCATTCCATGTAAGAAAACCTTAACAGCATCACAGGCAGCACAAATGTTTTTGAAAACTGTTTTTACTAACCATGGATTGCCAAAAGTGATTATTTCATATCATGATTCTAGATTTTGTAACAATTTTTGGATTACACTGTTTGCTAATCTAGACACAAAGATTGATTTCTCATCTGCATTTCATCCAGAAACAAATGGACAAACAGAAGCCACAAACAGTACCATTCTAGATCTTTTACGTGCATATAGGTAATTGGCCTCTAAATGGTCTCAATAAACATGTGAAATGTATTGTGAATTTTCCAATGAGATGGAAATTCTAACTTGAATGCATTATCATTAATTTTATGAATGATTCTAAATGGTCCATAAAATCTAGAAGCTAATTTGACAACTGGATGTCTATCTACACTTTGCAATCTACATTTTTCTATTCTCAGCCAAACATAATCATCAACTTTGAAATTCATGGCTTGTCTTTTCTTGTTGGCTTGTTTGGTATATGATTGCTGGGCTTTAGCAATCATATCCTTAACCTCATCAAAAATACTATTATGCATAGTAGCAATATCATCAACACTCTGAATTCTATTAGACAAAGATGCAACAGGTGTAGACAATCTATATCCATAAATGACTTCAAAAGGTGCTTTCTTTGTAGATGTATGCGGTGTATTGCTATATGCAAACTGTAATAAATGCAAATGAGTGTCCCATGTCTGAGGTTTACAACCCTATTTATGAAAACCCACCTTTACTAGAGGAAGAGACTGAAATACTTGAACCGGAAGCTATCATAGACACTGACTTTATGACCACTAGGACTGGCCGAAGGTATTCTACATATCTAGTTAAATTTAAGAACCATCCTGTAGAGGAAGCACAATGGATGCATGCTAGAGACCCCACTCTGTTAGCTCCACATTGAGCTAATAGCAATTGAGGTCAATTGCTATCCCACCCCGGGGGTATGATGCCAGGAGGCATATTCCACGGTGGATTCCGTGCCACGGTGGATTCCGTGAGGTTTTACAGTGGATTCCGTAAACTTAGATGACCGGGGCTCATACACAAAGTGGATTCTTTGTGCGAGAAGTTGATGGGGACGCCTGTCCTTTTCGGGTGTTTCATTAATTTAGTGTGTACATGGGTGATTCCATAGCGGGTGATTCCGCAAAATACATATTAAATTAATAAACGTTTATGAGTTTAGAGTGCGCACTCGTAATAAATTAAGGTTAGGATTTATTTCTAACCAGTTGATGTATTTATGTAGCTGAAGACTGCTAGGTATTCACTTTTGTCGGTTTAATTGTATTATTTTACTAACGATTGTGAATGCTTCAGTTGATGTGTAGAGATAGCAGCAGTGGCGGAGGAAAGCATTGGAGTCTAGCGAGTATTCGACCTATGGATTATATTTTGATAGGCGCCACGCCTATATTTTGTCATGTCTATTGAGACATCGATTATTGATTATTATTTTGTATGCGCCTATGCGCACGGATATGTTATTTCTATTTGGGACATTGTGTTGGGCGTGCCAGACTTCATGGGCACTGTCCATTAGCTTTATTTCCTATTTTTGTAAAAAGCAAACTCAAAAGCTAAAAGCTTGTCATATTTTTGTAAATTGGGCTATTATTGAGCATGAAGATGGAAATATACATAAAATACATGCTTTGTGAAGCGCTCACACAAGGCATGGGGGGAGATTGAACCCAATTGGTATCTTGCTTCTTGTCGTTCATGCTTTTACATTGTTTTTTGTGCAAAAAGGTAGAGTTCCTTGTTCTTGGGGACCTTCCGGGATTCACTATGTGAGCATACTGCAACCGATCTGCGCACCACATTCGTGTGTTCTGATAAGTCAAAGCAATCATTGCCATCAATGGTTGCTTGCAACACTCAATCCACTAACAACAAAACTTACATTGACCAATCAAGAGTGGATGCAACACTGTCACAATAGGTTGATAAAACTATACTAGTCACATTCGAGGAAAACCATGACATAATAGTAGCAAAGCCTCAGGAGAAACATGAAAATCAAGAGGACAAAAGCAATCCTAGCATTGACCAATCTTGCTCATCTAGGCCTAATTCCCCTAGCTATGCTAAAGCTTAGGGAAACTTCCAGAACCTTGCATGAGATAGCAACCGAGCAAGCCCTCATCGAACATAGAAGTGTCACAGAGTTCTTGACCGAGTTGGATGCTAAACTCAAATTATTCGCACATGCTTATGTCCTTGCAGGCATGGGCACATTCCCAAGGGAGTAACTTGAGGAATACTTGCCATATCCGCTATCCTGGGAAGAGTAAGAATATCTTAACGAGCACTATGCCAAGCTCCTACATGAACGCATGTAACTCATCTCTGACGAGGAAGCCGATGAACTATGCTTAATTGTGACATTCAACAAAGTGCTTTGCCAACCAAATCTCTTTGAGATAGAGCAACTAAAGCGACAATCGGAGGGTCCAAGTCAATTTGAAAAACATTGGTTTGAAAACCGCACTACAATGGCCAAACTTGGAGCCCAGATTATGACAATCTCAAAGGAGCGATTGGCCAAATGGCGATCGCAAAGAGACCCAACCTATGTGGCACCAACTTCTTTCCAAGTACTAACTATTGTTCAGGGTATGGACTTAGCTGGAGCTAGCTAAGAGAACTCTCTGATTGATAAAATTCTCACTGAGGAGGAGCTACATGTTGCCAGTAGCCTCGGACAAGGTACCATGCTACTCGATGTTGCAAAATATCTGTTGTTATTGAGTAGGTTGCCACGAGTACTAGATACATGTGCCACACTCCAGTACAATCCTGCTGAGTTCTATAATTGGTTTTTATGCTCATGAAGTGACATGGATTTATAAATGTGTATATAAATAAACAATGTGTTTTGTGACTATGTATAGATAACACCAAAAAAAAACCAAAGTGAGTACATACACAAGCAATGATAATCAAGCGTAGGTGATATGCATCGAAGTCAACACCATGGGATTCAAATAAGTGATGTCTCTTTGAGCTACACCCGTTCATTATGGTTGAAGCATATGACTTGCATGTATTCTTACGAGTTGCCAAGTGAATGCAAGATGACACAAGTCTCTATATGAAAGCATTCAATGTCCAAGTCACCACAAGACCACCAACCCCACAAAGAACCATTATGGAGAAAGTGACATAAATACTAAGAACAAAGAGTCATGACGAAAGCCCTGCTGGTTGGAAGAGAAAGTCACCCCTATAGAAAGCACACATTACATTTGAGCATGGCCCGAAGCATACTCATTGGCTACTCTCTCTTTCTTGGCCAAACTCTACATCCAGGGCAAGATTAAGGTGGCAAGCTCTTGTTCACGATGAAAGAGCAAGCAAAATATGGCCTAATGGTGGAAACAAGGGGTTCCAGCTAGTTTACATTCAAGCTCACCCTAAACCTAAAAGATGCCATCATGGAGGAGCTAGCCATAAAACAACTCCCGAACCAGTGTAGTCTATAGAAGTATGTAGAGAAGATTGGGCAAGCTATCAATTATAGCCAGTGCGCAAAATTTTTAGGAGCTTCAGTGTCGAAAGAAACTATGGCATGGTGATGGTAAGAAGAGGAGAAGAAGCTCGTCAAGTAGAGGAGGAGTGGAGTCCTGCAATGGTAGAGAAGGCCCTAGGTTTAGCTAGTAGCAAGACTAAGAAACGGCCAAGGGGGGATGTATTGGGGGTGAGCCGTCACCAATCCAAGAGTAAGAGGGAGACAAAGTCCACAAGGAACAGCAGGACAACATGAAGAGAGTTACTAATAAAAAGGAGAATGACCAACCATCTCAACAGCAAGAGAGCAAGAGGACAATCTGTGAGTAGCAAGGCTCAAAAATTGTCAAGTCAAGCGGAAAGGAAAGATCACACTCTCAAAATCCCCATAAGAAGAACTCGATCCACCTCCAAAGAAAATAGAGAGCTGCAAAGGGTGGAGGAGGAATCGAAGAGATTAGAAGAAGAGCACAAGCAAATGCCAGAAGAGGAGGAAGAATGACTAAGGCAAAAAGAGAGGAGGAGATTACTCTAATGAAGATGGAATCAAAGATTTAGCCTACAAGCTAGCACATCACTGCAACATGGACTTCGTGCCATGACACCTAAGCCTAACACTGGCTTAGGAGTAGAGGAGCAATGTGCTCCCCTAATATCAACTAGATGAACCTCACAGGAACTCTCCTTACTAGTGGTTTAGGGAGCCAAAATAGCAAATGCAGCCACCTCAACAGGGGGCACTGGAGCTAGGGTCTACGAAGAAGGCATGAATCTGAATCAAATCAAAAAATAAAGAACGAGTGTAGGAACCAAGCCTCTCCGTGGCCATAAGAAGTATAGTCAAAAGAGAAAAGGGCTCCATGCCAAGCCATGCATTCCTTGGTAAATCTCTTAGGCCCCCTTAGAATGTAACTACTTTAGAGCATCAAGATGATGTCTCATGTGCCCCCTCCCAATGCATCTTTGAAACAAAAAAAATATTTAAAAAAAAGAAAAGAAAAAAATAGCAAACAAACAAATACTCCCATAAAGAAAAAGGAAAGAAACAATGGGCTTTTCCATGTATATCAGAGTGCCACAAACACTGTACCTAGGGGTCCTCATGTTAGGCATGACCAATGGCCTTGGTCAACCGGCTTTGTGCCTAACCCCCTAGCCCTTCATGTCCCACCGCTTCATACTTAGGGCACATCAAGGGCAGGATACACCTAGGGAGTTTGTCCTCGCCTATGGTTAGATCTGTCTCCATATGTGATACTCTCACAGCACCTCCCCTGTACACAAAATGGGTCCACAAGTATGGGACAACACCACAAGCTTCCCTAAGGTTCCAACCCAACTCCTAGTTTTACTAGCACGGACACCATGCAAAACTGCATAGTGAGGTAGATGCACCCCTAGGTAGCGCACTTCCTTTTTCTTTTTTCAAGTATACTCAACAATGATGATCAACCACCACCAGCATTGAAGGCCCCCACTACTTGATCAAATCTAATCTCGGCCTCTGCAATCTAATCTCAGTGTCAATGAGCTCAATTATCCTACATCATGTCAACAAAAGCACAAATAATGTCTCAAAAAGTCTTCAAGTGTACTTCTCCTCAACATCGACAAATTCTTCCATCCCATTGAACCCTCGCTTCATCCACACACTGCTATGAGGAACCTGACCAGTAGTCTTCTAACGATGTACTATCTAAGTATGTATGCACACTCACATAATATCTACACCACAATCTATACATAATTTGGGTCCTCAAGTACAGGATAATACTCTCATCTTGCTTAAAGTTTGGCGTATCTCCCAAACTAATCAAACTACATCTTGTGCATGATAAGAAGACTAGCACTAACCCCTAGGGAGAGACCATATGAGAGGTTTTCAATTGCAGGTATTGAAGACTCCAATGAAAGTACCGTCGGCTCTTCATCAACACTCAACTCTGAACTCTTGTCATTTATCATCATGCAAGCCCACCAAAGAATTATCACGTGCAAAATCCCCTAAAACCAACACCTATGCCAACCATCAGTGCAATTCCCAACAAAGAACAACCCTATCACCAACTCCAACACCCCTACCACAAGCCAACCAGGCTAACAATGTGCCCCCAATAACCTTCATCCGCATCATCGCCAAAACTCCTCCAAGGCAAACCATAGTAGTCCCTTCCACCCACATCTTCGGTGCATGCCAAAGCCTGTTGTCTACAATAGTGAGAGCCATGGGACTGGCACTCGTCTAGGAGGGGGTAATGTTAACCCTCAGACAAAGAAGGTGGAAAATTTGGAAAATATATAGCAAAAGTAAAATAGGAGACAAAGGTACTCTAAGAGAAATATGGAAACACAAGAAGTGCAAAAAAGTCCTAAATCAAGGAGAAAGGCACATAAGAAAAAGTGCAAGTTAATACTTTTGTAAAAGAGCACAAGGCGCACCATGATTTATTTTAAGGGCACCGGTCTCTCACTTGTGCAAATTGTAAAGGTAGATGGACAGTAGGAAGGAAGCTAGGAAGATAGGAGAACAATGGGAAAAAGTGCCTAGGCCACGGCCACCCATGTAAAAAAAGGGAAAAAGGGGAAGACCGCCCAAAAGGGATTTAGGGTTTTATATATAAAGTTGAAAAGTGAATGAGAAGCTCATTCTTGTGTGTGGCCAAAAGTAGCTATCCTCTTCTTCTTCTTCTTCTTCTTCTTCTTTCTTGCTTGAGCTTGTGCTTGAGAGAGGGAGTGTGAGAGTGTGAGGGAGCGAGTGTGTGAGGGTGAGGGACCGTGGTGGAGAAGCTCTCCTTCTTCTCCTCTCTTCTTCTCTTCTCTTCTCTTGCTCGTAGCAATGGAGCTTGGAGTGTGGAGCTTGAGGATGGAGCTTTCTTGAAGCTTGCACTTGGATCGTGGAGCTACTAGAGTACTTGGGAGAGGAGACAACTCGATCGGGCATGGAGGTAAGCTCACTGCATTTGTAGAGATGGATAGCACATCAGCTATGTGAGAGGTAGCCATTAGTGCTCGGCTTGGAATGCTTGAACAATAAGTGGTCCGTGGGTCTTGGTGGTTGAGCTTGCCCCTCCAACTCCAAATGTTGTACTTTCTTTTTCAAATCAAAGAGGACAATACCTTCTTCAAGATGGGCTATTAATCTATATGAAAAAAATCTACTTACTTTTTTGTAGCTCAATAACTATGACTATCCAAGAGAGTACTCAACACCCTATCCACAGGTTCCTTGTGTGCAAAAATTGCAATATTTCCTAGATCATAGCTCTAATCAAGGAAATTTTTAGTTCAAGTCAAAGGGATGATACCCTCTTTGAGACTGAGCTATAGGGTTCTTCCCTAATCCTAGTCCATTACTTGTTCTAACCCAAAATTACATTATTTGAGTACCTTATGGGCTGAAAAGTCTATGCAACTTAATGTCCAACATACATGGCATACTCAACATGATTCCACACCTATCCAATCATCAATGAGCTTTGCATGCAACTTATATGAAGGATCCAATATCATACATCTCGTATTGACTATATACACTCCAAGTTCAATACATAGGTACCTTTATCAATGTATGTACCTCATCTTTTACCATTTTCCATCAAGATTGGGGTATCCATCAAATGTACCTACACTTGGATACAAGTATTAGGCTTGGATCACTAGGACGTGGGCAAACTCCCCCCTCCTTGGGCTGTGTTGCACACCCTTTCAAGATCTTACATGGTAAGGGAGAATCACCTCTCTTTTAGCTTACCACTTCACTTGGCATTAGTCGTTTCCTCAATCAAAATATATAAGGCATGGCATTTTTAACTTAAGCAACCACCATCAGATGCATTGATGGAAAATAAACTTTTGGTTTTTCATGAGATGCATGGAATGGACAATCGAGTAGATGGGGGAGGGATCCTCCTAGGCCTCTAGCTCCCCATGAGGACAAGCATAGCTCTAGCTCCTACCATAGCTCTACTCCTCCTTCAATGAATTGCAATCTACCTATAGTACTCAATGTGAACTTGAGTAAAATAGAGTCAAATCCACACCAGAGCTGTCTCATTATTGCCATTTGTAATCTCAACATGAAAAGACATATTCCAAACATCATGCATCCTCAAGCAACATCCCCGAATCTATCATGACCTAAAACCCCTCTTTAGGAGCTAAATGTAAGAACATTATTAACACATAACTCACTAATGACATGATCTATACCAAATTGTCATATGCCTAGTTCACAATGACCATTTGGAATCTCTTGATGAAAAGGTAGGTTTTGAACATCCTTATGAATGGATCTCTCTTTAAGCCGTAAGCCTGGTAATTTGCCTTCATTTACACCTTGTGGAGCTAAGTTCCCTACAAACATGCAACACATAGTCTCTGCCAATTGCTTGATGCAAACACCCCATATTGATTGGATACCCACAAAATTTGTTATCAATACATTTCATCAAAGTCATGGCTTAATTTTCAATATATACTTACAATCACATTAAATGTATCACATATTTTAAAATAATAAATATTAAATGTTATAATTACATGATATGATAAGCAATATTTTAAAATATTAAATATTAAATGTTATAATCACACGATACGATAACCATGATCCAAACAATTCCAAAGCATGCACAAATATGTGAGGACCAAGGCAATTGGTGGAGCCAGCATGTGAGTTTTGAGAGTATGTAATGTTCCATGTATTTCTTTGACTAATAAATTTTAAGTTAATGTATTTGAGTCAATACTTAGAGCTTAGTGATATTGATTATAAAGATTTTGAGATCACCAATGAGAGAGAGAGAGAGAGAGAGAGAGAGAGAGAGAGAGAGAGAGAGAGAGAGAACCTTTTTGGTGAGATAGAAAAATTAGTTATAAACACATGCATGATTGATATGTTCTAACCAACAAATAAAACAAAGTAAACATGGGACCACAAAACCCATTATCAACACATTTTGTCAAAGGTATGGTTTGATTTTCAAAATTCAAGTACATACATATCTGATATTAAATATCAAATGTAAGTATTAAAATTAAATCATATACTAACCATCATTGGATTATTAGAATTACTCCATGTAAACCTCAAGAAAGAGACATCACATTGTATGCTTAGATATGCTTTGTTACATCAAATGCATTGCACATCTTAGAACATTCAATGTAAAATCCAAAAAAAAAAACATATATCGTCACAAAAAACGCTACCCCAAGCACTTGAAATATGTGAGACAATATGAGCTTATAAGTTTCATCCTAAGCAAGTCTTCCTCCTTAGTTGCGACCATTCATCTAACAACTCAATTGTTGCAGTAAGACATTGAGCCTACTAACATTCATTTGAAACTACAAGAATGGCAATAGACAACCCATTTGGCAAATCACATGCTCATGGTTATTGTAGAGGTGATCAACCACCGAGACCCACGGACCGCTTATTGCTTCAAGCGTTCCAAGCCGAGCACTAATGGCTACCTCTCACATAGCCGATGCGCTATGCATCTCTACAAATGTAGTGATCTTACCTCCATGCCCGATCGAGTTACCTGCTCTCCCGAGCACTCCGGTAGCTTCACAATCCAAGTGCAAGCTTGAAGCAAGTTCCATCCTCAAGCTCCACGCTCCAAGCTTCATTTCCACGAGCAAGACAAGAGAAGAGAAGAGAAGAGAAGAAGAGAGAAGAAGATGGAGAGCTTTTCCACCACAGTCCCTCACCCTCACACACTCACTCCCTCATACTCTCACACTCCCTCTCTCAAGCACAAGCTCAAGCAAGTAAGCAAGAAGAAGAAGAAGAGGAAGAGAGCTACTTTTGGCCACACACAAGAATGAGCTTCTCATTCATTTTTCAACTTTATATACAAAACCCTAAATCCCTTTTGGACTGTCATCCTCTTTTTACATGGCTGGCCATAGCCTAGACCCTTTTTTCTATTGTCCTCCTATCTTCCTAGCTTCCTTCCTGCCACCTATCTACCTTTACAATTTGCATGGCGGGTGAGAGCCCAGCACTCTTAAAATAAATCATGGTGTGCCTTGTGCTCTTTTACAAAATCCTTGACTTGCACTTTTTCTTTTGCGCCTTTCTCCTTTATTTAGGACTCTTCTACACTTCTTGTGTTTTCATATTTTTCTTAGCATGCCCTCGTCTCCCATTTCACTTTTGCCTTGGCCTTATCTTCTACTTTAGATTTTCTCGATTTTCCACCTTGTTCGTTTGAGGGTTAACATTACTCCCTCCTAGACGAGTGCCAGTCCCATGGCACTTACTGGTGGTAAGGGGGACGGAGGTGTTGGGTGGCTAGGGGGTTCTTGAGGTTGTGGATATACCGTATTGGGGGTGTGTTGGAGGGAGTTCTAGAACTAGGAGGCTCTTGAGTGGGGTACGGGCCCTGGTCTTGGAGGGATTTATGGAACTGAGAGGCCCTAGCGGTGGATATAATCACTGGTGTTGGAGGGATTTTGAGAGGCAAGTCCATCTTTGAAATTGAAAATGATGCTAAATGTATCCATCATTTGACTCGTCGTGGCTGAGTTTGCCTATGTTGTTTCCAATGAGCTTCTTCATTCACTTTCCGATTGTGACTATTGCATCCATCCCTTGGTTGGTTGTGCTTTGTCTGATGGCACATGGCGTAGAATGGGGACGGCATTGCCTGGATGCTGGGGTCTCTAAAGCTAGTGGTGGGGCCCTTGGCTGTACCTGGAAAGAGAAGAAAAGTACATTACTTATGGGTGTGTGCGCGTGCTAGTGGGATGAAGCTTAGGGTGACAGGTCTAACCACAAGCGAGTGTTACATCCCTAGGCATGTCCTCCCCTTTATGGGCCCTAAGCAAGAAGTGGGGGATCAAAGTGAGGCTACAGGGTTAGGAACGGAGCCGGAGACTAGGGTCACTAGACACGCCTATCTTGAGGACCCCTAGGCGTAGCGGTTGTGGTGGATGTGCAACTTGCACTGGTGACTTTTTTTTTTAAGAGGGGTGCTCTCAGATTGTACCCTAATCTTACTCAAACGAGTTGCGAGGTGGTCTTTTGGATTTAGTTAAGAAGGTGTGGCTCTGCAGGTATTTCTTGATGTTAACCCTTGCATTGAGAGGTGTGGTTGACAAAAAAGGGTGGCTGCACCTCGTAAAGTGGCTATCATTCATGTCTTCAAGGATCCTCATGCAAAACGAGGGAAGCTGGGTTGCCCTCATCATGAGCCTAGCCATAGCACAGCTATCTATTCCTAGGTTAATATCAAAAAAGAGTGGGGGAAGGTGGCTTCCTCAGCCTAATGATCCTTAGGTAATTACAAGTGGTTATGAATGATGGGTTTGGGAAAGAAGAGAAATCCTCGAGGAAGCGGTTAATAGATGGGTGCAAGTCCCCTACTCTGAAATTCATGCATTCCCCAAGAGTTGCTACATTGACATTGTAGATCTTCGAAAAGTCATACCTGCCATGCGCCTCCCTATCGTAATCCACCCCATGTCTACGAGGGTAGGGCATGTAGGTGGGATCATTCCGTTCTTCCTATAGAGTGCTGCAGAAAGCCATCCACGCATCAAAATTGGCGTCCCAAATCCTCCTCCACCACTTTGGATGTGCCTCATATCCTTGGACAGTTTTGGAAACCTGATGGACCTTGTCCTGCCAGTAGTCCGTGGGCTTCCGCCTCCATTGTGTGATGATGATGCTCTACTCCTCGACCCATCGATTTGTTAGAGTGTTGCCCAAATGAATGATTCCTTCCACTACTTCTAGGGGTAAGGCTCAGTTTAAGGACAATGGGTAGAGGAAGGAGAACTCAAAGGGTCGGGATTGGAGCTCTTGGTGCTGCCAAATAGTTAGCTCCTGCAGCCAATTGACGGGGTGGCGATCCTCGCATGGTGGCATGGGCTTGTCAAGAAGCTATTGTGGTCATGCATGCGCCCTCTACTGGGCTTTGTTCCACAAGTTCTCGTCTTCTTCTTCTTGTAGCAATAACACGCTTGGGGACCTGCATGCCCTCTGGCTCTTCTGGGGGTAGATTAGGTAAGGGCGGACTGGCCTCCCTGATTTGTAGTTCTTCTTTGAATGCTTTCTCGAGGTTAGGCCCTTCCTTGGTGTCTTACTCCATAGAGTGATGGATTGGGGATGGGTGGGGCTTCTCATGTTCCTCAAATCCAAGTTCCCTGAGCTTGTCGGTGGAGAGGCCGGCTTGTCACAAATAGCTACGTTGTTGCTCCTTGGTTATGCCCGTGCCGGTTAGAAGCGTGCACTCATGCATACCACATCTTAAAGTTCTAGTTGTCAATTCCAGCTTCCTCTTCATTCTCTCCACCGAGTCCTCTCCTTCAATTTGTGTGAGATGAAGCACAGTGCTCAAAAAAGCTTTCCTCTGCATGTTGGAGCATGCTTCAGCGGCCTCAGCTCTAGACCCTATGAGTACCCTCTTGTATTCTAATACTGTTAGGCACTCTGTTAGTCCTCGCACTCTTTCAAGGTTGTGTTCCTCCACTGTTGTGCCTTTTCTTCCATGTTTTCCTTACCCCTCTCCATCTCCTGAGATAGCATCATTACCACCTATTGCTGCTCGCTCCAAATTTCCAACATCTGGATCTTCTCTTCATCTTGACAGTTCAGCTGCTCTTTGACTATCCTCCTACCTCTTGCTCAGCCCACAGAGCACTATTGGTAGGCTTCTAGAATTTGCTCTGATAGATCTTCAGTGATTTGCTCACACCTTTCAAGCTATGCCTGCCTTTCGATCATGGCCACAGCCATTAGTGTCTCCACCTCCTCCTCGGCGTTCTTCAAGTCGTCCTGTAGGCTTCCCATGGCTTTGTCGATGGCCTTGTCCCTCATTACTGATGTAGCTCCTATTTCTCTCTCCAGTTGTCCTTGCTCTTCCATTGCCATCCATAGCTGGAGTACCAAGGCATCCTCCTACTCTTGGCATTGTTTTTTTTATGCCTGGTCTCATTCTTGCGGGCTTCCCTATAGTAGTTCCTCATGCATAGCTTCCACCCGCGCCATCCACTGCTGGAGTTCTACATATTGCTAGAGGAACCACTTGTGGCCCCGCTGCTGCGCTACCAAATCTTGGGCCTCATCTTCTATTCTTCGCCTTAGGCGATCTTCATTTTCTTGAGCCTTCTTTTCTTGGGCATTGAGTTGCTCCCTGAGGCTCTGAATTTCTTTCTGATGCTCAGAGGCTTGCCATGTCATCTCTAGTCATAGGGCTGTGGCAACCTCTCTTTCAGCCTCTAGCTCCATAGCAGTGGCCTTCTTCTCTTCCTTGGCCCTCTGTAGTTGGGCTAGGAGCTCTACCACATAGGGGTCATAGTCCACAGCCAAGGGCATCATTGGCAGTGCTGTGGTGGACGCTCCCAGCTTTTTTTGCTTTGGGTCCTACCTGACTCAGCGTCCGCCACAAGAAACCTTTTGGCTCCTGTCCCTGGCACCATCTCGCATACTTTTGTGACCAGGAACTACATCATGGACATGAGCTGAGTGGTATCCATGGCAAACGCTGGCTCTTGTGTGGGGGAGGTGGTGGTGGCAGTTTGAGGCATGAGATTCGAAGGGATTAGGTGCAACAGGGCCTTC
Organism: Lygodium microphyllum; assembly: GCF_053477565.2. Lineage (NCBI taxonomy): Eukaryota > Viridiplantae > Streptophyta > Polypodiopsida > Schizaeales > Lygodiaceae > Lygodium > Lygodium microphyllum. Next base: position 136,175,370 of record NC_141138.1, read on the forward strand.
CCCTTTCCCTGACTACTTTAGCGCTGCCACTTGGTTCACCTTTGTGCCATGGGTTCAAGGTGGTCATTCCTTTAGAACTGTAGGCCTCCTCTACAGACATGTGCATGGCCTCTGCCATGTCTTCATCTTCCTTCCTTTTTAGCTCTTCGGCCTCTCTCTCGGCTCTTGTCTTTCTCTCATCTTCGACCCTCTTGGACTCTTTTTGGGCCTTCCTCAACTTGGCCCATTCTTCCCTTATCATCATTTCTTTTGTCTCCTTCTTCCACTTTGATGGGGTTTCCTTCATCTGTGCCTTTGGCTCTCCATGGTCAAACTGTGTCTCTTGCTCTTCCTTATCACTTATAATCCTTTCGCTTGACTGCACTTATTCATGGTGAGGTAGTTGGTCAAGGGTTTCCCCTACCCCCTCTCCACCTTCCTCTATGTCCTTCAAGGCCTCCTGGATTATGGCCTTTAAGATCCCACCGAACCTAATAGTGGATTCTTTGGAGGAGGACTTCTTTCGAATTGATATTGTTGTGGAGGTCGGGGATTCTCCTCCTGCTATCATTCGACCAGTGGTCAAATCTTTTGTTGAGCTTTCAATAGTTTTGTGCAGAAGGCGTTCCAATCGATTTCGTCTAGGGATCTTGTTGTGATGCTCTCCAACAACGACATCCCAATTCTGTTCATAAGGGCATTGTACCTTTGACTAGAGAAGAGAATATGGACCATCTTTGCCTACATCTTGATCTCAAGATTTGGAATGTCTACTAAACTTAACCCATCCACTGTGTATATGGTAGCCTTGTTCATCCCTAGCCTGTTGTACACGTCCCTTTTTGGGCATTGCTTGGTCTTGTTAGTTAAGCCTAGGGCACTCTCCACCACCTCAAGGCTCAATTCCACCTCTACTTGGTGGGCTTCTTCCCCTTTCCTAATTGTCACCATGCCATAGTTCCTTTCAGCATCATTGAAGCTCCTTAGAAACTCTGTGCATTTTTCATAGTTGACTACCTGCCCAACCTTTTCTATGTACTTCTACAAGCTGCACTGGTCCACGAGTCTTATGGGTGGCTCTTCCATGATGATGTCCTCTAGGTTCATGGCATGCTTGAATGTGAACTAGTTGTAACCCCTTGTTTCTACCATCAAGCCATACTTAGCTTGCTCTTCCTCTGTGAATGGAAACTTGCTGCCTTTATCTTGCCCTGCCATTTTAAGTTCCTGTCATATACCATGGTTCACTATTAGCATTCTTAAGACGTTTTCTTGTTGGAAGCTAAACAAGAGTTGATCATGCTTTTATGGAAAGAAGAACATGCTTTAAGCATAAAAAGAGAACATGCTTTAAGCTATCTACTTTGGCATAAGCTAATCATAGAAATCAGGTTGTATTCCAAGTGGGCATGACGATTGAGATTATGAGGACTAATGCATACTTGGGTAATGTAAGTTAGGAGATTGGTCAGAAAATCACCCGAGTTGATCCAGCTACATGTACCTCCTCTTTTGTAAGGATTCAATCAATGTAAGGATGGGCTAGGACCTGGTTATCTAAGTGTTTATTTCAGGTGATGGCCAAGACTCTGAAAGAGGTTGGTGCTCTGTAAGTCGGGTCATACTCAGTTGTTTTGATGGCATGTCATTGCTCAGCATTAGTCATTATTTGGCAACCCCGTTTCTACCACTGGAGATGTAGGTTACACCATTTTTGTAAGAATGATGAATCTGAGTCAGCGAGGCGGGTGAGTTCCTCAAGCTCAACGAGTGACGCAGGCCTTTGGGGCTTACAGTATGATATTATTAGTTGTCTAATGAATGCGTGCTCTTTTGATATTTCACCATTATCAATCAACTCCTTTGAGACCTTAGGGGATGTTATAGTCATGAACTCGTATTCTTCCCAAGTGCAGGATAAGGAACGAACCTCAATAGCAAGGGGTTCATCAAGCAAGCCGAGGTCAAGTGTAAAGGTGTTATCTAAGAGCTTGATGCAAGTCACCAAGTCATCTCCCGTATTCTCAACAAGGTCCTTGGTGACTGATAGGAATGAACATCACTCGTAGGAAGGCCTAAGACCTGCCGGTGGTTGGGGTGGAATTGAGATAGACAATAATGGTTCGAGGGGCAGCGGATGTGACAGTGGTGTGTCTAAGGGTAGCTCTGTAGTCTAATCTATGTGTCCAGTGCTGCTTTGGGGTACTGAGGATGGCTTCAGTGGCACAGATGGTGTGTTGCCCTCTTCTTGCGTAACCACTGGGGTGCCAAGTTCTTCGGACTTAGATGATTCCGGGGTATCATGCGGCTATTTGGGTTGATAGATTGGTTGGTTTTTTTTTATCGCAACTGTTACGGGTTCTATAGTCTTTGCTGCTCGGGTTTTCTGGGTGTTCACTACCTTAGCAAGAGTGGGCCTTCCTAGAGATGGGGTGGCAAGAGATGGCCGTGGTTGGGCTATGCTTCTAGGATCTCTCTCCTTGGGCACCCATATCCAAGTATTGCCTTCATAGTATCCTTGGGCTTGCAATAGATCTTTGGGGATCCATCGAGCTTGATTGTGCATCCATGCCGATAGCATTGGCTCGGTTGTTTAGGTTTTGAATAATAGTTATTGGCCCTACGAGACTGTGTTTGGTTGATGTGCATAGGCCGTTTTTGGTGCTTTGGCACCCATTTAAGTGTGGGTTCTACGGCCTTGGGAATGCCCTTAGTTAGCAGTGGTTTTGTGGTCTAGGTGGGTTGTGATAACTCATGACCCCCTCCTTAGGCTTGGCCCCAGGTGGCTCTATCCGTGGCATAGCAAGCTTTGGTGGAGCCTTATTGCCCTTGCTGGAAGCTGTCACGATTTGAACGTTTCCAATAGAAAGGTGAATCCACTGTAGATCGTAGTCCACATTGTAATGTGCTTGCTTCTTGAAAGTGCATCCTAATAGTGATTCTTGACCTATGTCCTTCATATTCGGCAATATGTAGAAGACGACTTGTAGGCTCTTAGACTCGATAGAGATTGCAATCTTGCACTTCCCTAGGAGTGCATATGACTTGGCCCCAAATGGGCTGAGTTTAGCGTTGATAGTTGTAACTGTGGCTAACCAATGAGGGTCCAATGAGCATAGGTCAAGACATTGAAGTCAGCTCCCTCATCAATCAAGACATCAAAAGCATGCGTGTGGCGAGTGGTGGCCGTGATGTGTAGGTATGCTAGTGCTACCACCTCTTCATCCTCGCCCTCTAGTTCGGTGATGGTGGCTACTCAGACATTGACAAGGGCTTCCAGCATAAGGGGCTTATGCCATGGGTGTGTGGGAGAATAGTACTTCTTTACACGACTGCCATTAACAAAGCCTATGCCCTCACCTTTAGTGTCGGATTCTACAGTGTCTACCTCCTCTATTGGTCTACCATGGATTATTGTTCTAGTTAGCAAGTTGCATTTATTGACCATGTCTTGGATTGCAATTGGGAATTCACCCACGTCCAGCTAATCATCTTCTAGGTCTACATTTGCTCCTAACATCACTCATGCTTCCTGCTTCACGAGGTTGTCAATCAATCTGAGTAGTTTCATTGCCCTCAATCTTGCTATCCTTTCAGCCCCCATGTCGTCTTTGCGGGTCCTGTTAATGGGGCTCTAAGGCACCCAACTATGTTTTGGGGTCTCCTCCTACTGGTGGGTTCCTTTGAGTTATTAAGTTTGCATGTATTCCTTGTTATCGAAAACAGTCCTCAACTTACATACATTCAATGATGGGTGCTCTGTTGTGCATGGTGCAAAATCAGGCTTTTTGTCCTTTTCCAGTGCACTTATGTGGAAGAAATCACTATGTGGGTTGCACCTACAACATGATTATGCAATTCTAGCTATCCCTCCTTCTTGTCTACGACCTAATATGACTCTAACTGCAGTCTCTAGTCGCTCCTAAGGATTGTCCAGGGTCTCTGCTACTCCCTCTATGTTCCATCAATGCTGGGTTACAGTCTAGATGCCAACCTTTGGGCTACATGTACAGTCGACTATGTGATCGGACTCCTGGAGTTTGCCTCTAGGCTGCATAGTCACGATTTCTTCCAGTTACGGTCTTTGGCAAGCCAGGGTGGATTTCCAAGGGTGTTTTGGTTTTGATTCTAGCTAGCTCTGAGTCGTGGAACTGGTCCTAGGTCTGTATCTTCTTACTCCAGTTTGTTGGTCTGATTCCCAAGATCAGACTGTCCGATTTTGGGTGGTTCGACTCTCAAAGTTGAACGGTTTCGACTAGACTCTGATGAGTGGTCCCATTATGAGGGTTGATTGTTGCACCCAGATGGTTCGAGTCTCTAATCAGACGGGTTGTGTATCCGAGTATGGGTTGTCTGATTTTAAAAATCGAACAAGGTGTCCAATCAAACTAGATAGGTTTGTCCGAGTGGTCCGACTCTCAGAGTTGAATGGTCCGCGACTCAAGGAGTCGGACAGATCGCTCGGTCTGATTTTGGGAGTCGAACCAAGACATAGTGGTCCGATTACAAAGCAACAGGGCACACACAATGATTTTGGGTCAATTTCTTCAAGCTTGGTCCACGGTTGCTTGCAAGGCTCTCCAGATCACATCTATGCCAATCGAGGAAGGGTCAATTTTAGCCTGTTATACAGCAATAGAAAACCTGTTATATAGCAACAGAAAACCTGTTGTGTGCTCACATTGTTTTGCTTCTAAGCTACCCAAATGCAAGCAAAAATCATAAAGAAAATACCTACACTACTCCAATCTACTTTTCCAAATCCAAAAACCAAAAACCTACTTGTTAAGGAGATCGAATACCTCGTCAAACTCCCTCACTTCCTACTTATCTACCTCAAGCATTGGTTCAAGGAAAACCCCACTTCAGAGCTTGATTCGAAGCGCGCAAGTGCTCAAGCTTGAATGCGTTGGTCCTGACAACATAACCAAAATGTAGAGGTGAATCAACCACCGAGACCCACGGACCGCTTATTGCTTCAAGAGTTCCAAGCCGAGCACTAATGGCTACCTCTCACATAGCCAACACGCTATCCATCTCTACAGGTGTAGTGAGCTTACCTCCATGCCTGATCGAGTTACCTCCTCTCTCGAGCACTCCGGTAGCTCCACGATCCAAGTGCAAGCTTGAAGCAAGCTCCACACTCCAAGCTCCATTGTCGCGAGCAAGACAAGACAAGACAAGACAAAAAGAGAGGAGAATATGGAGAGCTTCTCCACCATGGTCCCTCACCCTCACACACTCACTCCCTCATACTCTCACACTCCCTCTCTCAAGAACGAAGAAGAAGAAGAAGAAGAGAGCTACTTTTGGCCACATACAAGAATGAGCTTCTCATTTACTTTTCAACTTTATATACAAAACTCTAAATCCTTTTTAGACAGTCATCCCCTTTTTACATGGCCAGCCATAGCCTAGGCCCTTTTTTCCATTGTCCTCCTATCTTCCTAGCTTCCTTCCTACTGCCCATCTACCTTTACAATTTGCACGGGTGAGAGCCCGGCACTCTTCAAATACATCATGGTGTGCCTTGCGCTCTTTTACAAAAGCCTTGACTTGCACTTTTTCTTATGCGCCTTTCTTCTTGATTTAGGACTCTTCCGCACTTCTTGTGTTTCCATATTTTTCTTAGCATGCCTTTGTCTCTCGTTTCACTTTTGCCTTGGCCTTATGTTCTTCTTTAGATTTTCTCAATTTTCCACCTTGTTCATTTGAGGGTTAACAGTTATCCCTAAGCCCCCAAAATGATGCCCACATATCATTCACCAATAGATTCATTAACCTGCTTGCTTGGGTTAACATTACTAAAAATCTGTTAAGATAAACTTTCAAAGAAGTAAGTTGCATATCAAGAGCAATGTTCTCCAGTGCAACCAAGATCTCATTCTTGTAAGCAATTAACTCATGTATGTTGGGGGTAAAGGCACCTCTGCCTAGCCGTCGTGTATTACTACACTAACAATATCTGCCACTGCACACTGCAGGTGGCGAGCGCCCGTCACCATCACTTTATTCTTTATTCTTTTAGTGACAATTTGAATAAAGGAATGCCTGGTCACACATTGTGACTGTTGGAGTTCCCATTTGTGTCTCTCTCTCTTCTTGCTCTTGCTCTCTGCCATAGCTCACTTCCAAGCAAGCTTCGATCCTTCTCACCTTTCAACTGGTATCAGAACTTTGGATTAGAGCTTGATCATGGAGCTTGGCCACGCATTACTTCAGCCGAGATTGAAGACCTAGAGCTTGGAGCTTCAATGCCAGCCATGCCTTCTTCCCCTTGAGGTAAGATTTCATCTCTCGCCTCAGCCCGGCCCTCATAGAATCTTTGCAGATGTTCCTTGGCTTCATTGGGCACCTTGTATGCCCCCATTTTTCTCCTTATCCTCAGCATAACCAGCAGGCCCCACAGTCGGCTCATGTTTTTTTTGCACATGTTTCAAACTCTGGCTCAAAAATCTCATTTTTTCTCATATTTCGGGCACCCGGGACCCGATTTAGGCAAGGTAAGAGTCTAACTTGGGGTATTGATGCTTGGTCATCATGGTTTATGCCCGCATATGGTATTTGAGAGCTATTGAGCCTTGATTTTGATGCAGACACTTTGTTGTTGATTGGGATTTATGCTACCTTGGTTGACAAGTTATTTTACCTCCAGTTTGGTTATATCTATTGGTTTTGGGCTATGTCTTTGGGATATGCAATGAAGTATTGACCTTCGAGGTACGACATTGAGCCTGTCTTTGATTCCAGATCTTCATTTGAGCTTGAGCTCGGCTTTGGAATGCATTTGATGCTCCGTCTTGGGTGTACATATGGAATGTATATTACCTATGTTTGACCGGTCTTGACATGCTTGTCCTATGCCATTAGTACATGCTACTTACGTTGTTTGGAGCCGATTGCTACTAGTGCCTTGACTTGGCTTGCATTTGGCTTTCGAGAATTTACTTGGGATATTTCTGGGCTTGCCAGAAAGCTTAGTGATGTTGAAGGTGATAGCTAATGATGTTGCCCACCAAGTACCATCAAAAGTACATAAAATCAGGATGATTTAACATGAAAATTCCACAATAGTCCATACATAATTGCTTGTTGTAATAAATTACAGCCAGGTACAATGAGAGCAAACTGTAGGCAAAATTAATGTACCAAGTCAACCACTAACTTGTCAAAGCATAACCAACATCAAGCGGGCATAAATCAACATATGACAGTCATATGAACATCGAGCAAACACCCAAGCATGTTAAATGAATCCATCAATAACCCAGCACACCCCCTGTGTAATAGGGCAAACACTGTCAAGACCTGACACAAAGAGGTGTATGCTCAGGGAGTGCGAAGCCCAAATCAGCCCAATACATGTATGTGGACCACGGCATATCAACCATGCAACATCCAAGTGAAGAAGATCCCAGTCTCAGAAGACTCAAAGATCAATAGCATAAACCACATGCTTAATGTCTGTCAAACATCCAATGATGCTCCCACTGGCACAAAAGACATATGGATCAAGGCAAGAAGCTCAAGAAAGGCATATGAGAGCACCGGTGACGAACGAGAGACATCAATAAGACATCATGAGCATATAGTGGTATAAATTATGCCTATTGGAAGAGCCAAGTTTGACAGGTATTGGTGCAGAAATCGCAGATAAAGCCACTAAGGATGCATGGGGAGCAGCATGAAACTATGACTGATGACAAATGGGATGAGCTTGATGAGTTATGCAAGTCCACCCTCATCTTGTATATCATTGAACAGGTGCATTACAATGTGGTTGAGGAAGCACAGAGTGTTTGGCAGCTTTGGGATAAAATTAAGAACCTCTATGATAAGAAAAGTTCTGCAAGTCAGATGTATTGACTGAAGCAGCTTACGGACCTGTGCATGAAGGAGAATCTGGCAATGTTTGCTCATTTGAGCCAATTCCATGCTATTCTCAAAAACTTGACTTTGCAAGGTATTACCTTTAATGATGAGGTTACTCCATTGTTTTTGCTTGGGACTCTAAGTGAGTCATGGGATGTATTCTGCATTGCCTTATGTGCTCCTGCTACTATTTTGAACTTGTTTGATATAGAGAGTGCTCTTCTACACGAAGAGATCAACTGTAAGAACTTGGATGCCTCTCGTGTGTCACATGCTTTGACTGTTAGAGGCAAAGATGGTAATGGCAAGACTGACCGTGGGAATGGCCGTGGCAAGGACTCGCAGAAGTCTAGGTCTAAGTCGCATGGTAAGTCGCACAGCAAGTCTCATGGGAAAAATGCTAATGTAACATGTCATCATTGCAATAAAAAGGGTGATATACACCCACAGTGTCATGAGTTGCACAATGAGAAGCGCAAAGAGAAGGGGAAAGACAAAGTACATGAAAAGTCCTCTGATCGCAGCATTATGCTTGTGAAATCCAGTGTGAAAATCGAGGAGATAAATGTCATGCAGACTGATGACTCCAATGAGGAGTACATACTTGTAGCTAGTTCTTGTGATGCTACGTCGTTGATCGATGTTCACTCTATGTATGTGCAGTGCTGGCTTTTGGATTCTGGTGCTTCATTTCATGTTACACCATGGCATGAGTGGTTCCACTCCTACCCCACTATCTCTGGTTCAATTCGCTTGGGTGATGACAGGTCATTTGCTATTGTTGGCATTGGGGATATACGGCTGCAGTTCTCTACTAGCAGTACTTTTCTGTTATAGGATGTACGTCATGTACCTACGCTTACACGCAGTCTTATGTCTGTAGGGCAGCTTGATGATGCTGGGTTTCATATTTCATTTGGGGATTCTACCTGGAAGATCACTCGTGGCAGACTTGTGCTTGCTAGAGGTGCAAAAGCTAGCAGCCTCTATCCTCTTGTAGTTGATGGGTCCTCTGTTGACCATATTTTGTCAGTGGGTTCCATCCCACATGTATCTCTTTGGCATGCCTGTTTGGGCCACATGTCCTTGAAGGGAATGAAAATGCCTTCTAGTTTGCAATACTTATCGCCCCTTGACTACACATCTTTTGATTCATGTGAGCATTGTCTTTATGGCAGACAAACTAGGAATACACATAAGAAGTCTAGTAGGACACATATGAGTGAGCCCTTGGCATTGGTACATTCAGATGTTTGTGGGCCCATGCCCTATCAGTCTATGGGTGGTGTAAAGTATTTTGTGATGTTCATTGACAATTTTTCACGTAAAGTTTGGGCTTAACCCATTAAGCTTAAGTCTGAAGTCTTGGCTATATTTCAGAGATGGCTTGCATTGGTTGAGAACCAAACTAGGGGCATAGGCTGAAATACCTTAGGACTAACAATGGGGGAGAATATGTGTCACGTGCTTTTGAGCAACTATGTGATGAGAGCGATATTAAGCATCAATTGACCGCCTCCTATAACCCACCCCAGAATGGTTTGGTTGAGCAGATGAATATAACCATCCAAGAGCGTTACACAGTATGCTTAGCCATGCATGCTTACCAGAGAGCTTTTGGCCTAAGGCAATCAGTACAGCTGTGCATGTCATAAATAGATCACCTTGTGGTTTGGATTTCCAGGTTGCAGAGGAGGTATGAACTGGGAAACCTCCATCTTATGCCCATCTACGTGTCTTTGGATGTGAGGCATTCAGCCATGTGCCCAAAGACAAGCATACTAAGTTGGATCCTAAGAGTGCCAAATGCATTTTCTTTGGCTATGAGAATGCATGCAAGATGGGTTACCACCTCTGGGATCCGCAAGCGCGGAAAGTCATCCGCAGCCATGATGTAGTCTTCCATGAAGAGAAGATGCATAGGCACCCTGAGAAGGTGATAGAGATATGCAGGGTTATATTCTAGGAGGAGCCACGTGCTCTTGCATAGGCAGTTGGATAGCCTACAGTAGTAGTTGGTACACATGGCCAGGGTGTTGGACCGCTTGACCGCAGAGCCTGCCGATCTACTAGATATAGACATCCACCTGATAGATTTGAGCCCTCGATGCATTATGTCTTGGTGACAGATGCAAGAGAGCCTCTCACCTATGATGAGGCTATGCACAAGGGTGACATCACTCCTAGGAGAGGGCTATGCAGTTTGAGATAGACTTCTTGTACAAGAATATGACTTGGGATTTGGTTGCACTGCCTCAGGGCAAGAAGGCTTTGCCATGCAAATGGGTGTACAAGCTGAAAAGTACCCCTGGAAACCCCAAGCTGGCTAATAAGGCAAGACTTGTTGCTAAGGGTCTTAAATAAGAGCATGGAGTTGACTTTGATGAAGTCTTTTCTCATGTGGTCAAGATGACCACCCTACGCTTGGTTTTGGCCTTAGTCGTGCAGCTTGACTTGGACTTGTACCAGATGGATGTCAAGATTGCATTCTTGCATGGGGATTTGCATGATGAGATATACATGGAGTAGCCTAAGGACTTTCCAAAACCTGGCAAGGAGCACCTAGTGTGCAAGTTGAAGAAATGTCTTTATGGATTAAAGCAGGCACCTAGGGAGTGGTCTCATAAGTTTGATACCTTACAGCAGAAGTATTATGGATCCGTGTCTTTACACGAAGAAAGCCCATGATGGCTCATTGCTTATTTTGGTACTTTATGTGGATGATATGTTGATAGTAGGGAAAGCTCATGATGAGCTGGATGCTCTTAAATCTCAGCTAAAGAAGAGCTTTGAGATTAAGGATTTGGGATAGGCCTCTCCTCACAGTCTTGGTATGTGCATTAAGTGCGACAGGCATCAGGGACTACTATACCTCTCACAGAGGGAGTACATTCATAAAGTCCTTGAGTGTTTCTGCATGCAGGACGTAAAGCCTATTGGTTGTCCATTACCTTCTTATGTGAAGGTTTCACAGGCCGATTGTCCGCAGACAGATGAGCAAAGGATCAAGATGGTCAAGATCCCTTATGCATCAGCCATGAGCAGTTGGATGTATGCCATGATAGTCACCTGGCTAGATATTGCCTTTGCAATTGGTGTTGTGACACGCTATATGGCTACACATGGCAAAAAGCATTAGCTCGTAAAGGGTATCATGAGATACCTGAAGGGCACAACAAATATGTGTATTTGCTATGGCAATCAGGATATAGGAGTTGTGGGCTACATAGACTCCAATTATGCAGGACATGCAAATAGTAGGAAGTCCACTTCCGGCTATGTCTTTACCTATGTCAGAGGTGCTGTTTCTTGGATGTCCAGGGTTCAGAAGTGTATGGCTCTCTCTACCACTGAGGCTAAGTATGTTGCAGCACTAAGGCTTGCAAGGAGGCCATATGGTTGGGTCGTTTGGTTCATGACCTTGGGATTGATACTACACCTACGCTACATTCGGATTCTATGAGCGCTATTCAACTAGCCAAGAATCCGATCTTCCATGCAAAGACGAAACACATTGAGGTGAGGTATCACTTCATACGTGGGGTTGTAGAGGACAAGTCTGTTGACCTTGTCAAGATCTCCACTGACGAAAATCTTTCAGATCTGCTCACGAAAAGCCTCACTACTGAGAACTTTGCCTTCCTCAGGAGATTGATGGGGCATTGGATGAGATGACATTTTTCCTCATCTTGTTGTACATGTGTACATTGTACTATCTTTTCTTTTTCTTTTCACTCCTCACTGGGGTAAATTCACCTTTAAGTGGGAGGTTATTGGGGGTAAAGGCACCTCTACCTAACCGCCCTTGTATTACTACACTAATAGTACCCGCCACTACATACTGCAGGTGGCGGGCGCCCATCACCATCACTTTATTCTTTATCCTTTTAGTGACAGTTTGAATAAAGGAAGGCCCGGTCACACATTGTGACTGTTGGAGTTCCCATTTGTGTCTCTCTCTCTTCTTGCTCTTGCTCTCCGCCATAGCTCACTTCCAAGCAAGCTTCGATCCTTCTCACCTTTCAATATACTCCATCCTCTATATGACCTTCACTATTAATAAGGTATTTTAACTTCTCTTCTTGATCATCTAAAGATCCTGCATGTTGCCACCAATATTTCTAGATATGTTCTTATGTGTCCCCTATATAATCCCTGATCTCTTCTAACTCACCGTGTATCGTTACTCCATCAGTAAGGCTCCTTTCATATTTATCTTCTTATATTTTCTCGATCCTTTATAGATGGTCATCAATGTTCTCACTAAGAGAAATCGAAGTTTTTTGACACTGAAATAGTATCTTCACTTGCTTTTCAATCCCGTCCAGGTGACGAATGATCCTCAAGAAACCAACAGAACTATCATGTCCCCAACATGCTTGAGTGCACGAGGAACTGCCTTTTTCCTTGTGACCTCTTTCATCTTGTGCATATTCATATGCACACTAGGAGTGCTCTACACAACATTTGCTATGGACACACTCTTGTTTGCTGCAGAAACCTCTATACTAGACAAAATGCATGCATTAACCTTGAGGAATAAATAAACTACTCTCAAAATTTAGAAATAGTGAAAACTCCTAGATGGATCGGATTGGCCTTCCAATGCATTAAATCTAACTATGGTGAAGTTCGAGTATTAAGAGGCTAGATTTTCAAGTGATTTTCTAAGCAAATCTCCAAAGCATCTTACTTAGCTCATACAATGAAAGTTTTTGGCATTGTATTAACATCAAATGATATGGTTTTGATCACCAAAAGCATTGCATGATCAATGTGAATATCCGATATTGATTGGATTTCCACTTACGTAACTAGAAGGTGAAAGAGTTCTAGTATAACCATCTATAGCTATGAGCTAAAAGAAGGTTATTAAGCACTTAATAAAAGTCCTTTTGGAGAGAGAGAGAGAGAGAGAGAGAATGTGTGTGTGTGTGTGTGTGTGTGTGTGTGTAATCTACTTTTCTTAAACACATGCAATGTATCACCCTATCTTAAAACATTGAGTAGACATACAAAGAGAGAGAGAGAGAGAGAGAGAGAGAGAGAGAGAGAGAGAGAGAGAGAGGAGAGAGATCAACCCTTAAACATCAAGAAGAGAGGGAGGGAGAGGGAGAGAGATGTGTCTAATATATTACGACCTATATATCAAAGAGACGAGAGAGAAAGGTGTCCCATCCATTACATTAGAACCTATTTGTTAAAAGGGAGAGAGAGAGAGAGAGAGATGTATCTAACCCAAACTAATAAACTAACAAATAATCTCTCTCTCTCTCTCTCTCTCTCTCTCTCTCTCTCTCTCTCTCTCTCTCTCTCTCTCTCTCTCTCTCTCTCTCTCTCTCTCTCTCTCTCTCTCTCTCTCTCTCTCTCTCTCTCTCTCTCTCTCTCTCTCTCTCTCTCTCTCTCTCTCTCTCTCTCACTCATTCACAAATAGCTAAGGGTTTACCACAATAGACAGCATAATGGGGCCTAGGGTCAACTTGGAATTCCTAAGATTGGAAAAATACATGTGTGCACAATCTATGTGTATGGACCTGTAAATCCTTGTATTTGCACACACCTATATTTCAAGGATTTCCAATGTCATAGTTTTTCTAAGAGGAAAGGGGTTTAGGACTCTCCATTAAGTTTACAAAAGTTTGTTTTTTATAGGGATATGCTAAGGGTTGCCATGCTGGATAGCATAAAGTGGCCCAAGGTCGTTTTGGCAAAGTCCCAAGATAGGGAAATCCAAAAAACAAGTTTCAAGGTTTGATTTTGAGAGGAGCAAATGAAATCAAGATCTAAGCTTTGTCATGGCAGACACCATGAGAACTTAGATATCAAGGGACGTACCAAGCTTCAACAACTATTTTTTAACTAAGGTTCTATACTCTAAGAATGGTCTACATGTTCAAAGCATAACGCTTAGATACTTTATCTCTATGGGTGAAGAGCTAGAGTTTTAGGCTCATTCCATTATCCAATTCCTATGCATGTCCATGCTAACGCAAATATATATGCTCATTACATACCAAAGTCTTTATGGAGTAGGGATCTAAGTACAGAATTGCATCTATATGCTCATTGCATTGTTAATTCCTTCAAATCAAAGATAGAACACACACATGCACACATACACACATATATACACACATACATAAAAGATAGAGGATTCCATTGAATATAGTGTAAGGGACTTTAATGCAAAAATCTTTATAAAATAGGGATATTTTGGCTAAGTCCCAAGCCCTTTATTAGGCTAGGTATACTTTGGAAAATACAAACATTAAAGTTGAAGCATTTATTTTGGGCTTTATTTTTAGGACCTAAGGTTTGTCTTGGTAAGCAACATGAGAACTTAGATCTTCAAGGCACATACCAAGCTTCAACAACTATTTTTTAACTAAGGTTCTATACTTTAAGAATGGTCTACTTGTTCAAAGCACAACTCTTAAACACTTTATCTCTATGGGCAAAGAGTTAGGGTTTTAGGCTCATTCCATTGTCCAATTCATCTGAATGAGCATGCTAACAAAGATATCCAATTACATTTTGGCACTTCAATGACATTCTAAAGATCATAAAGTGATGGAAAGTTGCACATTTTTCTTATCCACTAAAAAATGTAAGATTACACAACTTGCTACGTATGAGAGTTTCATGAAAAATTTGCATAGCCCTCTACTCTACACAGTGGATATATAAGGCATCGATCCTATGTTTCCCAAATCACATTTTTTACATCATACGATGATGTAATTGCTACATTGATAACTATGCTCGATGCTTGGTGTTGCCACAAGGAAGGGGGAATAGCCTATCTACTACTCTAAAAGGAGATAAGTATCAAAAGGTCACCTGCTCTAAAAGGGTCAACAAATGCAGGCATGCTTTAGTCATGGAGAAGTCAACTGACAATTCGAGTAGATACCTTCTTGGATACATCAACAATCATCACACACACTAGGCTACCCCTGCGCTTTCTTTGATACAGAGTTGAGTTGATACCCTTTGATGATTATGCAGATAGGAAAAGTTGAGACTGCCACTTGACAAAGATGGACATCACCTATCAGAGATCACATGACAAAGGATTGCCACCCAATATGGAGCCACTCAATGGACATCACCTGGTGGAACTCCTCAACCCCCACCCATCCATGCACTGCCTCCCCCAACAAACCCCAGGCAATAGATGACATGCAATCAAATGCTACCCCCCCCCCAATGGACCCCTACAACTACCACACAATCTTCACACCTTCAAAGTTCACCTCCCTCTCCCTTGCCTTCGACCACTGGCCTCCCTTCACACTACAGCTACGGATGTTGCAACCTACAATAGTAAGAACTCCCAAACTACAAGCAACTTCCTGACATGCATAATGGTCTCCCTTCACACTTTGGCTATAGATGTTGCCAACATATGGTAGCAAGGACTCCCAAACTACGAGCGGCTTCCTAATAGGGGTAATGGTGCAGCATCACGAAGAGCCTTCACCTCAACCACTACCCTGCCTTCACAGTGCAAATGTGTGCCATCTCTTTGGCTACCTATGATCTTTGCAGCTACTGCCACCTTCCTCACCTTTCTCTATGGCAAAGGCTCATCGACCACCACTGCCCTCCCTTCATAGTGCAAATGTGGCAAATGTGTGCCATCTCTACAGCTACCTGCCACCTTTCCTCATCTCTCTCTATGACAAAGAGTATTGGGATAGTCAGAGAGGTCTCCTATGATGAACTGCAATGTTATTGCTATACCCCAAGAAGAGGGTGTACTCTATTCTTGACAACTCTTGACGACATCGGCCCAGGCACATTTAGCCCATAGATATATATATATATATATATATGGAGAGAGAGAGAGAGAGAGGGAGAGAGAGGGAGGGAGGGACTCACTTGTTGATAGCTCCTACCTGCCTACCTCGGTTGCCTCAGTGACTCCTATATGCCTCTGCTACCTCCCTTTGCTTGATAGCCTCTGTTGAAGTGACAAGGTGAGAGACAGATAGACAGAGAGACAGAGAGACAGAGAGACAGATAGACAAACAGACAGACAGACAGACAGACATATAGATAGATATATAGATAGAGACTCACATGTTGATAGCTCATGCTTGCCAGCCTTAGTTGCCTCAATTGCTCCTACATGCCTCTGTTGACTCCCTCTGCTTGACAACCTCTATTGAAGTGACAGAATGAGAGAGAGACAAAGTGTTGTCGGAGGGGTTTTTATCAAAGGTCAAATCCACCGGGGATCAGAAGTAGAAGGAAGTAGAGATAGGAGATGGAAGAGAAGATAGAGAATACCCAAGTGGTAAACACTACAAAAACAAATCACAATGAATTGAATCAATATGTATTGAAAGAACCTGGAATCTTTGCAATACTCAGAAGCAATCTCCAGGCATTAGATCTCCTAGAGCTCCTTCATAGAACAAAACGTGCATAAAAATTACAGCTCCTTCTTTGCTGCTTGGAACCCAAATCTGATGGCTCCGTTGGCTCCAAAAGGGGGGTAAAACTTCAAGACACCTGTTTACGGATCTCCCAGATGCGACGCATGCGATTTCGTCAATCTGTCTTTTTTATGAAAAAACTCCTACTGGCTGAAAAAGCAACTTGCCTTTTGCATGCCATCCTAGTCTAGAAGCTTTTCTATCTTTTTCAAATTTTTATAATAAATGATATCAAATATAAGCTAAAATTATCTAAAAATATAGTATTTTTGGATAGTCCATGCAACTCACACTAGTACTAATGGCTCAGATCACATTGACTCTCTAGATCAATAAAGAAGTCGAATGATGATGCATTCCATACTTTTTCACACTGTGTCCTCATAATATCACAACATCCACCCCCTCTGAACCTACACATCCTCCGGTATGTGCCAAAATCCTAGTTGTCACCAGATTCTGAGTCCTCCTCATCCTCTGCAACCATATCCTTTACTTCTTCATCTTCCATATCTTCCTAGCTAGCTCCTGTATCATGACCACTATTTTCTTCCAATTCTGGCAACTCATAGGTTGTAGATTCCCACCTTTTGAATAATTTGATTCTTTTCCCTGCTACTAGAAGTTTGATGGCTATCCCATCAAGCTCATTTAACGCATAAGTAGCATTATCAAACACTTGTCTTACCACATAGGGTCCAAACCATCTTTTGGAAACTTTACGCATGGCACTATGCTGGTTATCTAAACTGCTATCATAAACCAATACCCAATCCCCATATTGTATGGTTCTTAGTCTTAGTCTATGTCTTTTGTCAAACCGTTTCTTGTTCTGTATCCTTGTTGCCCTTAACTTTGCAGTTGTTGCCTCTATGTCTTCTGACTTTCTTTCCAACTATCTAATGCGTAAGGCCAACAACTTCTCTCGATTCAACTCCTCCTCCCAAGGTAACATACTCCATGTGACTGTCATCTCTTCTATCGGCATGATAGATTTTTGACCATACATCAATTCTGCAAGCATATATCCTGTAACGGCACTATGGCTTGTTCTGTCAGCCCACAAAGCATAAGGGAGCAATTGTGGCCACGCTTTTACCTTCCCTCCACATGCTTTTGCCAATGCCTTCACAATTAGGTGGATGACCTCTTTCACTTTTGCCATTTCCTTCAGGGTTATAGGCTGAAGTTAAAGCAAGATTTATCCCCAACCTTGCAAAGAAATCATGAGCTTCATCTGCATCCAACTCACCCCTATCTGCTGTAATTTTTCCCATACAACCATATCGACAAAAGATCTCTTCTAAGAGAAAAGTACATACGGCATTTGTCGTCTTTGTATGTAGAGCTCTCCCTTCCACTTGATTAGTCAAGTCTTCATGAGCAAGCACAAGATACCTCATTTGCCAAAGACCTATAGGCATTGTGACCAAATCCACCACCCACTTAAAATGAAGAGACAATGGATATGTGGGTTGCAATCCATCCCGATGTCTCACAGTTGAATACATTTGACATGTTGTACATGTTTCCACAAAGTGAGCAACATCCTTATACATACCCTACCACCAATATCTTTCTTTGATCTTTGTGAAAGTATCCCAAACACCTCTATGACCAGCCCACAAGCTTTCATGAAATTCTTGCATTACTTTTACTTGTGAAGCTCTGTCACCCAAAACTCGCAATGGCATACCTGGTTTCTTTTTAGCATGTTTCCATAAGTATCCATCTTTTAAGAAAAATCCATAGCCTTTCCTCGTGATCTTCTTAAACTCCTCATCTGACCATTCATCTTTCTTTGTTAATTACTGAGATATTGACCAATTCTCAACCACGCTCCTGCATATTTGTCTTCTAGAAACACTTCTACACAAGATACAAAACATCTAAAGTGTCTTCTCTTTGTTGTCCAAGCTTCTGTTAATGCTGTAGCAACACCTTGCATTGCTAAATTCACTCTTGCAACATCATTTTCAGTCATAAGAAAGTCATCTCCTTCCTCCTCATCCATCATCCCCTCTTCATTCTCATAGCATCCTCAAGATAACATGTCTGCACTGGGTTATCTCTTCCTACAATATGTTGAAATTTAGGGTTCAAAGATTTGATGTATGCAATCCCCCGGAGCATAGCAATGTCCGGGGTAGCACAACTAGTAATTATACCCAATACCGGCAAACAATCAGTCTCAATGACTACATGAGCACCCATAAAATACTCCTTATCACATTTAAGGGCTGTCACAATTCCCCATAATTCTCTTTTTACCTGTGGATATCTTCTCTGTCGTTCAATCAATAATTTTGCACCAAAGCGTATTGCATATATTTGCTCTTCCTCATCATCTTGCCCAATTGCCCATGAAATCTCGATTCGGCTTGTATCAACAATAATAATGATAGCCTTTCCATGTGAATAGTCAGCCTTTCTTAATGTAGGAGCAAATTTTAAGAGTTGCTTCAATTTCTTCATTGCTTTCTGATGCTTCCTTTCCCAATGAAATTTCTGACCTTTCCTTAGAAGCTGATAAAGAGCATCGGCTACAAGTGCAAAGAGGAATCCATATCAAATAGAACACACATGCACCCAAGAATCTACGCACCTCCGATACATTCGTGCATACATCTTGCATTCTATCAATCCAATCTGTTTTTGCTGGTGATGGACTTCGCCCATAAGGCCCTCACATATGCCCAACAATCAAAACCTCTTCAACTCCAAAGACAGACTTTTGTCCAAAAAGAGTTAAATGCACCTCTTCTAGACCTGTCAAAATCCTCTCACAATCCGCAATATGATATGCAACAAACTGTCTCCATCCATGAGCATCCATCTCTTCATTCTTTTCATCCACTGCACACCCTTTGATTGGAACAATCCAAGAAGGGCATAGTTAATTGTGGTATAAAATCCCTAAGTACCCTATTCATAGCATTTGTCATGTGTGCCACTGAGTTTGTTGCACCCTGTGGGAGAGTACACATCCATACTAACCCCAAAGGAGTCTTCATGGTTGTGATATCCCTGCTTTCAATTGCAAGCTGAAACTGATCATAACCTGAGTAAAGATCACCCAAAAAATAGATCACTCTGCCTGCAAAAGCCTCTACAAATTCATCAACCACAAGACCTGCACCCACATTTCTTATGGTCACTTTATTGACAAGTTGCATGTCTTGAATAAATCTCTAAGCCCCATTCTTTTTGGGCACAGTAAACCAACGATTTGAGTACCAGGCTGAAGGAGGCTCCAAGATCTTCATGTGAATCTTTTCATTTAACAAATCCATCAGCTTTGGCAAGTTTTAGGCACTGGAATAGGCCTCAAGTTCCATGGTACTTGTGGCATAGTAAATATGACCATAGGAGAGACAACATTTGGATCCACACAACCTATTTCACTTGGCTGAAATGCAAATTCCTTCCCATGTCTAGCCAACATCCGCATAAAATAGTCTCTCTCAGCATGCAAAAGAAACCCTTCTGCTTCAACTTTCAATTCCTATAATGTTTTAGATGTAAACTGATGACCTATATCTTTAGGATCCCGTAAGCTTGGCTGCCTTGACACTTTTTCATACATACCCTCACTCTCTGGTGGAAGTGGCAAAGCCATTGGTTTCACCTTTTTATCAATTGTCTTATACTTTGTCTCCACAAGTGCTTCAGCCCATTGCAATCCTTCCTACTGAGCAAACAATGCTATAACATCATACATATCCAAAGAACATACTGACAACACTCTGTTTTCAGCCTCATTTTCTGAATGTATAGTTGCTGAAATTTCAGCCATAGTGTCAGTAATATTCAGCCCATAAAAGATGCCTAAAATGCCATCATTTTCAGCTAACAATCCCAATGCTCTCAGTTTCTTAGTAGCCTATTTCATAGATATATGTTCAGTCCTACACATAGCTTCCATAGGCTTAAACCAACATGAACTGTTTGCTGTAAACTGAGAATTACCAATAGTAAATACATGCTTCATTTCATCAAGAGGCGAGTACACCCTCTGAACAACAGCACTATAGCCCTGCATTACAGCAGTGCTTAATGAAAATCCAGGTCTTTGAATTCCCTTACATTTGGAACCAAAGGAGACTCTCGAAGCATATCACGATTCCTAGGATGATTAACACAAACAATAAGAAATTGGATTGCTTTTCTCTCATCCTTGCTTCTGACTCTTGCATAAGCAAAACCATCATCAAGAACCTTTGTTTCCCGCACATCTATAAAATAGGCCTGTCCCAAAATCACTGCATATGAGGAATTATCTTGCACAAAGAAGTGTTGCTCTTCCTGTACATCACCAATCGTCACTTTTATATTAGGACATGCAGCATAGAGCTCCCCTAAAGAATTATTTGCAGCCCTCATTCGCCAACATCATCAGTGTCTACAGGCGATGCACCATTTTCATACAATCCATGCTTAATGACATTTATCTCAGACCCATGGTCAAGTAAAGCAACACAAGGAGTTTTACGCTCCCCTATTTTCACTACCGTTTCAGTGGTAGCTCTAGCCCAATGGTTTCTTGTGTAGTGACTTCGAGGAATAAATCCTAGAGTCCGTTCTCCATATTGTTGCATTTGCCTTACTCCACCATGCATATTGCTACAAGACAATGCATTTTCATCCACTTTCTTCTATTTTCCACATGCTGTCCATTGATTAGTAGCATCCTGCATAGACAATCCTGTACTTACTTCATGCTAATATTCAGCTCGAATACCCAACAAACCATATTCCTCTTCATATTGCAATGCACTAGTGGTATCACCAAGAAACTAACGCTTCCTTTTAATTATGTCAATGATCTCATCATGAAATTCTCGCTTGGCAATGCCAAGCACCTCTCCCAAGGTAAATTCCACCCGACTATTTAAGATCCATTCTTCAAGAACCTTCTTAAGATCTGTGGCTGTCTCAATGTCAGATTGCAACTTATATCCTGGCTTCTTGCCCTTTTTTTTGCCCTCTTGTTTGTTATCCTGTTTTTGCTTCTGACTGACCTCTTCCATAACATACTCGGGAGGTGGCTGATTTGCAGCTTTAGGCTGATCCACACTTCTTCTTATCACTCTTTTAGATTTCCCTGCAATATCTTCATCTCTTTTTGGTTTTTCTTCCACAAGTACATCCTTGTTTTGTACCTTTGCTAAATATGCATACACTAAATATGCATCTACCGGTGATTCCCAACTAGTTATGCCACGAATATCTTGCCCTGGATGAGACATTTCACTATCAGTGACCTTTCTCTTTTTAGCTACATGTAAATCATGTGTCCATATTTCAGCCTTTGGACCAACCATCACTTGGCCATGCATTCTATCCAACTGTAGACCAAAAGTAGAAGCATGTACCGCCGCATAAGCATTTCGGACATCCAAGTCTTCCAACAACTTCTGCATACCTCCCTTTCCAAAATTCAAAGCAAGAGGCAATCATGTTTCTTGTGCATGGATCTTGCCATCTTTCCAAAAGATAAGCTGTCGTGCCAAGGCCTCCTGATAGGCAGCACAATCCTTTCTCTCATGCTGCAAACTATCACACCACATACATCGTTTTCCAAGTTTAGGGATTGCTGCCCGTCCCCTTTCCTCTTGTCCTTTTTCATCCAATTTTGCAACCTTCAATTGAAGATCACGCATCCCTTTGACCAATTCCTCCAAGACATCTTCCCTATAATAGAGGAAACAATAGCAGGCACAGCCATAGAGTTAGCCACAAAAGCTGGTGGCTTACTGGATACTTCAACTGTTTTGCCCATAACAGTGGGCAAGCTAGAGACATGCAATCTTTCTCTTCTTCTGTGCTTCTTTACAAGCGCAGTAAAAAATTCATTGGCATGTCTCCACTCTATTTTCAAACATGTCTCTATAGTCTGATCCTCGAGCAAATCATCAAGCTTCTCTTGAAGCTCAGGATCAACTACCTGTAGAAACAATTCAATTTTTTGACTTGCAAGAGCTTGCTGTTCTCCGAGATTCAACTGCTCAAATCGACTTTCAAATTCTCTTAACAATTCTGTAGCCACAAGACCCTTATTGGGTTGTATAACCCACTCCTGAAAAGTCTTGCGCGTAATCAAAATGGTATCCTCAATATAAAATTCTTTCCTAAGTGTCTTTTTGAAGGCTACCCAGTCAGCATCCTGTAAGTATAATTCAGTAATCCGTGCTTTCAGTTCATGAACAGTAACACGTACAAAATACCAGCTCCATACAAATTGAGCCACTCCAAAGAATTCCATCTTCTGAGCATAGGTATGTACATATGCAGATACATTCCTGCCATTGAATAACTTCACCTCACGCTCAACTGCTTGCAAAGCATTCATCACAACACTTTCTGTTTGAGTTGAAGCTTGCATCACCTGTTGTTATTGTACCTCATATTTTGCACCAACTGTTGCAAAACATCACTGGAGAATGTATTCGAAGATTCTCCCATCTTGTCTTTCCTTCTTTTGACGACCTTTCACATCGGGTTCACCAATGTCAAAGGGGTTTTTGTCGAAAGGTCGAATCCACCAGGGATCATAAGTAGAAGGAAGTAGAGATAGGAGATGGAAGAGAAGATAGAGAATACCCAAGTGGTAAACACTACAAAAATAAATCACAATGAATTGAATCAATATGTATTGAAAGAACCTGGAATCTTCGCACTATTCAGAAGCAATCTCCAAGCATTAGATCTCCTGGAGCTCCTTCGTAGAACAAAATGTGCATAAAAATTACAGCTCCTTCTCTGCTGCTTGGAACCCAAATATGATGGCTCCGTTGGCTCCGAAAGGGGGGTAAAACCCTAGGACACCTGGTCACGGATCTCCCAGATCACTCCTTCTTTCAGTTCAATCTACAGTTTTCAACCTATTTACAGCAATCACAATGCACGGATTTCATCAATCTGTCTTTTTTATCAAAAATCTCCTAACTAGCTGAAAAAGCAACTTGCTTTTTGCATGCCATCCTAATCTAGAAGCTTTTCTATCTTTTTCAGATTTTTACACTAAATAATATCAAATATAGGCTAAAATTATCCAAAATTCTAGTATTTTTGGATAATCCATGCAACTCACACTAGTACTAATGGCTCAGATCACATTAACTCTCTAGATCAATCAAGAAGTCGGATGATGATGCATTCCATACTTTTTCACATAGTGTCCTCATAATATCACGACACCATGCGCGATGAGGAAAGAGACGATCTACCAACCTAATCATTAGCAATCACCACCTTTCCACCTTTTATTAATGGAGCAAGCCAATTCAAATTTGCCTTTGGTATGAGAGCAAGGTTCGAGAGCTCTTTAGTGCTTCAGTGGCTCCCGAACCTACAACTCAAATAATAAAGTAGTATAGATTATCCCATTAATGGAGCATGCCAACTCAAATTTGCCTTTGGTATGGGAGCAAGGTTCGAGAGCTCTTTGGTGCTTTGGTGGCTCCCGAACCTATAACTCAAATAATAAAGTAGTATAGATTATCCCATCTAGCAAGGCTAATTCAAATGTGCATACGGTGAAGGACCCCCCCAAATATGATCATCTCATATTTCTCAAAAGAAACCCTTGTTTGCATTTGTTTATGAAATGAAATTTTTAGTTTTGATATACATGGGAAGTGTTAATTGTTTCAAGAGAAGGGCTTCTTTAGAAAGGTATCATTATCTCAGGAAAAACTCTAAATAAAATACTTGATTTGAATCCTATACTAGAGAAACTAAGCATGTGATTGTCAACACTAGAATAAATTGTTTTTTTATGAAGGGGAAAGATCAAGTCTTTTATGACTTTGTTGCTAAGTACTATTTCTTTGAGAAAGAATTGTCTTGTTCATCTCAAAAGGGAAACTTAGAGAGATATGTCCATTCAGGACCTTACCAAAAGCGAAATAAGCATAGATCCCCTTGGAAGGATTAGGGATAAGTCTTGACTCCTAACTCATCAAAGCTAGGATCTGAAGCATGGGATGAATCTACAAGGGACTTGGAAATCCCTAGGTTAATACTAGAAACAAAGATAAATACCTTGTGATATAATAAGAAAGTTATCATGCATGGTAAAGTATCATATATTTTGGATGAAAACTTATGATACATGAGAAAGACTCAATATGTGTTATTTTGACTTGCAACCTAAGTCTTAAAGGGACGATTATACATCACTTCTCAAGTATTGTTATCTTGAGAAGGACTCAACATATATTATATTGACTTGCAGTCGAAGTATCAAAGGGATTATTATACATCACTTCCCAAGTAGTTACACTACTTAAAAGATTATGTTGAATAAAGTTAGTTGCCCCATGTGGAATAGTCAAAGGGATTGTTTGATTGCTTTATGGAAGAGGAATTGTTAGGCTTGGTTGCCTTGATTTTGCTTTCGTCAAAGGAATGTCTAACCCATATGGGCCAATGTCACAGGAGGGGTGAGGTGACAAACTCTAAGTCTCTCGTTGTGATTCCCTCATTGGGAATCAAGCTCTGTCCTCAATGCTAGGACCAGCACTAGTGATAATGAGGTGTAATGTCTTAAAAGCCATTGAAATATCAGGTGCCATGCGAACCATGCCTAAGGGGCAAGTGCTTAAAAATATAAAAGCTCAAGACGTTTTTTTTCTACATTTATTAAATCTCCTTTATTCTCATTCTTTCGTCATCATCTTTCGCCTCGTCATTATCAGCCTGAACATGGACGTCATCAGGAAACAAGAAGCGCCATTGATTACGAAAGACGAGGAGAGGTAGAGAGGATGAGAGATTAACAAGGCTGTATAAAAGTCTTAAGGTAAAACTACTAAGATTTCATCATTATTTCTTGTAAAACCTAAAGGAAGAGAAAGGAAGATTGCGAGAGATAGAGGGAGGAGAGAGTGATTGAGAGGGATAGAATTGTGTGTGCATGTCTGTGTGTGTGCGTGAGAGAGAAGGCGATTGCATTACACCTTCCTAGTAGGATTTTCAAAATATAATCAAGTCCAAGTCCACTTGGATGATAGACCTAAGACTACCTTTGCCATCAAATGGGGGTATATTGCATAAATTGTCATGCTTTTTGGGCAGAATAATGTACCAACAACCTTTCAGAGCCTCCTTCAAGGATATGTTGTGGAAGTGACTTGAGGTATTCGTCAATGACTAGTGTGTCCATTCTAAATGGGCTAAACATCTTGACAACCTTCACCTAGTCTTTGAAAGATGCAAGTAGTACAATATTCCCTTAAATTCCCTCAAGTGTCAATTTTGGGTCAAGCATGGTATAATCTTGGGCCATGTCATGTTGAAAAAAAGGATTGCCATTGACATTGCTAAAATTAAAGCTATCATGAATCTCTCTCTACCCACCACCAACCCAAAAGGGGTGTAGTGTTTCCTCAACCATACCGAGTATTAGCGGCACTTTCTATTGAACTATACTATCATTGCACGACCACTCTATACGTTGTGATCACCTAGGCTTGGATGGATGAATGCTAAACTTCTTAGGAAGCATTAAAAAAGGTTGTTATGAATGTCCCTATCTTACACGCTTCAAATTGGACACCACAACATTCCATGTAAATATCGATGCCTCTAAAATTGCCATTGGTGTGGTGTTATGTCAACTTGAGAGTATATGGACTTCCTTGTGAGATTTGCTAGTTGCCATCTCACTGAAGAAAAAATGAACTATTTTTCTACTGAAAGAGAAGGATTATCAATGGTTTATGCTATTAAAAAGTTTCCCCATTATCTCCTTACTACACCTTTCACCTTTTTTGTTAACCATCAGGCATTATTATATATTGTAAATAAAATCTTTACCACATGACACATCGCCAAGTGGCTTCTATTGCTCCTAGAGTTTGATTTCTCTATTGTGGTATGAAAAGGGAAGCAAAGTTTCATTCATATGACCTATCATGGGTGACTAGTGGCAAAAAGGCCACATGAGATTATCAACTCCTTGATACTCATATGTTCCATGCTAATCATGAAGCTCAACTCTTTAAGGCCGACCTCACAACTCATTTCGTTGATGATATAGTCCATATCCTTGAGTAAGGACTATAAGAACAACCAATCAAAAAAGCTCTTCTAACACCTCTCCTAATCAAGAGTCAATCCTACCAATCATCATCGGCCAATTGTATCGCCTAGCCCAAGATGGATTGTTAAGGCAGTGTGTTTGTGAGCATGAAATCAAGGATGTCTTGCAAGATGCTTATGGTGGCATAGATGGAGGTCACAATGACACAAATACCATAGCCTAAAAAGTACTTCGAGCCCAAATTTGGTTGTCCACTCTCTTTAAGGATGTAGCCAAAATTGTCAAACATTGTAACGAGTGCCAACACACAAAGTTACCCATTTGAAAGGATAAAATGAAACTCACACTAGTATTTGTCTACCAACCCTTTGAGAAATGGGGCTTAGAATTCATGAGACCCATTAATCTAGCCACATAGCACTCACAAACTCGATACATCATCATAGCCACTGTGATGTGATGGTTCACCATTTTAATGAAGGAGAAAATGGTACAATAAAAAATGCAAAAAAATCATATTTTCTCAAATGAAATAATCACCATGTTATAAAATTACTAAAAGTGCGATGCCACATGTGAGGGTCTAGACCAATCATTCCACTGAAATAGTAAATGTGTGCACTTTAATAAAGAAGCAAATTCAAATGCCCAAATTATGGGAGAACCCTCTTCCCAAATCAAACATTATGTTATCCTCAAGGTTATTCTTTATGTTGAGTATACTATGGATAAAAGTAGGGTCTTTTGGTCCATTTGCAAGACCTTTGGTGATGCAAATATTTCTATGGATAATGTATTTGCATTATAAAAGGACCATTCCCCATCAAGAATATCAAAGATAGAGCAAAGACACCTTTTCTCGCATGAATGGTGAATCTAATCAATTGAAAGCAATAATGTTAGCCCTCTCTTAGCCAATCCATGTGAGGATATGATAACTTTGACTCCTTTTTAAATAATAATTGGATCCTCCAATAGACGATTGTTCTTTCTCTTTCTTTCTTGCCCACTGTTATTAGTTGTGCCTATGACCTTTTTCCCTTGGTGCACCACCTTTCTGTTATTGATATTCCACATCCCCTTTCCTTTTTAATATGTGAACTCCCTTTGTCTTTACATGACCACCAACTTTAATCACAATTGATACTATTGTCATGATCAAAGCTTTATAATTTTACTCATTGGCTTAAAAAAAATTGTTCGTTGGGAAACCCTTAACAATTCATTATTGCACCTTTTAATGGAAAAGACCAATCCTTATCTCTTGTCCACATCAATTTTGGGTTCAAAAAATGTTTTATAGTACTTGGTTGGTATAAACTTCACCAATTACCTCTAATGTATGCAAGTCAACTCATTAATAGAAATGCATAATTGGAATTATATCACATGCATTAGTGAATGTGAAGCAAATGTACTCAAAATAGTCAAGAAATTTTTCATGATGTAAATTTTAGCTAAATATATAGGGTACATCCAAATCAACTTATTCTTGTGAAATTGTTCCTTAAATTCATTAAAAGATGCCGTAACTTTGTTTCATAGATTTTCAAGTCTAGTGCAATGTTATGCATCCTTAATTTGTACTTACCACCTCCCACAAATTATCTCATGAAAATGTTGATTAATGATAGTTCTCAATCCAAGGAGTGATAGTTTACTAAAAAGAATCTAGCATTTTTGCCCTTATCAACATTTACAAATCTAATTGTACATAGAAAAGACAAATACATGCTAATATATAACCAATTTCTCATACAAGTATTCACAAGAAATTTCAATAAGCTGTAAAGTTCTCACCTTTGATATTAGGTGCTTGTGATCTCCATGTTAAAAAGAGCTCGATTCAAATTTTACATGTTATATTTCGTGTTTGACATATGAATAGATGTGCTTTAAGCATGAGGAATGCTATAGTGGTGGACAATTCTCACAACCAAAATTGTGCACTTTTAACTTGATTGCTAATGAGTGTAGCCTTTTTGGAGCTTAGAATTTTTAATTTTTTTCAATTTGAAAATAAATAAAATTGCTCACGCAATATTCACATTGTGAAACAAGAACATATAGACATAGCTTTACACTTATGAACACCAAGAGCCTAGAATATACATGTAAATAGGCTTATTGCATTTTTCAACTTATTGAAGCATGAGTGACACTTTAGCTTGTCCTCAACAAGGCTCAAAAGCATGAGAAATGCATAATATTTCTTCTTCCTTGGTGTCACATTAGCATTAGACCTTCAACCTTTCTTTATGTGTGTTCACGTTTTGCAAATATTTCCATGTGGTGTAGTGAGTGAATGGCATTAAGATATATTGTATGCACACTTAAATGTGAGCCATTGGGCATATTTGTATTAAGTGTTCCTAGCGAGTTGCTCCCTTAAATCCCATCCAAACATCATTTTGCTTATTAGCACCATTTATGTCAAGGATTTGACATGACATGAAGGACTCAAAAAAGATGGCATATTACCATCATTTATGTTGAGGATGTGATATGACATGAAGAAGGCCTCAAATGGACATATTTTATTTGTTATGATCATTTATGATGAGACGTGAGATGACACTAAGGACTCAAGAAAGACATGTGAGGATCTTAAATAAGGACTTGATGAGCATGACTCTAAAGGATATCCCTCACCTTATATGGTCATTCTCGCCAACCATTAGGGGACTGCTACAAATGGGAAATCCAACCATGAGAGACTAGTTACTCATGTATACACATGCATAGATAATATTACATTAAATTTCAACATCATTGTATTTTTTACTTTCATTTGTAACTTGGAATGCTATATTTTGATGTTAGGTTGTATGCTTTAGGTTCTTTCATTTTAGTTAGTGCTTGCTCATTAACATGTCATATATCAAATTGACATTTGGTTATGGGTAAAAGGTAGTTCCCAAACATCTCCTAGCTTGAGAGCTCTTGATGAAAAGTGAGGTATTACTGCACAAATATATAATTAGTTTAGATAGCAAGAGGATTTTAGGTCTCAATGAACTTTTTGCTAGCCAAAGCATCGAGTAATCTATAGCTATAAAAATCATTTGACGTTCTAATTCATAGAACATCATGCTTAATTGATGCAACTACAAGTCTAGCTTATGAGATGCACAAAGACTCTTCTTGAAAAGTGGGGTTTCGGTGATCTAGATCAATCCCACACAATAAGGTCAAGATGGTTCAAGATAATACCATGCTAGGCTAGTATTAGCTCGCATGACTATGAAGTGTCCCATGGTCAAGATACGAGCTCTTAAATACAAATCATTTCAAATAATAAGAGAAATTGAACCTAACCAAACAAATGCACTAAAAATATTCAATTATTTTACTCTTTCCTCACTATTATGTGCATCTAGCTTGAGTGCTCTTCTCCTTTTCTTTCAAATTCTCTCCTCTCTCCTCTTAAGTTTCATTGTTGTGACCATGTTTGAATAGTGCATTCATAGACTACATTGATGTCATATGTTTACAAAAGTCAGTTCATAACAATTTTTGTTGGTCCCCCATTTGCATCAAGAAATGTCTCAATTGATGTGCCCTTTTGATGTCTCAATTGATACGTACATGTCTTGGAAATATGTAATTTTTAAAGTTTGCTCTCCACTCCATTTTATATTTGAAAAGTCCCATCCAAAGAAATCGTGTATTTGAGTGCAAGTGTGAAAATCTAATTCCAACTCAATGTCTTTTCATTAACTATTGTATATGTTAAATTGATTTGTAGGAATAGCACCGCAAATCTCAAAAATGCATTTAAAAAAAGTGGTTGAAACATGCACAAGTTTTTGCTTATAGTATTGGAGATTATTTGATGGACTCAAGTATGTGTGATACTTGGACCTAACATCAATGGATTTAGAGCAACATTAATAAATATATATCCACAAACCTGAGAAAGGCTCACCCATCCTAGTGTTCCTCTATTGACCACATTTAATGTATGTGTTGTCATTTAATCACACAATAATATTTGCATGTCAATCACGTCACTCATGTACATTGTATTACATATTCCACAACAAACTAAATGGCATATTCCAAAATATTGAGAGAAATTGAAGCTTATGAAGTTGTTTTGATCAAGGGGTGCATGAAACAACTGTTCATATCTCGTAATGATGCTCTCATCATAATGCATCAAGGGCATACCCAATCCTAGTCCTCATATTGCTATAATGGTGCATGATGAGGCAATTATGTGGGGTGTCTTACTATAATATCCCCTTGTTAACGTGATGCAAATTGAATTGCAAGTTGGTCTTTGGATGACTTTGATGTTAACTTCTTCTTTGCCTTACCTTATGTGTCATTTGTTGGGGGTTACATGTGCCTAACTCGCTACATTTACTTATATACAAACATGCATACATGTATACTACAGGTAGTAGGTACCCATCACTATCACTATGATGACAAATAGAATAAAGGAAGGCATATCACACATTGTGATATTGGAGTTCACACATATCGATGTCTCTTTTCAATAAAGGAAGGCATATCACACATTGTGATATTGGAGTTCACACATATCGATGTCTCTTTTCTTGCTTGAACCTCCATAGCTCTTGCTCTCTTCTTGCTTCTACTCATGCTTCCACTTTTGCTCACCTTTTAATGGGTATCAGAGCTAGCATTCAAGGAGCTTCATTGCTTCATCTCATGAAGAAGATTTAGCTTAAGGTTTCATGGTAGCCATTGTCTCTTCTTCCCGAGGTATACATTGAATATTTCCTTCTCCTAGCTTGCTTCAACTTACTCCAGGATACTTGAGTGTTGGGGGTAAAGGCGCCTCCGCCTAGTCGCTCGTGTATTACTACACTGGCAGTCACTACCACTACACACTACAGGTGGCAGACGCCCGTCACCGTCACTTTCTTCTTTATTCTTTTAGTGACAGTTTGAATAAAGGAAGGCCCGGTCACACATTGTAACTGTTGGAGTTCCCATTTCTTGTCTCTCTCTTTCTTGCTCTTGCTCTCCTGCCATAGCTCTCGAGTGCAAGCTTCGATCCTTCTCACCTTTCAACTGGTATCAGAGCACGGCTTCCCGACTCTTGAGCTTAGCTCGTGGCATTCTCAGCTTCCCATTGACTCCCCACTTGCATTTGGTCTCCTTCCCGGCAGCCATAGCTCATTCTCTTGAGCTTGCGTCACTCCTCGGCTTCTCGAGCTTCTTCCTAGCCTATTGAGGCACTATCAGGGCATTGACATTGAGGCATTGCTTCATTATTTCAGAGATTTATCTCAATCCACAGGTCTAGGTAAACCAAGCATCCATCATTGAAGCTTCCAACCTTCATATCTCTTTGCCACTGGTTGTGGGTTGCTAGAGGCTTGTTCCAAGGCCTCTTTGGCTCATGTTTGAGCCCTCCAATCTCTCCAGACTTGCCACGTGGACCAACAGGAGTAGCAACATCATCATGCAAATTTGCGGTTGATTTTGGATAGCCATTTCAGCTCCAGCTTCAGCTTGGCATTAAGCACTTGTTTGGGCTCCATTTTAAGCTATTTACACATGTATTAATACTTGGCATTGATCCTTTGAGATTAGGCATTGGTTGGTGGTTGAAAACAATGTTTCATGACTATTATAAACAGTCTACAGACATTTGATGCTAGTGCTACATTCACAGTTTATGCCTATGCTTGTTTGGGCATGACTACATAACCGATTTGATGCCTATTGCATCCCGATTGATTGGGGAATTGAAGCTACATGTCATGCTATAATTTTAGCCTGATTATGGAGCTAAAAATTAAACAGTTTATAATAGTAAATGCATGCTGAATACTCTTGGGCTAAAGCTATCTTTCATGCTTTGGCATATGCCTATTGGTTCCGGGTGTATGTCTTGGGTTATGCTATGATGTATTGATCATTGAGGGACAACTTCGAGCTTATCTTTGGATCCAAATGCTTTTGGAAGCTTGAGCTTATTTTAGCCCGCACTTATTGACATCAGTCTATGCTTGACAATGGTCAGTTATATGCTCTTTGGGTACATGCTTACCCGACGCCTAAGGCTTGATGCATTTGTCTTGGCACAGTGTACCACGTACTTGTTGAGCTTTAGTGCTCTCTGAAGACTTGGCTTGGATTCTCATTTGCTATTCCAGAATTTTGTATTGGATGTCATTTTGGTTGCCAGATATCTTTATTGGGATGTATGTCTTGCTCATGGATGCTACCTACAGTTGCTTTGTAGCTGTCATGCTCTTGGGATGCTATTGAGGCATTATCTTGGTTACCTATCTTTAGTACTCTGACTTGGTTTGATTGAGCTGTTGAGCTCGTTTATCCACCTTTTGTGCCAGTGGGAGCATCTTGTATACTTGACTAACATTGAGCAAGAGGTTTATGCTATTTGAGCATTTTACAGACACTTGAGACTTTGGGATATCTTACACTTAAATGTTGCATGGTTCATGCATTGATCTCTTGGAGTTGCTTTTGACCTGAGCTTGGGCTTTGCACTCTTGTGAGCATACACCTACTGGTGTCAGGTCTTGCCAGTGTTATGTATACCTTGCCCTACTCTCCAGGGGGTATGCCTACTCACTAACGGATGCTTTGGTGACATGTTTGGGTGTTTGCTCAAGGTCTTGATGACTGTTTGGTGCTGATTTATGCCAGTTTATGGATGGCCATGTCTTGGCTATCATTTATTGACTTGGTGCAGTGATTTGGTCAGCAATTGACTCTCACAGTATCTTGCTGTCATTTATTACAGCAAGCATATAACTCCGGACTGACATGGATTTTTCATGCTAAAATATTCTGAAATGATGTACTTTCACTAGTACTTGGTGGGCAGCAGCTTTGGTTACACTTTTCTTGCCATTTTCTCTCGTTCTTGGTGATTTTTGGGTCATTTTCTGCAGTAAACAGCAAGCAGTTTTAAACTGTCTGTAGTCTTCCAGCCTGCATTATGGCGAGTTCATCCACTGATCATGCTATTTTCAACATCACTAAGCTTGATGGTACGAATTACTCTTATTGGAAGAGCCATATTTGGCAAGTGTTAGTGCAGAAATCGCAGATCAAACCATTAAGGTTGAGCGAGCATCCGCCTGCAACTATGCCAGATGAGGAATGGCTTGAGCTTGATGAGTTATGCAAGTCCACTATTGTATTATCTCTCACAGAACAAGTTCATTACAATGTATTTGAGGAAGAACAAAGTGCATGGCAGTTGTGGGATAAAATCAAGAATCTCTATGACAAGAAAAGTCCAGCGAGTCAGATGTATTGGCTGAAGCAGCTTATGGATCTATGCATGAAGGAGAATGTGACCATGTCTGCTCACTTGAGCCAGTTCCATGCTATATTCAAGAACTTGACTTCGCAGGACATCACTTTTGCAAAAGATGTCACTCCTCTTTTCTTGCTTGGTATTCTTAATGAGTCATGGGATGTATTCCGCACTACATTATGTGCCTCTACTGCTACCTTGAAATTATCTGATGTTGAGAGTGCTCTTCTGCAGGAAGAGGTTAACCGTAAGAATTTGGATGCCTCTCATGTGTCGCATGCTATGACAGTTAGAGGCAGGAATGATGGATATGGAAAGCATGGTAGTGGCAGTGGCCATGGATGGGATTCTCAAAAATCTCGGTCCAAGTCTCGTGGGAAGCCACGTAGCAAATCCCGTGGCAGGAATGCAGATGTTACTTGTCACCATTGTGAAAAAAAGGGCCATATTAGGCCACAATGCCATGAACTACGCAATGAAAGGCGCAAAGATAAGGGGAAACACAAAGTGCAGGATAAGTCTTCTGATCGCAACATAGTGCTTGCAAAGTCCAATGTTAAAATTGAAGAGGTCAATGTTATGCAGCCTGAGGATGTTGATGATGATTATATCCTTGCAGCTTCTTCTAGTGCTTCGCAGATGACAGAGATACACTCTATGTATGCACAGTGTTGGCTCTTGGACTCAGGTGCATCCTTTCATGTGACACCTTACCGAGAGTGATTTCATTATACCATATTGTTTCGGGTTCTGTGCGCTTGGGTGATGAGAGCTCTCTTAATATTGTGGGCATTGGTGATGTTAGGCTGCAGTTTCCTTCCGGCAACAGTTTTGTTATGCAGGATGTACGTCATGTACCTACTTTGACACGCAGTCTCATGTCAGCGAGGACAGCTTGATGACGCATGTTATCATGTATCTTTTGGAGACTCCGTATGGAAGATAACTTGTGGCAGACTTGTGATTGCAAAAGATGCCAAGGCTGGCAGCCTCTATCCCTTGATTGTATCCACTTCTTCCCTTGATCATGTTTTGTTTGTGGGTTCTATCCCACATGTATCTCTTTGGCATGCCCGTTTGGGCCATATATCTTTGAAGGGAATGAAAATGCTTTCTGGTTTGCAATACTTACCACCCCTTGATTATGCATGTTTTGATTCATGTGAGCATTGTCTTTATGGTAGGCAGACTAGGTCTATGCATAAGAAGTCTGGTAGGCCACGCATGAGTGAGCCCTTGGCATTGGTACATTCGAATGTTTGTGGGCCCATGCCTTGTCAGTCTATGGGTGGTGCAAAGTATTTTGTTACTTTCATAGATGATTTTTCACGGAAAGTTTGGGCTTATCCCATTAAGCTGAAATCCGATATCTTAGCTGTGTTTCAGAGATGGCTTGCATTGGTTGAGAACCAATCTAGGTATAGGCTAAAATGCCTAAGGACAGATAATGGGGGTGAGTATGTCTCACGTGCTTTTGAGTAGTTATGTGATGAGAGGGGTATTAAGCGTCAGTTGATCGCCCCCTACATCCCCCCCCTGAATGGTTTGGCTGAGCGGATGAATAGAACCATCCAGGAGCGTGTACATAGTATGCTTAGCCATGCAGGCCTACCACAGAGCTTTTGGGCTGAGGCAGCTAGTACAGTTGTGTTGCATATCATAAATAGATCACCTTCTAGTGGTTTGGATTTCCAAGTTGTAGAGGAGGTATGGACTGGAAAACCTCCCTCTTATGCGCATCTCCGTGTCTTTGGATGTGAGGCATTTTGCCATGTGCCCAGGGATAAGAGAAGTAAGTTGGATCCTAAGAGTGTCAAATGCATTTTCCTTGGTTATGGGGATGTAGGCGAGATGGGTTACCATCTCTAGGATCCGTAGGCACGGAAAGTCATCCGCAGTCATGATGTAGTCTTCCATGAAAACAAGATGCATAGGCAGCCTAAGAGAGTTGTTGAGATCTGTAGGGTCATATTTCAGGAGGAGCTGAGGGCTCCCGCATAGCCAGTTGGATAGCCTACAGCTGCAGCAGATGCTCATGGTTAGGGTATTGGACAAGCAGCTGGGCAGGCAGCAGAGCCTGCCGTGAGATGGTCTACTACAGACAGACATCCACCTGATAGATTTCAGCCCAATGCATTATGTCTTGGTTACAGATGCAGGAGAGCCTTTCACTTATGATGAGGCTATGCGCAGGGGTGACAGTCACTCCTGGGAGAGGGCTATGTAGTCTGAGATAGAATCCTTGCATAAGAATGAGACTTGGGATTTGTTTTCCTTGCCTAAGGGCAAGAAGGCTTTGCCATGCAAGTGGGTGTACAAGCTGAAAAGTACCCCTTGACACCCCAAGCCAGCATACAAGGCTAGGTTGGTAGCAAAGGGTTTTAAGCAGGAGCATGGTGTGGACTTTGATGAGGTCTTTTCTCCTATGGTTAAGATGACCACCCTGTGCTTAGTCTTGGCTTTGGTTGCTCAGTTTGACTTGGATTTATACCAAATGGATGTCAAGACAGCTTTCTTACATGGGGACTTGCATGATGAGATTTATATGGAGTAGGCTAAGGGCTTTGCAAAACCTGGCAGGGAGCACCTAGTGTGCAAATTGAAGAAAAGTCTTTATGGCTTATAGCAGGCACCTAGGGAGTGGTATCATAAGTTTGATGCCTTTATGCAGTCATAGGGCTACAGCAGGAGTGCTATGGATCCGTGTCTTTAGAGAAGAAAGCCCGTGATAGTTCTTTATTGATTTTGGTACTCTATGTGGATGATATGCTAATAGCAGGGAAAGCTCATGATGAGCTAGATGCTCTTAAGGCTCAGCTCAAGAAGAGCTTTGAGATGAAAGATCTGGGACATGCCTCTCACATACTTGGTATGCGCATTAGACGCGACAGGCATCAGGGACTCCTCTACTTGTCACAGAGGGAGTACATTCATAAAGTCCTTGAACGCTTCTGCATGCAGGACGTAAAGCCTATTGGTTGTCCATTACCTTCTTATGTGAAGGTATCACATGCTGATTGTCCACAGATAGATGAGCAGAGGGCCGAGATGGCCAGGATTCCCTATGCATCCGCAGTGGGCAGTCTTAGGTATGCCGTAATAGCCACTCGTCCAGATATTGCCTTTGCAGCTGGTGTTGTGGCACGCTATATGGCTACACCTGGCAAGAAGCATTAGGATACCATGAAGGGTATCATGAGGTACCTAAAGGGCACTGCAAATATGTACATATGCTATGGCAGTCAGGATACAGGAGTCATGGGATACACTGACTCTGATTATGCAAGACATGCAGATAGTAGGAAGTCCACTTTCGGCTATGTATTCACCTATGCTAGAGGTGTTGTTTCTTGGATGTCCAGGGTACAGAAATGCACAGTCCTTTCTACTACAAAGGCCTAGTATATTGCAACCACTGAGGCTTGCAAGGAGGCCATTTGGTTGGGTCATTTGGTTTGCTGACCTTGGTATTGATGCTATCCCTACACTGCTTTCGGATTCTATGAGTACTATTCAATTAGCCAAGAATCCACTTCTATGCGAAGACAAAACACATTGAGGTGAGGTATCACTTCATACGTGGGGTCATTGAGGACAAGTCTGTTGACCTTGTCAAGATCTCGACTGACCAGAATCCTGCAAATCTGCTCATGAAAAGCCTCTCTATAGAGTGCTTTGCCTTCCTCAGGAGGTTGATGGGCGTGGGATGAGATAACGTCTTTCCTCATCCTATTGTACATGTGTACATGTTGTACTGCCTTTTTTCTTTTCACTCCTCACTAGGGCAGATTCGCCTTTAAGTGGGAGGTTGTTGGGGGTAAAGGCGCCTCCGCCTAGCTGCTCGTATATTACTACACTGACAGTCACCACCACTGCACACTGCAGGTGATTGGCGCCCGTCACCGTCACTTTATTCTTTATTCTTTTAGTGACAGTTTGAATAAAGGAAGGCCCAGTCACACATTGTGACTATTGGAGTTCCCATTTCTTGTCTCTCTCTTTCTTGCTCTTGCTCTCCCGCCATAGCTCTCGAGTGCAAGCTTCGATTCTTCTCACCTCTCATTGAGGACCTTTTGAGGGACACATTGAGCATTGGCAAGAGTTCTTTGAGTTCCATTATACTCAACCATGGTTGCAAAAGCCCCAACAACATCAACGTGAATTCCACTTGGCTATCCAGTCCTTGTTCTTGATAATCATCATCTCCCCTATAGCTGTTGGAGCTCCCACCTATTGGGCAAACACTTTGACACTTTCCTTGGTATCATGTGCTTCCATTTAGTCATGATTCAGAGTGTTACAAACTCTGTCATTGCCATAATGCACAACAAACCTATTGTATACACAAGTCTCAGATAGCCATTCCTTCACTATTTGAGCTTCATTAATACTCATATGCTCGTATTGGTATTGGATCATTTGTGGATGTATTAAGGTGCTTTGGGGACACATTTGAGCTTGCATTAGCTTAGCTTGGCTTATCTTTTCATTGCTATAATAGTGTAACCAACAAGCTATTTCACAAGGAAAGGTTATGCTTATTGTGTCTACATGGTATTTTGGGTACGCTACATGTCTACAGTGATACCTAGCATTGATGTATGCACCCAGCTATGATTATGGCATGCCTTGACACTTGGATTTGAGCTACATTTGGTATACTTGGTCTTTGGTTAGTCACTTCATTGATTCTACAACCTTGAAGATCTATTGGATGTTAATGCTCCCGAATGTCTCTTTGATGCACTTGGCTTCACGAATGCTATGCCACTTTATGACTTAAGCTTTGCTTGCTCACTTACATTCCAAATTCACTTCTAGTGGGAGACACTTGTCTTTATTTGGTAGAGCTTGGCTCTTTGAGACAATGGGACTCTTCTAACTTATATATATGCTCTCATGTATACTCCTTAATGCAATTATGTCTATGCTCTCATGCTCCTCTCATGTATGCTCCTTAATACAATTACTTTCACAATGGGACTCTTCTAACTTATATCTATGCTCTCATGTATACTCCTTAATGCAATTATGTCTATGCTCTCATGCTCCTCTCATGTATGCTCCTTAATACAATTACTTTCACTTGTGGACTAATTTGATTCTGTATGCTTTGGATACCAACACTTACCTCTATCAATAGTTTGTCAATTATGTGTACATGCATACTAGTTATGTATTGAGAGTCATTTATCTTTGCTTAATTAGTTGTACATTTGGTAGATCTCTACAATTGCTTTTGAGACCTTCTACATGAAGTATATGATTATGGGATGTATGGTTACTTACACTTGAGTTTGTGATAGTCTTTGGCACCGATGGCCTGTGCATACCCTGGAAGTGGAAGCATGCTATCTTGTCTATTTGCCCGCAGTTGCATTGACATACATTGTTGAATTTATTGCAGCAGTGCTATAATTACTATTTTTAGCATTCTTTTAAAGAGTAGACACTTTGATTTGGCAATCTTCTAATTACAATTTATGGAAAATTATACCCTCATTTGTTCCCACCCTTTTGCCCATCCTATTGGCTCAGTTTTGGGCTTCTTTTGCTGTAAGTATAGCAACCCATTCTCCTATCATTTGCAGTCCTTTGTAGTCATTATGGCAAGTACTCCTTATGCATAAGCTCTGATAGTACTATTTTCAACATTGAAAAGCTTGATGGCAATAAATTCAAATATTGGAATATGCAAATATGGCAGCATGTTAGGCCATTGAAGACAAAATAAATAAAGCCAAAAGGTTGGAATAGAGAAGATTGGGATGAGCTTGATGAGTTATGTAAGTCCACTATCATACTATCTTTGTCTAAGCATTTGTACTTCAATGACAGCTCTACTAAGGGTAGTGTATATGAGTTATGGAAGAAGATCCTTGATCTTTATGACATTGTCTCTCAATTGTATTGGTTGAAGAAGCTTGTGGATTGTTGCATGAAGGAGGCCACATTTATGTCTACTCATTTGAATGAGCTCCACTCTATTTTTAGCCAACTTGTTTCATATAGGACATCAATTTTGAGGATAACATAAAGTCTTTGTTTCTTCCTTATCATACTGCCTGAGTTATGGGATACCTTTCATACTATTATGAGTGCTAATCCCCCTGAGGTTGGTTTTAGATGTAGTGATGTAGAGAGTGCTCTACTGATAGAAGAAGTAAACAGAAAGAATATTGATGCAGCCTACACTTCTCATGCATTCACTATTATAGGTAGAAATGATAGAAATGGTAATAACTATTGTAGAGACTCACAACCCAACAAGGGCAAGTCTCAATCTTGTAGGCAATCTCGTAGTAAGCCCTATGGTCATAAGTCCTCTTTGGCATATCATTATTGTGGATAACAAGTTCACATCAGGCTTAGGCCACTCTGCCATAAAATGCGCAATGAGAAAGATGAAGGGAAAGTTCAAGAAAATGCAAATTCCACTAAGATTGTACCTAAGTCCAATCTGAAGATAGAGAAGATAAATGCATTGGAGTACAAATCTGATGACTACATTCTTACAACTTGATCTTTTGATGTTACTCACTTAATTGATGCACCATCCACTTACTCTTAGTGTTGGCTTCTTAATTTGGAGGCTTCCTTACATGTTACCCCACATCACCCTTAGTTTCATAGCTATAGTATGGTTATGGATTCTATTAGATTGGGAGATTATCTTGCATTGGATATCATTGGCATAAGTGATACTAGACGGCGGTTTGATATTAGTGCTTCTTTTGTGCTTTTTAATGATGTATGTCATGTCTTAGCTTTGACTAAAAGCCTTATTTTAGCTAGATAGTTGGATGATGACATGTACCATGTATCTGTTGGTGATTCTTCATCAAAGATCACGTGTGGCAATCTTATTTTTGCTAGAGGTTCTAAGATTGGCATCCTCTATCCTTTACTGTTTTCTGGGTCTATTGACCAGGATCCATTTTTTGCATGTATCTTTATGGCATCGTCACCTTTGGGCACATTTCTTTGAAGGGAATGAGAGCATTGACCCATTTATAGTATCTCATACCCTTGGATTATTCTTGTTCTAATTCATGTAATCATTGTGTTTATGATAGGCAAACTTATAATTCACATAAGAAGTCTAGGTCTATGCATATGGGTGAGCCTTTGGCTCTTGTGCAATCAAATGTTTGTGGCCCCATGCCCTGTTAGTCCTTGGCGGGTGGAAAGTATTTTGTTATGTTCATAGATTATTATTCACACAAGGTTTCGGCCTATCCTATTAAGCAGAAATCAAATATCTTGCCTATATTTTTGTGCTTTCTTACCATGGTAGAGAACCATTTTGGATATAGGCTGAAATGCCTATAATCTAATAGTGGGGGTGAGTATGTATCTAAGGCTTTTAACACTTATGTAATGAGCGAGGTATTAACTATTGGACTGCCCTATACACCCCAACCCAGAATGATATTGCAAAGCCCATGAGCAAGGCTATTCAAGAAAGAATCTGTAGTATGCTTAATCGAGCAAGCTTACCACATCACTTTTGGGCAAAGGTAGTTACTACTGTTGTGCATCTCATTAATAGATCCCCATACACTACTCTTGGTGGTAGGGTTGCAAAACAGGTATGGTCTAGGAAACCTCCCTCGTATATACACTTGTGAGTCTTGGGATGTGAAGCTTTCTACCATATTCCCAAAAAAAAAAGTGTAATAAGTTGTTGAGCCAAATGCACCAATAGTTGGGACTTTGGACAAACTTCTATTGTTTTAGAAGTTGTAACTCACTTTGGCGGCAATCTCTCACGTCTCTCAATATTTTACTCTAACAAACCATACATCCTCCTCTCCAAACCAAGAAAGCAAGAATACAAGAGGTGTAGTGAACTCACCAACTTACATTGATGCATTGTAGTCTGAAAGCTTGAAGGCTCAAAGATGGTTCCACGACCATGATCAACACAATCCGATATCATCACTCCTTCACATCCACTACCAGGCACACCAAGAAGTTTAGAAGCTAGTAGAGAAGAAGAAAAGAGCAAGAAGACGATAAAAAGATTCACCTTCCTTTAGTCCCTTGCCCAACACACCTCTCGTTCACTCTCTCTCTTTCCCTCTCAATAATGGAGGCAAGATGATAGAATAGAAGAAGAGAATAGAAAGATTCAATAGTTGTACTAATAGAGCTTCTATAGCATGGATGCATGTAATATCCCCACGCTGCATAGAACCCCCCTTATTTTAATTAAAAGAAGAGAGAGAGAGGAGAGAGAGAGAGAGAGAGAGAGAGAGAATAACCTAAGGAGGATTCTTCTTCTCTTCCCCTCCTTAGAGGGTGGCCACATGCGTTTACCCTTCCCCTCCCATCCGTGAGCTTAACCCCTTCCATCGCGATAGAAGGAAGTCGTTGGCACGCCATCTCTCCAACGAGAGAAAGGGGGAAAGAGATTTACAAGCTGAAGTATGGCCCCAAAATAGAGGACGGCATGCACCAATGAAAATCCCGTGTCTGGCAGTGGAGCCATCGCCCATGTACGAATTACCATCTTCCCTATTCGTGAGTCATTGACTATATCACTTCGGTATGCGCATGAATTCATGCAAAGGAGTACCTTGAACTTATTCCTATTATTATAATTTGGCATTCTGATTGTTCCTTTTAACCCAGCTTAGTTGCATACGGTCTGTTTGCTGATAGCACAATTACAAGGAGAACTAGTCAAGGGTCATGAATGATATAGTCACTAAAAGAACATTAGAAGATTGTGCATAAAAGTGCTAGGTTAAAGCATAATTGCCAAAATAATATGACATTAGGAATTGGGAATAGAAAGTTCTAGTCTAAAGTTTGGATACTTCAAAAGTACTTAGCCTAAGAGCCCCAAATATTAAGAAAAACTAGATTCTAGCTCAATTCAAGGCTTGTCGAAGTCTAGTTATCTAAAATCATCTCGCACTTATCTTATCAAGTATTTACATGTTAGGCCTATAACATGCTTGATATATGAGAAAAAATTCATGTTTGCTTCATGGCTTGGCTAAGAGCTAGTACAATAAATTAATCATAAAAACTAGAATGTTTTGAGATCCGTCTGATAATTATGACTTTCACCAATCCAATTCAGGGATGGATTATCGATTAACATAAGTGACCTATAGAACCTACATCATGTACAGTGTTTGAACCCTTAACACATGTCTTAGCCAAAGAAAGGGATTGTTAAGTAAATTTTACATGGAATCGCTCTTTGATCCCAAGGGGGAGAGCAAATACGCGATGGAAAGGTTATCATGACTATTCTTGCAATGTTGGAAAAGGATATCATTGTTTTGTCTATTGATCTAGCATCATCTTAAATGCTTTTTGGCATTAAACTGATTGATGGGGTATGATTTGGATTATTATTCCAAGTGCTTGTATTTGATGGTAAATGCATGGCAGGGGTCAATAATGACAAGTTGAAGGAATGTTTTCCTGGAAGATGATATTAGGCTAATTGCCTTGATTGTGATTGATTCTTAATTGGATTAATTAAGGAAGGATATTTTGCGCACGTGGATCATCTCCAAGGTCACACCGCATTTCAACCCAAGAGGGCACTACTTGATTCACAGGTCGAAGGTGGGTGGTGAAAAGGCCAACCACGGAAGATGTGTCTCACTCCTAGGTCGCTTGGGGTCAGTGGAGCTCTAGACACCCCTTGCCTAGTCCGAAACAGAGTTGTAAACTGCCGTGAGCCCAACGTTTGAGGCATTGGAAGATCCTATTCTAGATACTTGATGGAAATTATGGTGCCATGTCATTTGGACTAGGTACTTATGTTGGATAGAAGGGGTACATAATTTCTCCTGTATGGGCAAAAGACAAAGATTAACGTGAAGATAAGTTAAGGAATTTGTTTGAACTTGCTTTTCAAAGGATTGCTTGCTCTATATTCGTGTTTGTGACATAAATTACGTGAACGAACCTTGTTTCCTATAAGGCCTAATTAAGGAAGTTGAATTTGAATGTCACACATAAATGTGATAGGACCTAATTAGAAAACTAAAGCTATCAAGGGAAGTGGGTGGATGGAACTCCCGACGGGTTTGTCCTGGGTGGTTCTAGAAAACTGGGAGGCTTCTCACAAGGTTCTACAATCGTACGACCTTTAGGTACTATTAGGTTAGAGTTTCAATTCATGTTGTTTTAGGGGACCGGAATGGGACTATGCCCTATGGGCAAAGAGGTTGAGCGGTGTATCCTTCTCGTTGCCCATTCTCTTTGAACTAAGTGCGGCATGGATCTGCTTCAGTTTGGGTATCTCTGCATAAAGTAGGATGTCCAAGACTCGCACGCTAGAATGCTTTCAGGAGACCTTGACCACTAGGAACCCAGATTTCAAGTCGATCCTAATGGGTTCCTGCTGCGAACGTTTCATTGTGAGGTGGACTCGAGAAACCCTAGGCAACAAACCCTGTGACATTCCATGGGAGTGCCAAGTGGCATCGTTTAGACTCGTGTCTCAATGGACTACTAAAAATGTGCTTGGACCAGGGCACATTACAATGCACCAAAAGGGTAGTTACAACTGAGACCTCCCACCTTCATATAAACTTGGGGGAAGTAGGCCATCCTTCTTTAACTTTGGAAAGAACTTCTTGAAGCCATGTAGCTTTGGATCCAAAGCAGGTGGTAACTTGGTCATAAGGAAGGAATGAGGAAGTGCCAAGGTTCCA
The DNA here is from genome assembly GCF_053477565.2 of Lygodium microphyllum. NCBI lineage: Eukaryota > Viridiplantae > Streptophyta > Polypodiopsida > Schizaeales > Lygodiaceae > Lygodium > Lygodium microphyllum. Next base: position 136,219,677 of record NC_141138.1, read on the forward strand.
CATCTCATACCAATAGCCAAGCCCTTTCTGCTAAATTCTAAGGCACATTTTTGCATTCTCATCGGCTGAAACATAGTTATTGCCAAAAGCATGAGAGGAAAGCCATATATTCCTAGCCAAGGTTTCATCTTCCCTTCCATTAGCTACACCTTGCCAATGGAATAAATAAAATCAAGATCTCCAAGCATTCGTTATCTATTGAGCAACCCTAGAATGATACATCGTAACATTGAGGCTAGCAAATAAAACATCATAGCATTTTGCATTTGACAAATCTTTGCCATAAACCTTGGCACCAAAGATCCAATTGGTGACCATGATGGACCAAAATTGGCCATCATTAATTCTTTTTAGCAAGGTAACAAAGACTCTTTGGGATTTCTCCTTGATTTGTTCCAAGCCAACTACACCCTCATCTAAGGAAGAGGTGACTTGCTCCCATGGGATGGTTGGCCAAACCTTGGTTTCTCCAAATGACAAGAGGATAGTCTTGAAAAGAGTCTCTATCCTATCCCAATTTTCTTTGGCAAACAAAAAATTTGAGGCAGTGGATACCATCATGGGGGACAAAATAATCATCCATAGAAGGACTACCCATCCTACAAATCTAGATGTGAAGGGGAGTTTGACACTAATCTTGCCTTGCAATTTATTCCACCCCAATCGAGATGCCAAGATACCTTATAATTTGCCCTTTGGCAATCTCCCCAATCCCAAATTGTTCCAACCATTGAGGACTATCATTTCATGGAAGGAATAAAAGCTCATATTTTTTATTACTCATTATAGAGCCAGAGAGAAAGAAAAAATATTCATAGATTCTGAGTACAGTTCCTACTGAAAAAGGATCAACATGAACAATGTTGGAGTTATCATCTACGAACATTTGTGAGTAAAATTATTGACCATCTTAAAGAACCATGGGTCTAATGGTGCTAACCCAAATGGCACGATCAATGCAGCACAAGAGAGGATGAGTGACAATTGCAAAGAGTAATTTGTACAAGAATTGAAAGTTGTGTCTTGTGCAAGCACATGAGGTAAAACAATGTTCCTTTTACAATATAGGAATGGCCTCTAAGGCCTCTCAGTGGCATGCATCAAAACACGAGTTAAGTTAAATAGATTAAATATTATGAGACTTAGCTTATAAGCTTATTAACAATGAGATGAAGAGGGGGATGATGAAGAAAAAGAATGATGATGAAGATATTGGAGATGACTATTACACACACACACACACACACACACACACACACACACACACACACACACACACACACACACACACACACACACACACACACACACACACTCTCTCTCTCTCTCTCTCTCTCTCTCTCTCTCTCTCTCTCTCTCTCTCTCTCTCTCTCTCTCTCTCTCTCTCTCTCTCTCTCTCTCTCTCTCTCTCTCTCTCTCTCTCTCTCTCTCTCTCACACACACACACACACACACACACACACATCCCCCCTTTGAGACTATGGTGGTAGGGCCGGCGACATATCAACCAAGAAGGGGAGGAGGTACATTGTATTTAGTTGGGGGTGTGCACTTTTATAGGATAGGAAGTGTTTGCTAATTTCATCCCTTTTCCACCAACATTTTCTCTCTTAATGTTGAGGCTAGCATTCTAAATGAGGATCCTGACCACATCATATTTGCAATAAGATGAATAGATACATCTACAAACACATAACACATCAAGATCAGCGATGTAATATATATACAACATATCACCATCTAACAATCTAACAACTAGGCATAGGCTATCATGACAAGGATCTTGAGAGAGCAGACCGTAATGCACATAGTGGGCAACGAGCTAGCAAGCTAAGCTATTGATATGGTTAAGGGATCAAGGGGTAGTCTACATTAGGGAATAGGATTCCAAGAGATGAGCACAAAGGTATATGGGCCAAAGGGTTAAAAGATAGATGATTAGTGTGAATGGACTTACTAAAGGTCAATCCAAATACAAAGTCCATGGACTACCTAAAAATACTAGTGTGGTGTTAAAGGATATTTGTTTTAACGGTTGGGAGACTAATTGAATTTTTTAGTACAAAAAGCTAAGAGAGATAGATCCATAAATACATGCATGAGGGAGGTGCTTACTCATGCACCTCAATATTATGCTCTCTTTTTTTTTAACTATAGTGAAGGGAATAGCATTGATTAGAGCACAAGGCTATTAGAAAACCTGTCAACCTCAATAAAGGCTTCATCCATCCATAGAAGCCACCACCATCATGATCATCAAGAGGCATCCTCCTCCTTCTGCCCATTAGGTAAAGGCGTTGCATTGTGGATTGTGTTCCAAAATCACTTTGAAGTGCATGCAAACGTACTTCCTGGATGCCAAACCCACTCCTTTTACTAAATACCACCTTTTACCATCTAAACCATCTTGCTTGGTGGTTACCCCCTAAAGTCATTTCAAGAATTTGGAGGGATATCATCATCATTGTTTCTTGATCTAAAGGTGATACTATTGTAGTCCCAAAATCACTTGCATCCGCTATGTTTGCTACAATCTACCCTCCTCCTCCATTTGATAGTTAGAATTGTGCTCACCATTGTTGTCTATTTTGTCCCCATCAATTGAGTTTACCCATTTTTGTTAAACCACTTAAGGCTTTTTAGTTACAACCTTATAACCCTTATTAAAACCATGTTGGTGGTAAAAGAATATCTAACCCCTATGCTATTAAGGAAGGAAAAGGAAGGCTATCCCACAATATTTGACCTACACCTGTACTCAATATATGCCCCAAATGCATCGAAAAAAAAAAAGTAAAGCTTTAGGATATGCTAAACATAGTGTGCAACTACTCGTTGCCATTCATATTCAACACAACATTCTTGCAAGACGAGATTCGGTCCATGATCTTGGTAAGAGGTGATTGGAGACTGGCAAAGGCATAATTGATCCTTGTGAGAGATTGGAAAAGGTAATACAATCCATCACAAAAGCAAGCAAGAGATATGGTCGTGCTAAGGCTAAATGGAGAAGAAGGGATTATAATGTAGTTGTTAGGAGTAGAGCTAGTGTGATGACCAGCCTTAATGTGTGCCCTAATGATCAATGTTTTGTTTGGCTCCTATAGAGAATTGAGGGTTATCTTAAGGTGGAAGAGGGGAAGAGAATTGCATCTATATGGATGCAATTAAGGGGGATAGTCTTTATAAAAAGGGATGCACCATCATCCACCTTCTATAAAGTTGTTCAAAGGAAAGAGTGCATCGTAATGATAGAGGATGAAAGGGGGAGGGTACATATAGATGATGTGTGTATAGCAAGGGTCTTTGTTAACCACCTCTCTAGTATAGTTGGGAAAATGCCAACCCAGGTAGAAGACTACGATGAGACTCCATCAATTTCTTGAATTAGTTGACAAGGTAGTTGTATGAGGAGACAATTATTATGCTAGCAAGACCATTCTCCACAAATGAGCTCCAATATGTTGTAAGGAAAATGAAAAGCAAAAAGTCCCCAAAGCTAGATGGTCTACTCTTGGAGCTTTATCGTGCAATCTATCTTGCATGTGGAAATGAGATGACAAGCTTTGCCAATGCTTGTATGATTTGGGCTAAAATACCACTATCTGTCAACCAAGGAAGGAGTCAAACTTCTATCTAAAGGTGTATTTAGAAACAAGCCATCTCAATGGATGCCATTGACCATCCTCAATGTGTCATATAAAATTATGGCCAAAGCACTAACCATGCAAATGAAATTCTTGCTTGGAAAGATCTTGCATAATGCCCAATATGGCACTATCCATGGTGCAAAATGCAAGATGATATCTTGAAGCTACTAGTTGTTATTGAGAATGCAATAGAATCTAGGGGGAAATTCAAATTGATTATTATGGATTTGGACAAGGCTAAGGGGGGAATTCCTATTAGTAGTTATCAAAAAGCTTGGGTTTGGTGCTAAGTTTTGTAGAATGATTGGCACATTATTTTGAAATGCCACTATAAAAGGTGGGAGTCAATAAATACATGTCACATCCATTTGATTTGTAAAGGTTTGTAAGACAAAGGTGTCCTCTAGTGCCTTTATTGTTTGCTATTGCAGCATATCCATTGCTAAAGAATCTACAACATAGGGTAGAAAGGGGAATATTGAGAGGACTCCCACTCCTTGATGATGATCACATAAACATGAAGGATATATAATAGCCTTAGTATATGCTATTAATATCTTTAACATTTCAATTGTTATTATTTAGCTAGAACAATATTGCTTATGCTGTGTATGTGTGTGTGTGATATATAGAGAGAGAAAGGAGAGATAATGAGAGAAGAAAGGGATAAAGAGAGGAAAGGAGAGAAAAAGAAAGAGAGGAGAGGCTGGAGAGGAAGTGGAAAGGATATTGAAAACAAAGAGAAGCACAAGAATCTGAAGAGGACCTGACATTCTTCTCGTTTCCCATCCATCCTTCTCCTCAAATTGCAATTGCCTACCCTTCTGACCATCCATCTTCATCTCTCAAAATCTTATCCATCTTCTCTATCATCACACTTAATATATGATTAAATTACTCTACCTTCAAATGCTCCTTTGGTACTTCAATCTTTTACTATCTTAAGCTTTTATCAATACACGAGGATAGCCTCCCTTATCATATTGAAATCCTACATAGCCCACTTTTTATGAAAGCACCGCCCCCTTATCTTGCTTAGTTCGAACTCAAGGACATGTAAGCTTAGCAATACTGAAAAAGAAGCAAAGAAAGTAGGACAAGTGATGCACCTGTAGAGTTTGTACACTCATGATGGCTATGAAATGATGGAGCATAGGAGTGGAACAAGAAGCAGTGCATGCAAATGACTTCCCTATCGCATCGAATCAAGCTTAGCTAACCTCCCTTATGCTTTAAGATGTACTTTTGATACATTGGATAGTAATTAATGTTACTTTTGAATGAATAAACAGTTCATGTAATCCAACTTCTTGAGTTCAAGCATCTTATGATGTTTCGTGAATTTGGTAGATGGATACTCAGATTGATATCGTAGGAAGGAATTTTCAAAAGGAGCATCCCCTCCCATGATTGGATTAATCCATACATTGCATTATAGTTCTACAATAGTTACCATAAAGTCTATACTAATAATGATAGTATGCATACTGGACAAAGGAAGAAACTTATAGCTAAGCTCTATGTTAGGAAGACTATTGGGATTAGCTCATTTACATCACGTTCAATTAACTATTACATTAAATGTAGTTCATATTTCCCCTTTTAAAAAATTAGATTAAAAAAGGATACTAGGTTCATAGCTTATAAATGGAAGAACATTGGATTTAGCCCATCATGAAGATAAAAACAATAAGTTAAGTACTATCTAAAATAACCTAAGTAAAAGACAAAGAACAGCTAGTTCCAACTAAATAAAAGAATTCAAACGTTGTTCATAAAACCATTTCATCAAGGCCTAACCATGGATTATTTTAGCCCATCAGGAAGATAAAAACAATAAGTTAAGTACTATCTAAAATAACCTAAGTAAAAGACAAAGAACAGCTAGTTCCAACTAAATAAAAGAACTTCGAACGTTGTTCATAAAACCATTTCATCAAGGCCTAACCATGAGAGAATTAATTAAGGAAAGTAAGTACATCCTAACTAAGGAGATACCATTTTCTTATGTTGACAAGGTGTATCCCTTACTATGAAACTCAAGATAGTGAATGGACAAGGTGTATCCCCTTAATATGAAATTGGAGATAGAGAATGACTAAGGTAGATTAATCCAATAAAGATTTAAGGAATTGTAACTAAAGGGTTCCTTTCCAAAATCCTCGTGAAAGGAATCTCCTTGTAGCTTCATAAATCATGAAGTTAAACTTTTGTATCCACAAGAGGAGACTATGATCCAAATGAATGATAAACCTACACATTTGATCAAAGAATTGTGTGATGAAGAAGAATACGTGAATCCTTTTTTTAATGAGGAAGGTAACACAATCCTTATGGATCACTAACCTATTCCCATCATGACTCTAGGATACAGGAGAGAAAAAGAAGCATACTTGAGGTAAACAATAGTGTTGGAATTGCCATCAACCATGGCACATGTCAAACAAATACCCAAGAAAGCAAGGATCTTCGATTAAACATCAAGCAAACCTATGATGTAGTGAGTGTGGTACTGCTCACGTATATTGTGATAGCCCTAAAGACCAAACATCCAGCAGTACACCTAGTAGGCCTACATGACAAGACATCTTGATTAGAATGGTCAAAGATAAAGCCATCAACCCCAAGGACTAAGAACTAATCCCACTTGCCTATCTTAGGGTCAAGCGAATCAAAAGAGAGAGCACACCACTAATGCTCTCATTGACAAAGGAGCAAACTATAACATCCTTACCTATGATGGATGGACCATGGACTCCCAAACTTGTGTCAATAATTGATGCAACAATCAACCCATATGGGGGATCCCTATACTCTCTCCTATATAAATATAGAATTTTGATGACCTTAGAAACTAAAATCTTGCCAATTATGTTCTATGTGCTTCCAAATCGAGAGGATGTTAGAAAGGAAATTATGATCAAGAGAACTTTGAAGTGGACAACTAAATGCAACATGGACTACGAAGCACGTTGAATACACTTGACCCTACATGGTGTCAAGATATTCACAATTTTTAGCAAAGGAAACTTTGTTGATGCATAAGGGAAGGGCAAGCCACCCACCTTGGAGAATAGCAAGAGACTAATCATCACCTAAGTGCACAGAACCAGATACACTGCAATAGGTATGAAACCACTCACGATAGGGGGTCACATGAAAAGATGCATCCTAATCCAAGAGCCAACACTGTGCATGCATGGACTAAGCCTCGATTAGTTGAGAGGCATCACATGAAGAGGCTGCTAAGATGTAGTCACCATTGGACTCCTTAGGCTGCATGACATTTATCTCCTCACTCTTGATGCTAAACTTTGCAGGTATAATACTACGATCATTGAATTTCTCTTGCACTTTCTCTTTTCCCTTTTATTTGCACTTGTCATCATGCATCTTATGGCACTACGGTCATATGTGTCTTGCTTTTCCATAATAATGGCATGTAAGATCAAACTTACGTCCATAGGACTTGCTGCGTCCATGTGACTTAGACCGAGACTTCTAAGAGTCCTTCCCATGACGATAATTATCTTTCTTGCCACATCTGCCACCTCTAATAGATAAAGCATGCGATCTGCGGGGGAAGCATAATTGTTTTTCATGTTTTATGCTGCAACTCAATACCTTGTTAAAGCATATTCTTCACGATAGAATGAAACTGGCTAAAGTGAGTAGACAATGGGATCCGCTCGTTCATGTGGAGATCCTTAAGCCAACACATCTACGAAGTAGGGCTTCGCTTTCCATAAAGTTCCTAAATCTTTATGCACTCTGATCTTCATCTTCAACAACATTATTGTGGACCTCTTCAGAGAGTGATAAGATGATAGTGGACTTGCAAAGTGCATCTAAATTAGGCCACTCATCATCATCCATGTTCTCAAGTTTAATACCCTTGTTTCTTAGTGTCTTAACCTGCAATTTCTGCACAAAAACCTACCATATTTGAGACTTCCAATCATAGTTAGTGCCATCCAACTCGGCAATGTTAAACAAAGTTGTATCTTTGAGATGAATAGCCATAATGAGTCAAATAGAAGCAGACTATGCAAAAAACCACATTTTGTAATTAGCAATAAACAAGCCCAAACCATTGCCAAAACAAGCTGAAAATAAGAGAATTTGCTAAAATGACCAGCTGTCCACCAAATAGTACAAAAAGTACATCAAATGACATGATTAAGCTCAGTAAATACATCATACTCCACATAAAAGAACTTGTTGTAACAAATCACAACAGTGAGAAAAAGAGAGGAAACAATGAGCTAACAATGGTCCACAGTCAAAGTCCATAGTCAAGTATGACTGCCAAGTCAAATCTTGCATCAAGTGGGCATGTAACAAACATTGTAGCAACCAAGAACCATGAGCCAAACACCCAAATGTGTTTGCGAAATTGATGTCAGTAGGAGGATACAGCCCCTAGCATAAAGAACTCAAAGAGTAAGCCAAGCTAGGTGTATGCCTGATTGACAGGACCTGACAAAGGTCGGTGTACGCTCAAAGAGAAGATGGATCAAATCAGCCCAAAAGCATCCAATGAAGACAACTATCTATCAAGAGCATAGACATGTAAGAGATCCTAGTCTCATATACTCAAGAAGCTCAACTGCATAACCCACAAGCTCTCTGCAATATCCAGAGATAGCTTGAAGCTCCCACTGGTAGAAAGATCGATGTTAATCAAGCAACCAAGCTCAAAGATAGTATGTGAATACATAAGACATCATGTAGCCAAGACCATATATCAACATCCAGAGCAAGGGATTGGTCAAGCATCACCTATAGCATCCAGTACATCATGTAACAATCAATTTCAAATCTCTAACAACCCAAGTAAGCATCCATGAGCTCCAAAGTATGCAAATGAAAGTCCAACTGAAGCTCCAAGTGACTTTCAAACACAGACAATGTAAGGAGCATACATTTCTGGCATATGCTTCAAAGCATGTATCGAAGGGTCAAGCATAGACCATAGGCATAATGACTGTCACAAAGCATGCCACTGTAGACCAATGTCAATCAAATGACAACCAAGATGGAGCTCGATCAAACTTCAAAAGGCATTATGGAGCAATAGAAGACATGTGCCAACCTTCGTATACATCCGTGTAGTCATATGAATCACTCGAGAAGCACTCGTGACCAATAGGCAAAGCATAAAGTAACCAAATAAGCTTTAGCCTTGGTGTATTACAGTAATAAAATCACTACTAAATTGAGATGAAATAGGGTCAAAATCAGCTCCAAATCATTTCCATAACATGTGCATAGCATTCCTTGACATTTGGGCATCAATCGGGTACCAAATGGCATCAATAAGCAAAGAGGCATGGCTGCCCTACTGTTCATATCCTATGAATTGAAATAAAGCAAAAAAAAAGAGCTCCAATACCTTCAAATGAATGCCTTGAGGGTGCCCAAGAAGCCCCGATGCGAGCCCAAGAAGGATGAGACTGACCAAAAGCTCGAAGGTGCGGCTATGGTTGCCAAGAGTGAAGACCAAGCTATAGGTATTTGAATGAATGCTGAATGTGTGCCCAACCAAGCTCAAGAGCCCAATAAAGAAGAATCTGATACCAATTGAAGGGAGGTGAGCCTTGAAGTGGAAGCATGAGCGGGATCAAGAACTATGGGGAGAGAGAGAGAGAGAGAGAGAGAGAGAGAGAGAGAGAGAGAGAGAGAGAGAGAGAGAGAGAGAGAGAGAGAGAGAGAGAGAGAGAGAGAGAGAGAGAGAGAGAGAGAGAGAGAGAGAGAGAGAGAGAGAGAGAGAGAACTCTGATAGTCACAATGTGTGACCAGCATTCCCTTTATTCAAATATCAATGAAAGAATAAAGAATGAAGTGACAGTGATGGGTGGCCGCTGCATGTAGTGTGCAGGCACATGTACAGTCAATGTAGTAATATATGAGCGGCTAGGCAGAGGTGCCTTTACCCCCAACACATGAAGCATATTCAAGAAATTTTGGTATACTATGCGAGCCTCATATGAAAATTTAGTAAAATTATATTAATAAAATCCATACACACCATAAGATCAATATCCCTACAATGCTTGGAAGCATTGCAACATTTTTCATGCATGGAGGAAGCAATAGTTGACTGCTATGCTAACAAACCGATAAGCCTAGTAAGTGGTGAAAAGCTGAGGTTAAATTTTTAATTTTCAATTCTCATGAGCTCAACTGCATGTGCTTTCAATTTTTATCAAGTGAATGTAGCTAAAATAACTAATAAGTGGTATACTCAAAGGCACGGGTCCTCAATCTACCTCAAGGGCACGTGAAAAGACATTCGACATTAGAGAGCTGACTGCAGTAAGCAAAACTCACTTCAACTCTCACCTTAAGCTTTCTGCTATCTTAATAAGAAGTATAATGATTGGCCCAAAATTCGAATCATCTCTAAAACTGTACTTCCTCATCGACAATAGGTTTTCCAACACCGAGGCTTATGGATTGACATTATTATAGAGTATTATCATTCTTAGCCTTCTAAACCCAAAAAAAATTTAACTCCCTCTTGTAAGGTTGAAAGTGTCACTATATGACATTTTTATATTAGAAAAAGAAAGAGAAAAAAATAAAAATACATGCATGATCATTGCACCACACCTTGGGGATCTTTGAATTAGGTACATTCAGTGGCCTTGGTTGCCCATCTCTATTCCTAACCCCTTAGCCCTTCCATACATTGTGCCACACTTTCTTAGGGCACATTAAGGGCAAGACATAGTTAGGGAGTCTATCTCGCCTATAGTTAGATTGATCACCCTGAGTCACTTGCACTTTCCTTTCTTAAATTCATTTCAATGCCATCACAACTAGTGACAAAAGCAAGGTGGAAAGGCATTGGAAGGAGAAACCATTATCTTTGATCATTGCAATTAGTTACAACTGTCAAAGAGATTTATCCTCAGGCCATTTGGCTATGATGCATCTTGTCCAATATATTGATGGTGTCTTTAGAACCTCCCAAAAGTGCATTTTTCATCAACACCGAACATTTTTCTGTGTATTGTATCTCCTCACTTCATCGATAACACCATTTTGACGAACCACAACGGCTATCTTCTAACTAAGTAATTCTTAAGTATGCACATGCACTCGTGTTATATTTACATCAAAGTCTACATATAGTTTGGGTACCCAAGTGCAAGACAACACTCCAGACTTTGCTCAAAAACTTGCTCAAAACTGATTACTTGTTGTCCTGAAAACTGCTCATGCATGCAATTAACTTGAGAGTTTACAATAGTAGTAACTTGTTGAATTTCTTCAGGTCGAATAGTGATATAACCTGGAATAGTATTTAGCATGGTGTAAATATATGTATCCTGCAAAATTACATCCTAAAATGATGGATTTTGTACTACAGGTAGTGGCATTTCAAGTACTTGTAAAGCCTCTTCAGTGAAATTTGACTCCTTGGCTACATAATCTTCCTCAAAACCAATAAGAGAACCAAGAAGATCATCCACAATAGCATCCTCATTGAGAAAAACATTAGCCTCATGCTTGTCATCCATAACGACATCATCTTCTCGAATATGCAATTGATCTTCTTGATCACTAGACTTATCACCAAACTGATCAACTTCCTCGATGAGAACTTCATCACTTCTTTCTTCTTTAGGAAAGCTAATTTGAGATTGATTATGGCAGTATGCTAAAGACCAAAATATGGAAAATACCTTCAAGTTGTCAATGCAAGGTGTGTGATGCTCCACTCTCCCATTGGTAAGCTCTTGTGTTGGGTTTGGGGCACTAGAGGATCTGTGGCTGCTTTGGCTCTTGTCCTCTTTGACTCCCTCAGCCTCAATCTTTGGCAAATCCATAGGTAAAGGGTAGCAATCATCATCATCACCTGAACTTGAATCCTGATCCGAATCCAAAACATCATAATACTTCTCCTTGAGCTTCTCAACTGCTCTAAGTAATCTCTAAACCTGCTTCAAACTTGAGCAAGACTTTACCTTCTAGCCTACATGGTCACCATGCCATTCACAAGCATCATCAATGACATTCTCAAAAGAAGTCATCTTTTCCCATGCTCTATCCAGTCTTGAACTTGAACCTTTCTTGGTTGCTAAAGAGAACTTCTTGCGAATACCATTAAACTACTTACATAGATCAACCATGCAAAAATATTTGCAGGACTTATTGCTTTCATAGGACTCATGGACATATGGATGGCATTTAGAACTATGCCCATGCTCAAAACAAACTTTGCATCTCTTTTCCTTCTTCTTGGATTTACTCATAATGAAGCATATCTAAAGTTTGAAAAAGAATCCGCTTTGCAATGATGGAATAATAGATCTTCAGTCTATAATACTCAGAGTACTTTTGCAATTCTAGCAGTTTAGGCTACCTGAAATACTCCTTTATAGGTACTTCTTGAGAATTCTTGAAAGCTCCTTTATTGACCAGACTTCTCAAGTTGATCAAGTTATCTCCAATATTTGCTGCAATTCAGATTATGCCTATCATTTTTACAGCCCTCTGACACTATTGCACTTCACGTTATACGTGAAACTCCTACAATTCAAGTAATCAGCCTGAAAAATCCTGCAATTCAGGTGACTGCCTACAATTCTTGCAGTTCAGGTAACTGCCTGAAATTCATGCAGTTCATGAAACTGCCTGAAACTCTTGAAGTTCAGGTAACTGCTTGAAATTCCTGCAACGCAAGCTATTCCTGGAACTTCCTGCGGTTCAGGTTATCAGCCTAAAACTTCTGCAATTCTGGTTATACCTAGAAATTCAAGACATCTTGAGATTTCTCCATTATTGCACTAGCAAGTCTGAGTCTGAGGACTCTTGAAATATCCATAATGCAGCATACTACTCTTTGAATAAAAGAACAACCATAAACTGCATATAATTTTGAGGAATGCCATTTATACTTACAACACACATCATAATTGGCTGTAGGCATGCACTTCACGAATGTTATAGCCCATTTAGGTACAAAGCATAATTGTCCATAACAATATGCTATCCTAAAAATTGCAAATCGGTATTTCCCATCTTTGAACTTCATAACCTTCTTGCTCAATGAATATATCATCCTAATATCTTGATATGATGACTCCACTTTGAAACTCCCAAAATAATCACAAATCTAAAATTTTAGCCTGAATTGAAAACAAGATTTTCAAGAAGAAAGATAAAACCTGAATAATATGCCTTGAATCCACACCATTGAGAACTTTTGAAGAGATTGAATTCTTCAAGAACAAGAACTTCAAGATATCCTCCTTCAAACAATTTGACTGCAGGGTATTTCTTATACATGGATATCCTAATACCTGCAACTTGTAGAAGTGCAGAAAAGTGGCTGAAAATGTAAAAATGCCTTGAATTCTTGAAAGATCTTGAAACTTTTGTTATGAAAAAATTGGTTCCAGGCCTGATGCCTAAATCATGAGAATTTTGCCCATGAAACCAGCAGGATCGCCAAAGTGTTATGCTTCCATAGAGACATAAAAGAAACATAAGACACACCGGTCCGCCAAAACAATCCTATTGTTGCAGGAGACTTCTTGAACAAATTCACAACCATTAAACACACATAATATTCAGGAGAAATACATAGACATGAGATACATATCATATTCATCAACACAGAATTGCTGTCTTGAAAGATACCACACAGATTTACACCATCACAGCCATTCCTCATCAAATAACTTGAAGTAGACTGCACCAATATTCGGGAAACAAGCATATATTATCAGAATCAGACATCGATGACGAGAATCTGGTGCTGTCTTGACATCTCCACGTTTTTGCACTATGCATGGTTTTAAAAGACACAATTGCCTGGCGTTTTTGACCTGCACCCTGACTTTTAGGTGAAACATCATATGAAAGATAAAGGCTGTTTTACATATGCTGAACCTTCAAGCCTACATGCACACAAATACTAAGGTATAAGATAGCAAATATATGGTGGAATCCAAGCCCTAACAGTATGCAAAGAAGACTAGCACTTTCTCCTAGGGAGAAATTACACAAGACGTTATCCAATTGTAGGTACTAAAGATTACCATAATTGATGTGCCATTTTCAATGCTTCTTCTATCCTCAACCCAACAATTTTGCCATTTGACTCACCATGAGAATTTCAAGAATACCATAAACTTCAGCAACCATATCACATGCCATCACTCTAACCACTCCTTACCTTGTACAAAGAAGCTTCTACCATTAAAAAATTAAAGGACTCCTCCAAAGTCAATACATGACTGTCTTGAGCATCCATGTCTTCAGTGCAAGTTGGAGCATGCCATCTATGATGGTGAGTGCCATGGGATTTGCACTTGTCTAGGAGGGGGTAATGTTAACTGTAAGAAATAATGCATAAAGCAACATGCCACAAGCCAAGAAGACTATGTTGGCATAAATAGAGTGCATTTTTCTAATCATGCTACAATAAATCAATGACCATTATTTGCTATGCGCATAGAATGGTTGCACATTTAAATCATAAAATAATTACATTAATTATATTATTTTACCTTGTAAATTTGCAAGCTACAGGCTTGATCATGTGCAATTCGTAATAGTAGTGTAGGCTATTGAGGCAAAATCAAAAAAGTTCTATTCTATTCTCACCTTGGGGAAATCATGCAATAAGAGGTGACTTGTCTTACGATGACAAAAAGATTGGAGGCCTAAGAGGGATGGGAAAAAACTAATCCTAAAAACATGTATTTAAAGGACTAGAAAGAATAGAACAAGCTATTCAGGTGTAGACAAACTTTATGTACTTGCTTTGTTGCTTCCCATAGATAGAGAGAGAGAGAGAGAGAGAGAGAGAGAGAGAGAGAGAGAGAGAGAGAGAGAGAGAGAGAGAGAGAGAGAGAGAGAGAGAGAGAGAGTGTGTGTGTGTGTGTGTGTGTGTGTGTGTGTGTGTGTGTGTGTGTGTGTGTGAGTGAGGGACTGAGTGAGTGAAGCTATTCCATCCTCTTTGCAAACTCTCTCTTGCCATATCCATTCTTTCTCTCATGCATGTGGCATGCCAAGGCTATAGAGGGGTGAGAACCCAATGGCACTCACTTGGATCATGGAGTTTTACCATGTGCTTCTATCGCACTTGATGGAATACCTAGCAAGCTCACTACAAGTGAATTGTTGTAGTCATAGATTGTGTGAGTGGCCAGGTGAAAGCTAGCCTAAGTACTTTGTAGGCTGAAACTCCTGAAATAATAGGATCGTGTCGACCATTGGTCCCAAAGGTTGAGTTCACATAGTGCAATAGTATCATAGTCTATGAGGCTTGGCATTTCCCTATACCTGAGTGCTAGCTCTTATTCTTTACATCACTCCTAAGAGGGATTGGTTACCATATTTTGGTAGTGATCTATACAAATACTTAGGACTGCTCAAGTATCTTTTTTCCTTGTTAAGGGTTTTTTCCCCAAACATTATATATATTTCCATTCACTCTAAGGTAAACTTCATCTTATAAATGTTCTTCCACATTAATACTTCTCATCACACTTTGCATTGTAGTCTTAAGCTTATTCTTCTCTAAGTTGCATGTGTACATTGTTACAATACTAAATCCAATATTTGCATCAATTCAAATCACCATCTATAGGTTGTCCAATCAATGCTAAAACTTGATGTATCCTTTCACCAAGTACTACTTATTTACTTTAAAATTATCATTGAATAATTATGAGAAATTAACTAAAATGTATCCACCACTTTTTAGATGAAATAAACAATGCAAAGATAAGTAATGTCAGAGGCCATATGTTGCAACAACTTTTTGGAGGGGCATGGGACATCATCACTCGTATACAATGTGCTTGCTACACTAAATTGGAAGATTTTTATGAAAAGGAGGAAGTTGTATTCTATAAAGATAAAATACCTTTATGAGAAGGAAGAACATCGACTTCTTTCAAGTTTCATGTGAGTTCTAAGCTTCGATAATGGTGGATTTATCTTTGAACTTTTAGGTTTCTATTAAATAATAGTTGTTATGAACATTATGGAGATATAGCTTGAAAATTAAGAAATAAATTGTTATTAAAACATATACTTTAAGACATGTCTTAAAATATACATACGTGAAGCTACCTTCTTCAATGTGTATTTTCTTTTTTGATGCCTATAAGAAAAATATGTATACCAAACATAAAAGCTTCTTGATTGAAATTAGTGCTAAAAGCTCAATATAACACAAGGTTTGTTTTAATAGTCTTCGCGCTTTACTTTGAAACACCAAGGCACGCATGCGTAAGAGGTCTCCAGAAAGTGCAAAATTGGGTGTACAAAATGCGATGGAATATGTGGGCCACAACAAAGTATGATACCTATGTGTGGAACATGTATGCTCAATAACACTCTTGCCACTAGAAACAATGGGTTGAGAAGCAAAGTGCACACCGTTTCGGTAACGCCCTCCTGCAGAGTGTGACCTAAAGTGCCACATTATATGCTTAAAGTTATTCATGTAGAAGATTAAAATGACTGTGCCGTGTCAACGACGCAACTGTGACTTCGGGTGACCAGCCTTTATCGAAACTTGATGCCGACGAGATATTGCTAATGCAATCCCATCCCATAGACTACAAATTTCTATCTATATTTTCTTAAAAAACGACGAAAAACAAAGGCACGAAGGCTCAAAACTTTTAGGCAAGCGAAGTCGCCCTTACCTGGCCCCTTCCACAGCGAGGGTTTCATTTTCTGTGCCCTTCTTCGACTCTCGCCTTCCGCCATAGCCGCACACCTTCCGAACATCTATCCGAAGGCCTGTCGTCAGTGCATCCGCCATGGGCCTCACGTTTACTAAGCTGTTCCAGCGCCTCTTTGCCAAGAAGGAGATGCGCATTCTCATGGTCGGTCTCGACGCCGCGGGTAAAACCACCATTCTTTATAAGCTGAAGCTTGGCGAGATCGTCACCACTATCCCTACGATCGGTAAGCTCCGTTTCCTGCGACTTTTGACTTTTAGATCTGTACTTCATTCGCGTTTTCAGGTAGGCTCACTGAAATTAGCCGTGGATAGACGCTCGATTGCAATATTTGTAAGAAAAAGAAATCGTCGTTTCCGAATCGGAGTTGTAGTGATCTTTACGTTTACTGTTCTCGAAGCTGGTAGACTAAATAGCTAATATCACAGATTCATATTTTATATCTCGGATTCACGATTTGACCAAGATTTGAGGCAGATCCATGCTGTTTAACGCAAGATCTTGCATTAGTTTTTAGTTCTTGAGTAACTAGATCATGTGCTACATTGTGAGAGAAGAATGATTCATATACTTACAGTGCTTGCAATTAGCGTTTCTCCTTGTCGGCTCATGTCTTCTGTACTGAGCTATGTTGTTACATTTCTTTTTGTGGTTGGCTGCCGGCTTTTCCATGTAAATGACTGCAGCCAGGATGTTTTGTTCCTGCTGCTGAAGTGATTATTCTCCTCTAAGTGGTTGACCGAGGCCTTGGCCTCCATTGTATAGGAGACTAGATCTAGCATCATTTGCAGTCATTTAGTCATTGATAAAAAGGTGGGCATATAAATTTTTATTGCTCAAGTTGGAAGCAGGGATAATACTGGATTGTTATGTTGAATGCTTCGATAATGACACTCTGTATTCAAGAAGTAATGTTTTGAATATGTGAGGCTGACCTTGTGCTGCTTTTTCTATAGCGCAAATATTTGTGTAGCCTAAGCCTAAACCTCAATTTCTAATTTTTCTTTAGTCACCTGAAGAGTACTCGTCACAATATAAAGGTTTTCAGGCATGACTCATTGCCTGCCATGCTACATTCATGTGTTTGGTATAGTTTTGGATCGTTTGATTTACTACTTTCTATTTGGTGCTAAGTTTATCTTAATGAATCAAGTTTATGGATATGGCTTTGGAGATTTCAGCGATCAACATGTGGCTTGCATGGGACAGGTTTTAATGTGGAGACTGTGGAATACAAGAACATCAGTTTTACTGTCTGGGATGTTGGAGGCCAAGACAAGGTATGTTGTTGAATTTTTGTTATTGGATAGGTGGGACTAAGAAGATGTGAAAACAATGTTATCCTTGTAGTTGCTTCAATTTTGACTCATTACTTATAAGCTTGATATTGTGAAATTCATGGTACTTGTTGGCAGATTCGCCCTTTGTGGAGGCACTATTTCCAAAACACACAAGGTCTCATATTTGTGGTAGACAGCAATGATAGAGATCGAATTGTGGAGGCACGGGATGAACTGCATAGAATGCTGAATGAGGTTAGTCACTTTTGATATGCTGCTGAGGTTAATATTAACTATTATGCTTGTATGCAATTAACTAATATATGCACATTGGTAGATTTAAGGGCTGATACATATGCATGCAATTGTGTAAATGTATGTATGACAATCATGCACACTTGTCTGTTTTATTTGCATTTGTGTGTGTATGCATCTACATATAAGTATGCACATGTACATAAGCATGTATGTATGTTTGTGTTCATGTACATAGGGACAATCACACATGTTGTATGTATGTCCTTTATTGTAAAAAGACAAACTATGTGAGTAATGGGGTTAGAATCTTGTTTTCTAGAGTAAAGGTCTAAGGGACCATATAGCAATTGAGCCATTTTGAAAGATGGAGAGTTCTCTTGAAAATTCATGCCTAGACATTGCATTAAGTGCAAGTAAATCAAGAATCACTTTAGAAACTATGTGATTGAAAATTTGCGATTGATAATGAACCACTTGCTATCCTTAATACGGCCCCACATTGATTTTTAGTTTTGTAGTAGGCTTTTTCATCTAATGGGAGGGTAGAATTTCAAAGTTTTGGATGGGTGGCCTGTGATGGTGGCTCCTTTCTACCATAGTGCTCGAAAGCTTCATGGAAAATTTTGCATTATTGCAATTGTGGCTTAATGCTTGATTTTGATCATCATGTTTTCTATTGTGATTTGTAAACTCCTTTATGTAGGTCTTTGGTTGGTCAATACTTCTTCTAACGATTATATAGATTTTCGGTTCTTTTTTTGCAATGCATTGTGTAGTTGCAATTAGGCTTGCATTCTACATGTGTCTTTTTCCATTCCGTGGATGCATGTATGCTTGAGTATAGGTGTACATATATGGACTTTTGGACTTTTGCTCTAAAAGTTGGATTGAGTGGTGGTGTTGTAGATAGAGTGAAAGGTCCTTGTCCATGTGATACATGAAAGTAGTGAGGCAAATTTTATCATAGCTCTATGATCGATTGTGAGATTCTTGAATTTGGTAGCTTTGGCTCATCTCAAGCAATAGATGAATTAGATCACAATACTTATGTGGTAATCCTACATGGATTGTAGGATGCATCTATCATTGTTTGGGTAGCTTTGTAGGATGTGAACATCCTCTTAATATTTTTAATGGGTGCTTGTTTTGGAAGTTGCCTCATCAAAATCCTTAAAGTGCAATTTTTGAATCTTCAAGTATTGTGGGTTCTGGTAAAATGGTTTTTCTTGAGTTTCTTATGAGACATCTATGGGAAAAATTTTGTTGTTTTCTATCAAGATTACCTAATCAAGGAGAGATTGAGTTCATGTTGGTTTGTTAATCAAGTTGTGATTTAGGAACGGTGAAGTTTGCACATGAATTTATGGTTTGAAAATAGGAACACACACACACACACATGCATATATATGTTTATAATATATATGTATATGTGTGTGCAAGTACATACATACATACATACATACATACCTACATACCTACATATGCACATATATGTGTTTTGTGTGTATCCATCTATATATGTGGGTTGGTACCAGTGTGTGTATACACGTGTGTTTTTGTGTATATATGTGCTTGTGTTTGTGGTTGAAGTAAGCTAGGAACAAATGTAGATGCACCTTGAAAGTAGGATTGGCATGTGCCCAGGTGATGGACTCAAGTTAGGTTGAGGATTATGCTTGAGAATGGATCATGGCTTATGATTGAGGATAAAAAGACAATGACCAATGGGTTTGATGATGATGACATATGTTGCTTATCATATATAGTCATGTTCATTAGGACTAGATCTTTTATTTAAATGTGGACGAGGTAGGTTTGATACTTGTTTGGGTCCTTGGTTGGCTATTTGATTGACTATTGATTGTTTATTGGTTTAGATTAGAGTTGCAATCTCTTTGTATCCTTAAAGAAAGGTCTCACACACACAACACTCAATCCTCTTGTATTGCTAAGAATTGCAATTGCACTTGTGTCTTGAGATCAATACAACATAATTTGTAGGTGAGTGGGGCTTTCCATGCACTTTTGAGGGTATTTTTGTTTCCTTGTCACATTGTGTAAGTATTATGTTTTTAATGCACATGAGTATTGTGAGTGTGCTTGTTTATAAGTTCTCCATAGCATAGTGTGATACTTTCTGCCAATTATATGACAAGCTCAATACAACATAATTTGTAGGTGAGTGGGGCTTTCCATGCACTTTTGAGGGTATTTTTGTTTCCTTGTCACATTGTGTAAGTATTATGTTTTTAATGCACATGAGTATTGTGAGTGTGCTTGTTTATAAGTTCTCCATAGCATAGTGTGATACTTTCTGCCAATTATATGACAAGCTTAAAAAATTGTTTCTAATAATCTTGCTTTAAGCTTTGTAAGAAGGCATATCAATCGATGTATATCTAGGTTGATTCTATATACCTATCCCTTTTGGAGTTGCTTGCACAGTTTGTTTTTACAGTAGAGCCAAGAAAAAACTTGAATAGTTGCAAAGATTAGTGGTTTCTTCCATCATTTTATTTTTGGCTTGGTTGTGTGGATCATGTAGTTGCTATTGGAGTTATTAAGTTTTTACTCTTAATTATTAGTATTTCCTTATATGCCTTTAGTTAGTGTGTTCTAGGATGATGAAGCTACAAGATTGATTTATTTTTGATAAAGTTGATGTGTGATAAATTGTCCATGTCAGCAAAGCTGAACTTTTACATTTTTGCTTGGTGTAGATTGGTTTGGACGATGTAGTTGTTCTATGCTTTTTGAGTTGCTTGTTTCTAGATAACTTCTTGAGATTGTGAACTTTTTTGTTTGATGATCAACCTTTCTTAACCATTGCATAGATTTACATATGTGGATGAATTAGATCAATGACACCCAATAACTAAGAAAAACCTTGGGCTTTGATTTGGTATGAGTTGCTTCAAAGATAACTTTCCTTACTTGGAGCTTGCATTGCAAGAGGCCTTGTGAAGATCTACTAGGTCTTGTAGAGAAAACAATGAGTGTGTACAAATATGACTAAAACTAACATGACTAAAATACTTTGAAATAAAAAAAGAGCACAACATAGAAAATTGGGAAAGAAGAATTCGATGAATGAATGCAATAATTAAATCAAGAAAGAAGATATAGATGTGTGGATGCTCAAGAAATGAAGTTGTCCAACAACCATTGACTCCCATGGGAGTTGGAAAGTGTTATCTTTTGTGTGCAAATTTTGAGTACAACAAAACCACCGATGAAATTTTGATGTAGTTGATTGGAGTTGATGGTGATGATATGCAACAGTCAAGGACCAATCAATGAAGAAGATGATGTCATATAGTAGCTTTTAGCAAAAAGGTAGTCAATAGGAGTGCTTGATAGTAGTTGATTGTTGTAGTTGATGTGGTGGATGATGGTGCATAATACCTTAGAGTTGATAAAGTGCAGAGGTTGAAGAATGCTAGCAATGTTTGTCGAAGGTGATGGAGAAGGCTACATATTGAAATATAGTAGTAAGGAGATCTTGAGAAGGTAGGGTGATAGAAGTTGTAGTTGGTAGTTGAGATACCTTTTGGAGTTGGATGACAACATTGACTTCCTTGGTGGTACCTCATCACACACATGCATATATATGTGTGTATGTGTTACAATATATACCCCACATGTATATATGTGTGTGTATATGTGTGAAATGCACTTTTATACGTTAGGTCCAGCATTGATGTGTGTGTGTGTAATTATATATACAATGTGTGATTCTGTTGTTTTGCGTGACGTTTCACTTAGGATCCACATTGTAAACTAAAGATACGAAGTATATCATCAAGATTTAAGACACATGTTGTAGGAGTGGACTTTCATTAGTACTTCTAGCTTTCTCCCTCTTTCTTTGTCTCATATAATAGCCATACACAAATCCATATACAAGCCAATACCAAGGCCTAATAGGCACATTGAGACCATGCTAAATGGTGCATCGTGGATACTCCAACATTACATGCCAATGGTTGCCTTGAATGAAGCATCAACTTGATATCAAGCATACTCCTACACTATTACACAGTACAATGTACTCAATTTGACTAAGGAATAGAGTCTAGGAGCACATAGCCGGGCAGAGAATAAAAATTTCTTTAATTTCAAACAAATTGGTACAAAATTGCTCTATCCACTTGTGTGCTTCCATTGTGAAGCTTAGATTGATGATGTAGACAGAAACTAGGTGAAGAGTGTAATTGGGTGAAAGATAGATAATCATGGTTTTTAGGGGGTCTCCCTTTTATAGCTTGCAAAGGTGGTCAAGTTGGCCTAAATTGTTAGCATATATTGTTAGTTCATGTGTGAGTTTGTGCATGCTAGAGTGGATTGGGCACACTGTAGATATTTTAGGTAATTTTATTGTGTATTTATTAATGTCATTAGCTATCAGACATTCGAAAGGCAATCTTGTGATTAGATGAATTATTGAGCGTTTGAATGTATTGACTTGACTATTTATGATGCCTTTATTTTATCCTATTTACTTTGGTCACTCCCTCCTCCACAAATATGGATTGTGTCACACCTGTAGGTTTTGGTGGAGAGAGGGAGCTAGTGTTGGTGGCTTCATAGCTAGTGGCTCACGTTGGTTTTGTACGTTTTCATGTCTTGGTATATGGAATTCATTTCCGGAGCATTTCTTTGCCTTTGAATTCTTTGAGCAATCTTGACTTGCATTTATGGTCCGCCCCATAGTTGTTGGTTGACTTAGCATTTATGACATCTTTATTTCATCATATTTATTTTGTTTGCTCCCTCCTCCACAGATATAGATTGCTTTAGTACCTATAGGTTCTGGTGAAGAGAGGTAGTTGGTGCCTTCAAAGCTAGTGACTCATGTTGGTTATGTATGCTTTCATGTCATGGTATACGAATTCCATTCCCCGAGCAATTCTTTGCCTCTGAGTTCTGTGAGCATTCTTCTTTCTTTTGCAGTTTTTCTCTTTTCTCTTCTTTATTGTGTTTAGCAGCCTATTACAACCGTTTTCCACACTGCCATCACTACATTTACTTTTGACATAAACAACATACCTAGTAACCTTGTAAGTTTGCTAGGAATTTTCCCTTTATCGTTGGGTCAAGGGGTGCTATGAAGGAATTCTAGCTAGTGGGTTTTTGGCACACCTTTGGTTCTTGGATCCAAATTAGGGGTCCTTGATAACTCTTATGCTTTGCAACTTGATGCAATGTGCGTGGAGTTGCTATTGGTTTAACTACTCTTTCTAATTCAAAGGTTACACCCATGGTAAGTCACCTTTATGCCATCTAGCCACATAGACCTCATTGGATATACATGTCAAAGACCCAACCAATGTTTGGGTTCACACATGGCTTCTTCTTATAATGGGGACCTTACAACTTTGAGCACCACGGATCATTGGCAGCACGTTTTCAAGGTGGGGCATTGAACATATCTAACATCATTAATCCTTTGTCTCGTATGCTTTGGGTTTTGTTTCCGCTCAAGGCATGTTCACACAACTCTTGTGCAATCGATTATAGTGTTTCAGACGCACAAACTGTGTTTTTTGCATAGCTGGAATATAGGTGTTGCCTATGCATGCATGGTAGGTTATGTGTTTGTACTTGATTGACTGTTGTGCCATTGTATGATAGTTCCTGGTGGTCATGCTTGTGTGGCTTGCTGTCGTGTTATTGATGATGACCTTGAGAGGTGGTTGTGGTCTTGACCGCTTGCAATTGGTGGAATTGTCTGTTGGCTTAAGTGACTAGATGCGTCTCCATTCATGGCTGCATTGACTCCCATTTTCCGTGCATTGCTTGTCTCCAATTGGCCCACATTGACAGTTGGTAGCTGGTAGTGTTGTGGGCCAGGTAGATGGCTTACATGTCATTGGTATCATTACATGCTGTCCTATCTCTAGCATGCGGCTAGCTACTCCTATGGTGTTTCATTAAATGAGACAAGTTTCACTTTTGCTTGTTTGCTTTCTCATCACGTCTTTTGACTTCTTTAAAGTTGGTTGGGTGTGATTTAAGTGCCTCTGTATCTTTTGTGTTTGTATGTGTTTTGACCCTTACTTGGTTTACTTCGCGTTTGTACCATAAGAGAGGCTTTTTCAGCAATGATTCAGTGTTATGATGAAAGCGTGTGCATTATTGAGCGAGTTATTGGTGTGTGCATGTCCCATGATGTGCTTCAGATGTTGCCTTGTATGACTTGCATTTTCACAATTGATTGTTGAACTTGAGTGTTGGTTGTTGGCTTGTCAAGGATCTCTCAATGGCTCCAAGCATCTCTTGTATTCTCTACTGCGTTTCACCAACTTTGTGGATCTCTTTTACATCTTTGATGCTTTTGGACGCTTTCCCAAAGGATGATGGTTTCTAGTGCTGGTCATCAAGGGTTTTTGATGACACTTCTCTAACAGTGTTGGTGGTATATTATCGCTGCTATGTTCATGAGTTGCTATCTTGCTTACTTGGTGATGATCATGCAATTGGATTAACAGTGGTGATCTCTTTAAAGTGGGTCATTGGATTTGTTGGGGTAAAAGGCCTCTGGGCCTACCCGTGTATACTGTGACCGCTCATTCTTTATTCATATATAATATGATAGTGCAATAAAGCTGTCAGTTCAGTTGGACAACAACTACATTGTGTGTGCTCTTCTCTCCCGCATCTTCCTCTTCTTCTTTTCCACTGCCATTGCATCCCCTTCAACTGGTATCAGAGCGGGTTTTAAGAGCTCATCCCAGCCTTCCACATGAGATATGAGATCTTCATTCTTACTCAATTTTCAGCTCAACAGGGTTTTCACAGGTTGTGGGCAGCCATAGCTCACACCTCTTGGAGCTTCCTTCACCTGGATCTTGCTTCTAGCCTATCAAGGCTTGCTGAGGCTTGGTGTAGGCCGTCTTTGGCCCCCATTTGTGTCCCCTTTGGGCCCCACTGTTGACACGTGGGATAGCAGACCCCCCCAGCCAGCTCACGTTTTTTTTGCGCCTGTTACAAAATTTGGCAAAAAAATCACTCCTTTTGTTATATCTCGGGCATTTGGAACCCGATTCAGGCAAGGTAAGAGTCTAAGTTGGGGTTTTGGCATGCTTCGGATGCGATGGTGATGTTGGATTTGCCAAATTCTGATGGCAGAATATTTTGCAACAGATTTCAGATCTGAGACAGCATGTATTTGTATGCCTATGGCTTATGTGATGCTTCTACTGATGTCTATTGATACTGGATCACTTGTGGATGTTATGCCTCTTATGTGAGACGCATTTGGAGCTGATTTAGCTCAGTCATTGATTGTTTTTGAACAATCCCAGATTTGTTCAAAACAGGGCAGCCACCTGTTACTTCAATTTTATGCTTACAGGTCTTGGCATTTGATGCTCGATTATGCCCGGTTGATGCCTATACATACGTGAATGTATGCCTATGGTTTGGCTATGGATTTGAGCTTGGATTGAGCACTGATTTGCTCAGTTTACAATGGTTATATGCTGTTGGAAACTTTAGGGCTAAAGCTATTTATGCTACAGTTGGGTTATGCCTATTGGTCACGGGGTGCTCCCGACTACTCGGTATGATATCATGATGTATTTGGACTATGCCATATGTCTTGTTTATGCTCTGGAATGCTTTTGAGCTGAGATTAAAGCCCGATTTGGGTTTGACTGTCACTTCTTTGCAGCTGGCATTTCATCTATGACATGGTTTATGCCTAGGCTACCCAGTACGGGTTATGATGTCTTGGTGAATGCTTTATGCTTTGGTTGTGGATGGCAGTTGTCTGAGCTCATCTCGACATTCATTTGAGTATTTACTTGAGCAGTTGGACATTGACTTGAATTTTTCCGTTACCACTTGGCTTTTTCCGTTACGACCTTAGATGCTATATGGGATTTGATGCTCCGATTATGGATCTTGGCTATTACTTGGATGCACTTACAGGTATTGAGCAGTGAACTGCTCCCTTGTTTTGGCAATTGCCTATTGAGCTGTGATTGCTCGTTTGCATTTGATATGCGGAATACTTATTGATCAGTGGACTTGGATAGTGCTTGGGATTTACGGTTATGGCTTTCTTGCTCCTCTATTGTCTAGCTTCTATGCTAGTTGGGCTCTTGTTGCCCGTCCATGTTAGAGAGCATATGCTATGTATGCTTACCCGTCTATGCACATGGTCTACTGTTGTATATCTTATAGAGCCACTTATTTGGATGTTGTTATATAGATGTTTGGGCTTCACCTGGAGCTTGACTCTTGCAATATGCTTTGCCACTTGTCGGTCTTTACTTGACTTGGATGTTCCTTGGTGGCATGATGTATTGCAATGCTATACGTATGCATATGGTTATGGGCTGATTTTATGGCTGAATATCATATGCTCTTATGATATATGTCTTATGCTTTACTGTATTGTGGTTGGTTATGTCTTGCAGTTGGCTACCACTTTTCTTCATGTGGGAGCTTTTGCATCCTTGATTGATGCCTTTATGTCCTCCCATCCATTAAGGTTTCATGAGCATTTGCAGCATGCTTCTACCACTGACGTACTAGCAGATGATTGTCTTTATGAGCAGGTTCCCTATGTTTGGACAACCCTCGACTGCTTGAGCTCCGTGCATGCTATGGATAGCCCTATTCATGATGACTTGGATTCCTTGTCATCTTCTACAGGTTCTTCTACTTCAGATGTTGCTTGCTTCCATTGTGGGAAGCTTGGGCATGTTCAAAGAAAATGCTTTAGATGGATTAGAGAGCAACAGAGACAAAGACGGACTCGACATGAGCAGAGAGTTAGCGATGCAACATGTATTACCACTTTTTCTAGTGGTGAGGTACATGTAGTTACCCATGATGATGCAGTTGAGCATGTTCTCCTGTCATCTAGTTTTCCTACAGCTTACTTGCTCAATGATCAGGCCCATGCCTTTGATTGGCTTTTCGACTCTATGGCATCTTGTCATGTTACCCCTCATAGAGCATGATTCTCTTCTTACAAGGAGGTTGATAGATGTATTGATGTGGGCCTTGAGCAGACTTATGCTATTGTTGGTACAAGGAACATACACCTAGCTTTGCCTAATGGGACTTCTCTTATGCTCAGGGATGTTCTACATGTTCCTATGCTCAGTAAGAGCTTGATTTCTGTCAGTCAGTTGCATGATGCAGGTTACTCTGTTTCTCTTCAGGATAGGTCATGGAAGATCTGTCATGGTTGCTTGGTTTTGGTCAGAGGTTCTCGAGTTGGTTCTCATTACCCAGTGCATGTCTCTCATGTGGGAGATTCTATGGTTGCAGTTATTCGGATACCACATGCATTGTTATGGCATTATCGCCTAGGCCATATGCACCACAGAGAGATGGAGATCTTGTCTCGTTCAGACACATTGCTGCCTCCTATGTCACTTATAGATCTTGATGCTTGCCTTGATTGTACTCTTGGTTCTTGCAGAGCCCCCTTGGCTTATGGCGATCGTATGAGGCATGTTCCTTTAGATCTTGTCGATTGTGCAGTATATGGACCTATGCCTTCCTAGTCACTTGGTGGAGCGTCGTACTTTGTGATCTTTGTTGATCATGCTACCCATCGTGTTTGGGCTTTTCCCTTGGTGCAGATTGAGGATGCTGCAGTTATGCTTGACGGGTTTATGGATTCTGCTGGTAGCAGGCCTAGGTGCTTGTAGATGGATTATGAGAGTCATGCTCTCTCTTCCAGCTTTCGGACCTCTTGTCAGCAATATGGCATTGATTTCTTGTGCCCACGGTATTATGGGATTGCTCATGGCATGTGTTTGACCTTACAGGCAAAGGTTGCTTCTATGCTTACCACAGTTGGGTTGTTTTATGGCTTTTGGGCTGAGGCCCTTATGACAGCAGTCTATTTGGTTAACAGGACGCCGTGCTTGACCTTGGATGGTATTACACCCCATGAGGCATGGAGTGGCATGCAACCCTCCTATGATTACTTGAGGATGTTTGGCTGCCAAGCATCTGTACGTTTGACACATGAGCCTATGTCACGTAGATGTATCCTCCTTGGTTATGGAGATGGTGACTTTAAGGCCTACAGATTATGGGATTTGGATGCCCAGCAGGTCATACGCAGTCGTCATGCTGTCTTCTATGAGACGTAGACACCTCTTAGCCCTCTTGATGAGCGTTCAGTACGCTTTATGGCTGATTTTACAACAGTTACAGTGCCATTACAGCAAGCTGTTTATGCTGAAAATAAGGCACTTATTGGCCCAGATGACGTAGCTATGCATAGCAGTCAGGGTCAGGATGTTGGTGGTCAGTTGCTAGACCCCTTGCAGGCTCATGAGAGCCGTTTTCTTGTAGTTTTGCAGGCTAGACAGCCAGCCATATGTTAGTCTTCCGCTTCGTTGAGGCCACATGTAGTCTTGAGACCTCGTTGGGATGTTGGCCCTCTTTCAGTGATTGACTCTAGAGAGTTTGATTGCTCTCCGCTGTCTTATATGTGCCACGTTGATGCCATGCGCGACTCTAATGCTTTACAGCCGTGCACTGATGAGTTGTGCTTGCTTCATGAGAAGCATTCTTGGATTGTTCCGTTGTATGGAGCTGCGGGATCACTTATCTCTTGGATGTCATGGACTCGGGGATGCTTGACTCTTCTTCTGCAGAGGTTCCCGATACTTCTTGCACAGCTCGCTTTCCGATTGGGTGTTGGGTGAGATGTTATGATTCCTCACCTTGTCTTTTTTTTCTTTTCTTTGTTTTCACTCCCTAGCCACCTTGGCCTTTTAGTGGGAGGTTGTTGGGGTAAAAGGCCTCTGGGCCTACCCATGTATACTGTGACCGCCCATTCTTTATTCATATATAATATGATAGTGCAATAAAGTTGTCAGTTCAGTTGGACAGCACCTACATTGTGTGTGCTCTTCTCTCTTGCATCTTCCTCTTCTCCTTCTCCACTGCCATTGCATCCCCTTCAGGATTTTCTTTTGGCATGGCTAGTTCTGTTCAGAGTTTTGTGTCAGTGCTTGTCACGGTGACTTTTGTGATGAAGAGGGATGGATACGTCTCCTGAATCATGTCTACATTTCTGGCTCTTAGACGACTTGATGCTCCAAGGAGTGGTGTTCTTTCCTGGTCTCCTCTACACAATGAATTTGATTCTCCTCCAATGAATTGTTAGAGATTGGCATTCCCTGGATAGGCAGTTCAGGATCAGTTTTCTGCAGTCGCACGTGGCAGTCCCATACAGGTGACATCAGCATGACATGTGGCAGTCAGACAGTACTTGTGCAGTCGGTCAGTGCAGTTAGCTGCATTAAATGCAGCTGATGGCATATTTTTTCCTATTTTTGGCAGGCTATTTATTGTTTGGCTTCAGCACGCTCTTACACGATTCTTATCTCAGGTTTCTAGATTGCAGCTGGCAGCATATTTTTCCCTATATTTGGCAGGCTATTTATTGTTTGGCTTCAGTACGCTCTTACACTATTCTGATCTCAGGTTTCTAGATTGCTGATCGTGGAGATTGCTCTCGGGCTTCACAGAGTGTGAGATCTTCGAGGTGGAGACATACGTAGACATACGCTCTGCGCTTGTATACATATCTGCTTCGGTATACATCATTCTTCATTGCAGATTGTGTTCCACTCTCTCTCTCTCTCTCTCTCTGTTCACTCTTTGCCTTGGTCATACGCTTCTGCACTGCTTCACTCTGACATGAATTCCATGGCTGGAGGGGATGCTCCTATTATATGTAGTGGAGTGACTCTCTTCAGGAGTTCCCGAACCAGTGAGGGGCAGTTTGAGACTTGTGGTTATGCATGTCAATGCTTGACAGATTAAATGGTGCAGTTGTGGACCATTGTCTGTGGATTTGTATTTGTCACTTTCTGGTGGTTATAAAACCCCACAAGCTGTTTGACTCTAGGTCTTTGATTCATTTGGTGAAATAGAGTGGACTTTCACACATGTTGAGCTTCTCAACACTGAATAACAGAAATGGACAATTACTCTATGTCTAAGAACACAAATATATGTGAACAAAGAGCAATGACCAATAGACAGGACAGCTTGGGATGCTGGGCTTGACCACTCCATCTGAGATGACAGAGAGGATTGCAAAGCAGCAGCACATCAGTTAGTGGTACAGACAGTGGGTGGACTGTGAGGTTGTGTGACCTGTGGCTCAGAAATTGATGATTCCTATAAAATGTGAGAGAACGAACACCACCCAAGAAGACCAAGGTTGATGCAACGAAGCATCTGATTGCCCATAAAGTGGCTACACATACCAATATACAAGCCAATAAAAGGCCTAGTACACACATGACGTGCTACACTAATTGGGAGATGTAGTGCAGTGAGGTATGAACTTCCACTTCAGGATGATTTGAGCTCGAGTGTTAGCTCCATGTGCTTATCATTCCAGAGTTGCAAGGGGGATTTAGAAACTAGGGTTTCTAGTGCTTCTCCACATGTGAGCTGACCTAGGATATGATGGGCATGGATATCTTCTAGTCTTTTGTTTAGCACAGCCACAGGGCATTTTCTGAGTGGCCCATTACTGTCTGGTTTGGACTATTGTCTTAGTATTTAGTGCTTCCTCCATATATATATGCATTCTGTTCTCTTTGCTCAAGTTCTGTTGCTTGCTTGTGTCCAAATAGGTTTTAATACATTTCCTGTGTAGTGGAGCAACCCAAGTGCACGGCGAGGGGAAAAATAATTGTGTTGTTAACCAGGAGGAAAGGGAAGGACAGAATGGTGATATTTCTTGCAGTAGAAAATGATGAGAAGGTCCTGTCTAAAGGCAATAGCAGGTCCAGGAGCATCCCTGGTGTGTGGCGGGTGGGCAAATAATCATGTTCTTAATCAGGAGGAAAGGGAAGGACAGAATGGTGGTGTTTGTTGCAGTAGAAAATGATGAGAAGACCCTGTCTAAAGGCAAGAGGTCCAGGAAGTTTGGCTCGTTGGCCCTCTGGCTGATCTGACTGTTGCAAGCTAGCAGGCATGCTGGTGGACCCGCTACTATCATGTGGTGGGCACACTTCTTGGCTTCCGCCAGCTTGTTTTTGTGCCAGCTTGGAGGCAATATCTACCATATGGTGTTTTGTGTACGGCCCGCCATGTGAAAGGATGATGCTTTACTCTTTCAACTCGCCAGCATGCTGTTGAAAAGAGTATGGGCCCTCTACTAGTGGGCCATGTTGTTCTCTCCTTCCACAGACTGCATCTTCAATTTTCACTGTTATGGCTTGTCTGTATGTACAGATGCCATGATATGTTTTTCTTTAGGGTAGATGGTCCTCCTGTTGGTTCTACTTATCCAATAAAAAACGTCAGAGGATTGTGTCTTCAGTAATATAAAATTGGCCCACTATTACTGAGCTGGAACTGATGTCTTGGAAAACTAATGGTTGAAGATAAAATGAGGTCCCTGCATTACTCATAAAACATAATTATTCATTATCTGTTGTGCATTGTGTTCCTTTTAGGATGAGTTGCGGGATGCTGTTCTTTTGGTGTTCGCAAACAAGCAGGATCTTCCAAATGCAATGAATGCTGCTGAAATTACTGATAAGCTGGGTTTGCACTCTCTTCGTCAGCGACATTGGTAATGATTCTCTTAAAACTTCTAATAGGTCTGGAAACTTTATTCCAACAAGTTGATGTTTGTCCTCAATTAAAAATGTGTACTTCTGGTATGATTTTCAGAATGCTGACCTGTGACTCCACTTCATTTTGTACTGATTATTCCCTGGTTATATCCTCCACTAAATGCTGGCAATCTTTAGAGTAGGTAGTCTGCAGGTGGTTTAGAAATTGGTCATTTTACTTTTGTTAAATATGGTCAGTGACACTGCACTTGATATTCTGAGCCAGGTCTTGCAGTGTTTTGTATAGCTTGTCTCATAGGCCTTATTTCCCTATTGATGATGGCATAAATCTCTCTGCTTTTGTCTGTATTTGGTCACTTTGCTAGTTTGATGCAAAACGGAAGTCAGTACATTTCAGCTTCTTGGCCCTTATGTGAAGGACCATGCAATGCTCTAGATCTCGAGTGTTCAATGCACTGCAGGAACACGACTTTACAGGCTACACCTTTATTACTATGAGGGGCTTTGACTTTACTGGATTTAATTATTGTGTTTCAAAGGGGTTTTAAGCAAGTAGATGTTAATGGTCATTTATAACTTCCTGTTCTCTTCATTCACAGGTATATCCAGAGCACATGTGCAACTTCAGGTGAAGGTCTGTACGAAGGTCTGGACTGGCTTTCCAGCAACATTGCTAGCAAGGTATGATAAACATGTTGGTTTTGTCATTTGGTTCTGACTGGTTTTGCAATGATAGCAGGGTCTTGAGGGTTTATCTGATCATTGCCTTCTTTTACAGGCATGAGGACGGGTGCAGTGTCAGTTGATATACTAACTGCTACATTATATGAGAAGCCTGCTGTGGCTATCCGGTGTTTACCTTTCATGGTTGGATTACTCAATTACTAAGCTATTATTTTTTCTTAGGTCTAGTTGGAGACAGATGAAGGAGTTTCTTAAACCTGGTGGATGCTTGTATTTTTCTAGTTTGGATTCTGACTGTACTTGCAAAACCCTAAGAATTACGTTGAGTTCTCAAAGAGTGCTTCTGTTTGTATGTACATGGAACATATGAAGTTTGCATCTTGTGATTCATTGAAGGAATGTTGTTGCAAATGACTAAGAAACTTCTTCGCTGCAGTATTTCACTAGCCTGAAGCTCAGTGGCTTTCACTGTTGTGAATCAATGTCCCACAAAGTGAAAAGTGGATTCGTGTGTCTGTTGATATTACATCGTTAAATTGCAATGTAGTTCAGGAATTTGAGGGCTATAATTAGAAGGGATCTCTACTTGTGTGACCTGCGACTCCCAGCATAAACAAGCTGTGTGCCTTTTTCATGATGGTTTTCAGCAACCCATCTTTGGATTGCCTTTGGTTTTGGGTGACCTTAAAGAAGTTAATGTTTCATAGTCTCATAGATCAGGTGGTGAATCTTGATGAACAGAATGTCTTCTTGGATTAGGGTGACCTTTGTGGTTCATACTGATCATACATGCGCACACGCTCTCTCTCTCTCGCGTGCGCATGGGCACACATTTATGTGTTGGCCTGAGAAGTAACCACTCTCTCTACACACACACACACACATTTCTTTGTGTTTCAGGCCTTGGAAGTAATTGGAGCTTGCAGTTCTGTAGTATTTATTACTGCTTTGTTATGGAAAGTTGCTTGCAGGCTGTGAAGTTAAGGGGGTATAAATCTGAATATAATGAGCTCTCCCTATTCAGTATTATGGTGTATTGTGCTCAATTAATCCACCTATGGACGGTATGTATTGCTTGAGCACTGTGTACCTTGATTGAGCGAGTTAATAAGACGAGAGCAATCTGGCTGAACTCTTCAATATAATCTCACTTTGCTATGAGAAGTGTCCAGGTTGCCTATTGAGTTGCTGTGAGGGTGTGAACTGTGGGTATGATATGGTAAGTTCTAAATCCAGCATGAGTAGATGTCTTAGTGTTGTAGTTTGTGAGGGTGTGAACTGTGGGTATGATACGGTAAGTTCTAAATCCAGCATGAGTAGATGTCTTAGTGTTGGAGTTTTGGGTATCTGCATGCATAAATGAGTAATATTACTTGATTAGATTTGCATTTTCTTATCTTTTCGATTCTCTCTTATATGCACTGGTGCCACATTCCTATTCCTTGGTGTTTGTGCTGCTGGGAATCATGCTAGCATGCTTCAATAGTTCTATCAAATCGAGTTATGGAATGTGCAACTCATACAATGAACGAGTTGCAACCACTGCTTGGATGTGCTCGTGAAAGTGGAACAAGTCATCCAATGTGTTGTTGAACCGGAAAGAAAGCATGCTTAACGCAATATGATGGAGTGATTGGTGGCCTTTCTCCGTGTGGGCATCTTATTCTACATCATGAAAAGGGTCGTTTCAAGAATATAGATTGCTTGAAAAATATTTTCCCTCATGACTTACCCTACCACAACAATCTTGTGTGCTCAAGATGCATATGGAGGTTGGTTGCTCTTGGTTGTAAGAAATTGTGACTGCTTGTGATGTGAGACAATACTGGTTCCAAATATTAGGAGTACTCCCAAAGTTCACAAGAATAATGGAACATCATGGTTTTGATGAGCATGACCTTTTTAAGGATGGACCCCATTTGCTTTTCTAGAAGCAAGGATCTATTACACAAACCTAGTTTCTATCTCAGCTATGTGGGGCAGTTACACAAGAAGATTCAGGATTGACCGAAGGTATGCATCACCAAAAAGATGGGACAGCTGTACAAGAAGATTATGCCAGTCACTACTTATGGCACAAAAGAATGCAGTACATCTACCAATCAGTTTGTTTAAAAAGGCTTAAGATGAGGGACACGCCAGACAATGTAAGCTGTAACTCTCTTTTTGTGATGGCTTAAGATGGTAGATGCCCCTGGAGAAGTGACATTGGTGCACCCTGATCTTGTTGGTCCTATGTAAATAATTATTCGTGGTGGTGCCAGTTATATTTCTTGCCTTCATTGATGATTTCTTCAGTACATGATGGGTTTAATTCTGGCAATAGATGTTTGAGACGCTACAAGCACATTATGGTTCTACTTTTTTAAATGGAAATTTGAGACCTTTCTAAAGTTCAAAGAGTTCCAGAGAGAGGGCATTAGTACTTACAATAAGCATGGGTGTTTTGCATGCATTGATCAAAGTTTGAAATACCCAATAATTGGTTATGGAAGAAGTTCCCAAATACTCTGAGGTCCAAGATGGCTTGTGTCTAGAGATGGAGATAGTAAAAGTAGGACCCTTTGTAAATTGGTTATGGAAGTAGCTCCCAAGACAGCCTTTGAGGCTCATGATGACTTCTTGTTCAGAGATATCAGAGTTAAGAGCCTGATTTAGAGATATGGCTGCCAAGTGCAGTACACACCTGCTTGGTCTTATTTTTGATAAATGAGAGCAAATTGCTGTACAATTCCAAGCTACCTTTTATTGACAAGTGACTTACGAACCTCCATTTCATGAAATTTGAATGTTGGAATGCATGTTCATATCCAAATGAGATGTAAGGCCATCTTTAATGGAAAGCCTTTGTATAACTGCACACTTACGCATTTGTACGCGACAACCTAGGTGGATGGTTATTGTTAAACACGCATGATATTCATGCATCCATTAATAGTGGATGCCTTGGGGGTGGTGGTTGGGTATTGGTCGTCGGTCTATGGCCGTCCTATTTATTCTTATGTTCATTAGATGTTGGTCTGGCCTTGGGGGTGGTGGTTGGGTGTCGGTCGTTGGTCCGGCCATCCTATTTATTCTTACGCTCATTAGATGTTGTAACTAACTAGATGGTTATTGTTAAACACACATGATATTCATATGTCCATTAATAGTGGATGCCTTGGGGGTGGTGGTTGGGTGTTGGTTGTTGGTCCGCAACCATCCTATTTATTCTTACGTTCATTAGATGTTGTAACTAACTAGATGGTTATTGTTAAACACACATGATATTCATATGTCCATTAATAGTGGATGCCTTGGGGGTGGTGGTTGGGTGTTGGTTGTTGGTCCGCGGCCATCCTATTTATTCTTATGTTTTTTTCGGTCCGGCCTTGGGGGAGGTGGTTGGGTGTTGGTCGTTGGTTTGGCCATCCTATTTATTCTTACGTTCATTAGATGTTGCAACTAACTAGAAGCTCAAGTTGCTCTTTGTGGCTAACAAATGACATTAAGGAGGTTGGTTTGAGCATACGTTGGTTCCTTGGTAATAAGATAGGGTTGGTGTAAGCAACAATTAATAGACTTTTCATAGATTTTAAACATAGTATGGACTCAAAAGAAGCTATAGATGAGAGGAAGATCTATAACATGTCCTTGTCATTGGTATAGCCCCTTATGGAACTCATGATTGTGTATCATGCCTCTCATGATTGTGTACCAACACTCTTACACTTTTGGATGTTGAGATTATCCCATGTAACATGTCTCAAGTGGCAATGGGTTGTAACTATGATAGCTAGAACACTAGAAAATGCCAACTTCAAGCAAATTTTAAGAGTTGACGTTATTGTTGGTAGTTGTATACTTAAGTATTTGCTTGTGTTCCTACATTCAATAATGGAAATCTCTCCTAAACAAGAACTTGTTTCCCTATGAGAAATTTGATTTCTAGAGAGAATCATGCACCCCTACTATAATACATTGTGTTTGTTTGGTATATGTGCACAAGATTTTAGCAATAGTATGAATTTAAAGTTTTGCTATTCTTGATATTTTGTATTCTTGTGGAATTACCACACTTATTGCATAGCCATATAAAAAAACGAGTAATTAACTTTCACTAATGAAAAGTTAGCGAATTTACAAATGCTATAATGCCATGTGTGCTCAAATGCAAAATTTGACACACTCCAACGACTTTCGACAAGTGGGTACTTGTACCCAACTAATTTGGACAATCTCTATCTATTGAGGAGAAAAGGTCACAAACAAAGTGCATCTAAACTTATCTTTGGAAAGCACTTTCAACCAAAAACTTTGTACTTGATTTGATGTCTTTACTCTTCTTTTTAATTTTATAAAAAAGTTACCTTGAATGCGAGTGTTGAAAAGGGATTATTTTTAGTAGCTTTCAAAATTGAAATATTATACCCTAATCTAAGAGACATTTGAATAACGCTCTTGTGTGTATGTTCATCTCCTAGCTTCAATGTTTGGCATTTTAGCTGTAATTGTATGTAAGAGGCCCAATCTAGATACTAGTGATAAAGCTTGTAATAGCTGACTGAATTTGTGAGACCGACCATCCGTTGCCGCAACCCATCTTGGGTTGTAGAACGACTGATGCTCTATCTTGTAGGGAAAACATGGTATTACCTAAAGGAATCCGCTGAGGTTCATGTTGTACACTTGGGGTTGGAGGGTTGTGGTTCTAGTGAACTTGTTTCACCCTCCATAGAGAGTATGAAACCGCACCTCTAGCCATTGCGACAGCATCCTCGTCCGTATCCTGTTGCCATGCTTGCCGTCCCGCTACCTTGCTCTCCCATTTGCACCGAACCCTTTTTGCCTGTTCAACATTGCGCACCTTCACCGTTGCTTGTTCAACGTGGATGCCCTTACCACCTCAACAAATCACCATTGTCGTCAACATCGTCGTACAAACTATGGCATGCCTTTGCAATTAGCATTATGGTATCATGCCTTTGCAATTAGCATTATGGTATTTCTTTAAAATTTGCATAAGCGTTACACTTTTTGTCAACATTTAATTGGCTTAACTTTAAAAAATACTTAAAAAAAGAATTTAGATAAATACAAAGTGTGAAAATTTAACTCATTTAACCTTAAAAATACCTAAATGAAGAATTAAGATAAGTAAAAATTGATGATTAGTTGCACATGTAACAAGTCATCGTAAAATTTTGAAAGCTTTAACATAAAACAATTTATGTTTTCAATTTTTATGTGGCTTTGGAATGTTAATTTACCAAATTGTGTCTTTTCATTGCTTCATTTGGCTTAAGGTTTAGGATGGGGTTAAAACACTCAAAGTATTACATAAGATAACTCTCAATACTCACAAGGATATTTAGAACGCTCAAAAGACAAAAAATACAAAAAGTCATTAAGAATATGTTCATGTATGTATGAATACTACATAATGCTTAACAATTTTCGTAGACTTCCCTTCTTGGGGTTCTTTCCATGGTTCTTGGAGATACTTGGTCATTCTCTCCCTTCTAAGGGTCTTCTTTAGGGACTTGATTGTTTCTTGTAGCTTTCCTTTTGTGTTTTTTGATTTTCTGCTTGTGTTCCATCCTTAACCTTTTCCTTTGCAATTGCATCATCCTTGGATATTTCCTCTTCATTTTTTGTTTGCCTTTTTTTGTTTGGTGTGCCCTATAAACTTTCCTTGGGACCTGAGACCTCTTCCCCTTGGTATCCTTGGGGTCCTTTCCTATCTTTGAAGTTCCCTTTTCCTTCTCAAGGCTAGGTGGTAGAGATTTTCGATCTTTAGCAAAATCTTCATGCATGTTGATAAGAATATTCATCTCTTGGCCTCTTACAAGCAAACATTGCCATCTTTGTAATGATGTGATCTCTATAGATAAGACCTTAGATATTAAAAATAAAGAGCATCTATTTCCCAATGTAAAGGAACAATTGGGAGGACCACTTACAACCTCCAAGCATTTACTATTACCCTCCATCCACAAGTAGAGCAATCTTGATGGTGGGGGAACTTGAAGACTATATAGAGTTATATATTTCTCCTTTTGAGTGGTGGCTACTTCTTACATTATTGTATAAAAAACAAATATGCACTTATAGTTTGATATCTCCATGAAATCCATGGGGGAAATTCATCAGGCATATCCTTTTATTTTGAGGTATGGGGCAAACAACTAAGATTGGGTTACCAACATAATTTAGATAATTTCCAACTAACATCTTTTGGCGTATACTTCATGGAAACCTTAACTTGCCCCTCATGATAGATATGTATGACATAATAAACTTTCTTCAAATCTATTTCTTGCAAATAACAACATCTTTTGCAAATTCTCAACTAGGAGTGTGACCATCAAACACCTCTAAGAGAGACAATGCAAAATTGACCCAAAAGACTTGACTTATAAAACCCATCTAGAATGCATCAAATGTATAAAAATAGACCTTTTGGATCTTGAAACCTATGGTTCATTCAAAGGCAATTCGACACTTTTGGACTGCCTCCCTATGTGTGATAGGGTGTGACTTAGTTTGAGACAAACATCATTAGTATTGTAACATTGCAATGAAAGATACCTCTTGAGGATCAATATTGTAGTGCCATTGATTTTATTGTCCTTCTTATATAGAAACATGGTGTCTTTTAGGGATATGCTCACCTATCACAGCCTTTCATAAATCTTAGCATCAACTACCACTTGTCTTAGAATTTTCATGAGCCTTTGAGAGTTTTCTAATTCAAGTTCCATAAGCTCATTGAAATTTTTTGCTTCTCCCTTCTTCTCCCTTCATCCACTGCCTTTCCCGCTATCTTTCTTTGGACAATGCTCTTCTTTGGCTTTCTTTTAGGGCACTATTCAAGATGCCTTTCGTACTTTCTACTTGTTATCATAATTGACCCACTTTTCACTTTCTCCCTTGATGGGGCTACGTCTAGATTTCTTGTGTTAGACCAACCCAACAAGGTCATTTGATCCATACACTACATGCATGGACTTGCTACTTTTTGCTCCTCCATAGATCAAAACATACGTTTTAGAGTATTCAAGTCAGCACTTAGATGCCATTTCACTTCAGATGACCCAAATTTCCCATCTAGTTGCAATGTGCTCTCCTTTATCTTGCGATTCAACAATACTTGGGATGTTTGTGTGGTGGAAAGCCGTTTTTAGACTTGTGGACTATATACTTTTACCCTTTCTTTTCTCTATCTGTTATCATAGTTGTCCCACATCTCACTTTGTCCCTTGATAAAGCTACATCTAGATTTCTTATGTTAGACCAACCCAACGAGGTCATTTGTGACTTGCTACTTGTTACTCCTCCATAGATTCAAATATACAATTTAAAGCATTCAAGTTGACACTTAGGTACCATTTCACTTTAGATGACCCCATTTTCCCTTCTAATTGCAAGCTTCTCTCCTTTATCTTGTGATTCAACAATGCTTGGGATGTTTGTGTGGTGGAAAAACCACTTGTAGAGTTGTGGATCTCATTATGCACTTGTGTTGCATTTAGAGGTGTATGCTTTTTTGGAAAGATTTTCATTGATAGAATTAGATTGGTGAGCTTTTATGTCAATTGATCCTAAGTTTGCCAAGTCAATGATACTTGTATTGGTCTGTTAGGCCACTGTGAGCCATTCAAGACTAGTAAACATAAAACAATTGGAACCACTTATTATAAGTGGGAACATGTGATTATGAATGTAGTGTTTAAACTAAAGGGAGAAAGTATTCTTCCTCTCAAACTTTATAGGATACGTGCTTCACTCATGTTTTAGTTGTGTGCTTAATTGTCATAGACACAACCATAGAAACACCCAAACAATATATAATGATAAAATGTGACAAAGACTATCATAATCAACACTTGCAAATGAATAGAGCTTATAAAAGTTATGTAACTCTAAATATCCTATAAGGAATGAAAAGCGACATGCTTGTGTATTGACACCCGAGCTTGGCTCCTCTCATTATCGAACTAGCTCCCCATAATGTGGAAGTATGTCGTTGATTGTATCTTTCTCCTCAGTAAAAGTAGGTAGTAGCCACTTAAGCAAACAATCCTATTAGTTGCCACCAAACATGTCTTGTAAAGCATTGGACATTTATATTACACATTTCAATATGAATATTACCTATAAAATGGGATGTGTGATTTGAGTCTCCTCACAGATATCGAGTGTCAACTTTGGTATGCTCATATCAGAGGCTTCTGTTTTTCTCCCCTAACATGTTACACTTTGTATTGAAGAGGGATTGTGAATTTTTCTTGTCTCTATATCGCTCCTCATGATGGTGGGTTGAGGATGTCCATTCCTTGAGAAGATTGAGACCATGAGAGTCCTCATCTTAACAATCACAAATGAGTTACTTCCTACAAGCATGTCATCTAGCATAGTACAAGTCAAACTCAATATACAAGGATGTGTTTCATACCCCTTCCACATTCTTGTATATATATCCATACTCCACCAATAGGGTGAGGGTTCTGTAGCTCACAAACCATGCCTTCTTTGCATGCTTCATAATAAAAAGAAAATGGTCCAAGACTACAAATGATGAACTAACCCTCATCGGCAACAAATATACTACCAAATGTCATGATAGCCTCGTCGAGAGAGATGTAGAGAAATTATTCCATAGCAGACAATTTATAGACTCTATCCTCTCTACATTGTTGTGTGCTAGATAGCGGAAATACTATTGGGCAGAATAAATGTTGAAGCACCATGAGTCATATACCGAGTTATATTTAGTTGTGTTTGTAACAATTTTCCGATTGAGGAGAATGTAACCAAATATTGTAATCAAACAATGTGATCAATGTGATGTGCAATGCAGTGAATTGAATGAGCAATCTATTTTACACTTTTGATGTCTTTGTGTGTTTTGAATGATGTGTTCTATGCATGTTTTGTTCTTTACACAATGAAGTGATGATACTCAATTATGTAT
Source organism: Lygodium microphyllum (assembly GCF_053477565.2). Taxonomy (NCBI): domain Eukaryota; kingdom Viridiplantae; phylum Streptophyta; class Polypodiopsida; order Schizaeales; family Lygodiaceae; genus Lygodium; species Lygodium microphyllum. The sequence goes on from NC_141138.1 coordinate 136,260,810, forward strand.
TCCTTTGTGTTGGATTCGAATATGATGGGTTCTTGTATTTCTTGAGTATATTTGTTCCCAATTACACTTGGTGTGCACTTGCAAACTCACAATGGAGGGAAGAATCATCATTGTCACCCTGTGTAATTAGGAATAGATATACTCAATATATTAACACAGAAACCCATCATATCCAAACTTGACATAGAGGAATATACACATGAGTATCATCACTTCATTGGCATAAAGAATAGAACATGCACATAATATATTACTCAGAACACATAGACATTAGACGTGCATAACAATTTGCTTGTTCAATTCATTACATTGTGCATCATATTGATTGATTACAACATTCAGTTACATTTTGCTCAATCGGAAAATTGCTATAGTCATGACTGAATACATGACTCTTGACTCCTTAGTACATGACTCAATACATGATAGTTTTGGTCCACTCAACAGTATTCTCACTATCGGGTGCCTAACATACACCAAGTTTAGTACATGATTCCTATTGCTTTGGCATTTGGTTTGCTCAATCGCTAGATTGCTGTAGACACAACTGAATACACGACTCTTGACTCCTCTTCAATACATGAATTCTATTGCTTTGGCATTTGGTTCATGCAATAGTAGTCTTGCTATCCAATGCCCAACATACACCAAGACAATAGGAAAGTTAACCCACACTAGCATGGGCATCACGATCACCAATGAATTCCCCCCCATGAGTCAATGTACTCAATCTATCCTCTAAGAAGTTATCCACTTTGCAATACAAAAGAGTACATAGTGTGATCTACATGAAAAGGCAAATGATAGAAATCAAAAGAAGTTATATGAGGACTAAAACAACCTTGAAATACTCACATGGTAGGCTACTCCACAATGCGTTCCATATCCTCTACTATTACCTTTTCCATAGTGTCAAACACTTTTCTCCTCCTTCCCGGGTTATCTGTTCTCTCATCAAGGCATGTCTTTGTGTGAGACTTTTCTCCCAATGCATACAGGATGCCCCATCTTGTCTTGCTGCTAGCGGAACCCTTTTTTGTGTGGGACTATTTTGGGTCTCCATGTCACCACTCCCTCCCCATTCTTCTTCATTTTCATCATTTTGTTCCTCATTCTCCCTTCATTGTTGGACTCTAATTCCCTCTTCATGATGAAAATATCAGCCACATCTTACAATATTTCCATCGTTGTCTATACCAAGTAGTCTACCATGATGTGTTATGTCAACGGGGCATTGCTTATGTCCACATCAAAGTCATGCATCTACATTAGAGCCTCTATATCAACTACATGAGATGATCCTACATCCTCTTAGAAAAGCATTACCAAGATTTCTCATTGGTGGGACCCTAGCGATTGTTGTGCTGTGGGCTCTATTTGCATAATAGGCTCCTTTGACACTCAGTAGGACTCAAGAGGAATTGTATGCTTTTGTGTTCTAGAAGTGGATTCCTCACTCACCATACATAAGATAATCTTAGATTGCAAGCCATGATCTTATGGAGAAGGTGTTGTATTATTTGCGGGCATTCATGGGAAGCCAGAGAAACCCTAAAAATCATGCACCACATAAATGATGAATAAAGCTCCTTTTATACAACCAAGGCAATTCAAGATTGGTGCACTATTTGTTGGGGTTAAAGACGCATGTGCCTGACCACTCGTGTATTCATTACACTGACACTACTCGCACACCTGTACATTGCAGGTGGTGGGTGCCCATCACTTCATTCTTTATTTTTTCAATGACATTTGAATAAGGGAAGGTTGGTCACACATTGTGACTATTGGAGTTCCCACATATGGTCTCTCTCTCTCTCTCTCTCTCTCTCTCTCTCTCTCTCTCTCTCTCTCTTCTCTCTCTCTCTCTCTCTCTCTCTCTCTCTCTCTCTCTCTCTCTCTCTAGACTCTTGTTCCATTTGCCATAACTCTTACTTTACTCTTGCTTCTACTACTTGTGTGCTTCCACTTGGGCTCTACCTTTCAATTGGTATTAGAGCCAACCATTCGAGGAGCTTCTTCATCCTTTGATTTAGCCCAGATTCAAAGCTTCAACTCAAGGTTTCATGGTAGCCATTATTTCTTCCTCTCAAGTCATGCATTGAGTCTTTCCTTCTTTTGGCTTGTTTCAACTTGCTTCGTGCTTATTGTGGAGCTTCCCAAGGTTTAGGTGAGCCTTGTTGAGTACTTATTGAGCTGATGGGTAGCCATTTGATCCATTGTGAGTGGATGCAAAGCATGCTGTAGAAGCCATGGATCGCTATGGTAGCTTAATAACAACGTCATATTTTGGCCATAACTTTTGTATACAATATCAGATAGCTAGAAACAAAGAGTACGACAAGAGCTATAGATCTAGAAACTCACATAGTTGATTTTGTGAAGTTTTCTATTCTCTATTTTACACAGAGTAGAATAGTTTTGGTTTACACAACAAACAATAAATTCCATAATAAATGTTTGATGCTTCGAGGATGCTATTTTGGTGCCCGGATGGTATGGTCATACTTTTGGGATTGATTTGAGCTTGAAATAGTTCAGATTTCACTGTCATTTTAGTGTTGTAATAACATGATGACAATCATTTATCAGTGAAAATCTTATGCTTAATGCTCATTGAGACTTTACACGATACTAAGTGGATGTACTGCTACTTCGGTTGTTATGTATGCTTCTTGATATGCTATGGCATGCTTTTGAGCTAAGATTTGGGCTCCCTTACATTGATCTTGGCTGCGATTACATGCCTTGGTTATGTTGGGATAGAGGGCAGTGCCCATGTCTGCCTGTAAGGGCTAGGTTGTACATAGTACATATACCTATCTAAAATCATATTGAAGTACACTCTTCAGTACCACAAATTGTGTGTCTCTATCTCTTCTCTCTCTCAACTTGCATCTCTACATAGAAGCTCCATTGCAACTAACTCAACAAAGTGGTATTAGAGCTTGGTTCAAGCAATTAGGAGCTTGGCATTTCTTCAGGTGCAAGAGCTTGAAGTTGAAGAAGAGTTCACTGTGAAGAGTCAGTAGGCAGTGTAGCAAGGTTTGAAGCTTCTTCTTGAAGCTTGAATCTTTCCTCTTCATTTGAGCTTGTTGGTAGCCATCATTGGCCACTTGGGGACCCTCCCCACCATCATCTCTAACACTTGGACTAGCATTCCAATATCTTCAGGGCTGAAGGCCCATCAGCATGGGTATGCAGATCTGGTTTTCAACAGCTCGAGACCTACAATAGCTGCTCTTCTTCATTTGGCATCATGGTTGTGCTCCAAACTTTCCATCTAATGCTTAGGATTGAGCATTGAAGTGTAGTATTACACTTGGGGCTGATATACATTCAGCTTCAGGGATGAAATACATAGTATTCAGATCTATAATAAATAGGGAAACACCTGCTCGCTTGAGATTAATGCTTATATGATAGCTATTTGGATGTATCTTGAAGCTGGATGCTTTGGGAACCATGTGGCATTGTCTTGAGGCCATTTTGAGCTAATCTTGGCAAGGATTTGGCTCACTTTGCATACATATTTGTGGCTGGAAATAGGGCAACAACTATTTCTTGAGTGAATAATGCTTATGATTCACTTATGTGATGACTATCCGATCCCCATTTGGTGCTACATGACTTGGAGATGTTATGTAAATGATTAGAGATCATTTTGGGGTGATTAGAGTCATCATTCTGCTTGGTTTTGACAAAGATTTGGCTGGTGGAATAACAAGGATGAATGAAATTTTGACTGCGTATACATTATGTCTTGCTTCTAGACTTGGTATTGGCATTCTAAACCATGTATTCATGCTTATGGTTGATGTTACATGCTTGGATTTGATTTCAGAATGCATTTAAGCAGTGATTAAAGCTCATTTTTTGGATTAGCTTTACCTACAGGTCTATTGATGTGTACATTCAAGACAATTTCATGATATCCAAGACAACATACCTTAGTGTTAGGAAATTTGATATGTTCCTATGCAAGAACATTATGATGATGTTTTGAGCAGCTTTGCATGATCTTTAGAGATCAATCTCAATCAGTCTGAGAGGTTATTTTTGTTTTGAATTTTCAGGATAGATTTTTCTTGAATGTTAGGACTGCACTCCTGAATTGCAAGACAACCACCTGTATTGTTAGGAATTTCAGGACTACACTCCTGAATTGCAAGACAACCACCTATATTGTCAGGAATTTTAGAAATGCACTCTGTTTTTTGTCAGGAAATTGGTATGTTTATTGTCATTGAATGTTTTTGAGGCATTTTGGGCAATGAACTGATGTATGTTCTTAGTCCTACATACTTGGAGATATTCCTAACATACTACTGAGTGGATTTTGGAGTTTTCATTGCCTGGAATTAGCCTTCATTTACTGTCATACAATTATTTGGCTATGAATCATGGCTAGCAGCAATGAAAATAATCTTATGCATATTAAGAAGCTTGAAGGAGTACACAACTTTGTAGTTTGGCAAAAGCAGTGCTATAATATCTTGTTGTAGAAGAAGCAAGCAAAGCCGATTAAAGTAATGGGAAAAAAACTAGGTGATGTAGAGCAGGAAAATTGGGATGAGATGAATGAGCTTGCACACTCAACCATTGAGCTATTGATTTATGATGCCTTACTGTTTAACATTGAAGGGTTGGATTTTGCTTATGGCATTTGGAAGCGACTGGAAGAATTGTATGCCTAGAAGAGTGCTGCAAGCAAAGTCACTAGCTGAAGAAACTCATGGATTTGCATATGAAAGAGGTTACTGCAATGTCTACTCACCTTAGTGATTTTAACTCCATTTTCAATTAGCTTGCCACTTTGAAGTTTAATATTGATGATGAGTTCAAATCTATGTTGTTGCTTTGCACTCTGTGCCAGAGAGCTGGGATACCTTTAGGACTGCTATGAGCAATTCTAATGCTATGCTTTTGTATGCCGATGTAGAGAGTGCTCTACTCATGGAAGAAATGAATCGACATAATAATGCATCTAGTAAGTCTTCTAGCGCTTTGCATACTAGAGGCAGATCACAACAGAAAGGCAAATCTGATAGCAAGGGATGCAATAAATCACGTAATAAGGATGTTGAATGCCATCATTGTGGCAAGAAGGGTCACTTTAAACGTGACTACTATAAATGGAAGAAAGAGAAGGGGAAGGGCAAGAAGATGGATGATAGCAAGGAAGAGAAGAAAGAGAGTCATCCTGCTAAGAAGAGCAATGTAAAGATCGAAGAGGTGAATGTAGTTAGCCATGAGAGCAACAATGGGAATAATGTACTCTTTGTCTCTTCATGTTTCAGTGCACATGCTTTGATGGCCGATATGGATGATGATATGCACACTTGGATTTTGGATTTAAGTGCCTCTTTTTATGTCGCCGCTCATCGTGAGTGGTTTAAAAACTATACAAAAGGTTGACATGGTGTTGTCCATCTTGGGGACAATTATGCATGTGACATTGTAGGCATTGGTAGTGTGCAACTGCAGTTTCAACATGGATCTATCTTCACTCTTTAGAATATAAGGCATGTACCACAACTCAAGAAGAGCTTGATTCGTACTGGTCAGCTAGATAATGATGGTTTTCATACCACCTTTGGTGATGGGAAATGGAAGATCTGTAAGGGATCTAGGGTTATTGCCAGAGGTTGCAAGAGTGATACTTTGTATCCACTTCATGTATCTAGTGTGCATGACCAAGTTGTTGCCGTGACTGGGCAACCAAGTGTTTCCTTATGGCATGGTCGATTGGGACACATGAGTGAAACATGAATGAAAGTACTTTCTCATTTGGGTTACTTGCCTTGTTTTCATTATGCTGATTTCGAGCACTGTGATCATCGTGTTTATGGTAAGCATGGGCAAACATCTCATAAAAAGTCTCTTTCACTGAAATCTTTGCCTCTAGAGTTAGTATATTTTGATGTATATCAGATGCCATGATTATCTCTAGGAGGAAAGAAATACATTGTCACATTTGTCGATGATGCTACACGGAAGGTATGTGTTTACCCTATTCGTAGCAAGGACGAAGTGCTTGACAGGTTCCAAAAATTCTTGGCATTGGTTGAGAACAAGATTGATAAGACACTTAAGTGTCTTCACTCTAACAACGGTGGGGAGTATGTGTCCAAAGCCTTTCAAGCATTTTGTGATAGCAAAAGGGGATAAAGAGGGAGCTCACTGCCCCTCATAATTCACCCCAAAATGGAGTTGCAGAGTGCATGAATCAGACCATATAGGATAAGGTCTATACGATGCTGTCTCATGCTGCATTGCCCCATGGATTTTGGGTAGAGGTTGTTATGATAGCCATTCATCTGATTAACAGGTCACTTAATAAGTCTTTGGGGGGGAGAGTCCTAAAAGACTATTCCTAGGATATAGACTCTCCCCAATCCTGTACATACGGACTCAGCTTTTGCAAGTGTTTGGCTGTGAGGCTTTTGTGCACATACGGAAAGAAGAACGCAACAAACTGGAACCAAAGTCCTGTAAATGCATATTCCTAGGATAAGGTGACGAGGGTGAGATGGGGTATAGACTTTGGGATCCCGAGAAAAGAAAGATAGTATGCAACAATGATATCATCTTTCATGAAGAGAGCATGGCTATCATCTTTCATGAAGAGAGCATGGATAAGCAGCCCGAGAAGACTGAGGAAGTTAAGAGGGTTGTTTTCAAGGAGGATGTACCTTTTAGACATCCATTTGTACCCAGTGGATAGTAATGTATACCGGTTGTAAATACTCCTAAAAATGTAGGAAATGGTGTGTAAATGACCAACAAGGTATTGCCCATGATACACCACAGTTTCATCCTGAAAACATGAAGTTAAGATAGCTTGAACTGTTAGGACAACATGCTAGAATTTCAAGATAGCAATTTGTATATGCAGAATTGCAGGCTCGTATTTTCGGACATCAACCTGTACATGCAGAATTACATATCTGTATTTCAGGACAACAACCTATAAATGCAGATTTGCAGGCCCAATAGTCAGCAAATGCAGAACCTTCGATGTGTAGGTCAACCTGACCTTCAAGGCAACCAAATAGGTTTATTCTTGGTGCGTAGTATGCTGCAAATTATGTCATGTTGAGGGATTGTGGTGAACCGTCATGCTTCAAGGAAGCAATAACTAGACCAGATAGCAAGAAGTGGTTCAAGGCCATGTTGTCAGAGATGGAATCTCTTGAAAAGAATGCTACTTGGGACTTGGTGTGTTAGAAGATAGGTATAGGAACCCACTGTAAGCAAGGGTACATGAGGGCAGATGGGTGTGAATAGCCTTAGGGGCAGGGGAAACCCTAACCCTAGCTTGGTAGAGGCTATATAAATAGCCTATGGGTCACTATCAAGAGTGGGAGAGTGTACCCAAGTTGTACTTGTAAGCAACTTAGTAAACAAGATATTGTTCTTGTACTTTGAGATCTCTCCTTCCTCTTGTGCACACATTCCAATGCTGCAACTCTACTTTCTCTCATGGTATCAGAGCCTCCTCGGGTCCCCTCAGCTTCCTCAAATCTCAGCTCCACTAAGTGCACAAGACAATCTCCATCTCTCTCATTTTGGACCTTCAAACTCCATAGCCAGCCAGACCCCCCGACCTTGGAGGAGCTGGTGTGGGAAATAGAAGGGGTTTCAATCTCTGGTTTCTTCTAGAGATCTTCTCCTAAGCACTGGAAAAATCAGTGTGGCATGTTAACCCCTAACATTGGACATCGTGGTGGGCAGTATTATCAAGAAACGTAAAACAACACAGTTTTGGGTAGGCGGCTAATTCGTACTGAAGCGGGCTGTGGGAGATGCATTGAAGGTGGCCACCATAGGGATTTTTTAGCCCCCCTATTGGGCCATCTACTCCTAAGAAGGCTTTGGGAAATTCCACCTCTGTTGGCTGCTACAAGCCAAACCCTAACTGTCAGTCATCATTGGCAGCCATAGCTAGGAGCTTCAAGCTTCATCCATCTTCAATTTTTTTTCAATGTTTGGTCATCAACAATGATTTTAATCACTGAGTTTACTCTTCTAGAGTGAGTTATGAACATGGGAACTTCATTTTAGCGGTTCCTCTACTCGAAGGGTCGTCATCAAGCTCATTAAGACCGACATTTACCATCTCTAACAACATGAGCTACAGATGAGTGCTTGTAAGCACTAAGGAACAACTAATACTTACATAATCTAAATGTTTTTCATAGGAAAATAAAACAACTAAGTACCTTGCTTTGAGTTGTAAGGCTATGTGTACAACTATAAACACATAGACCATCATACACTAGAAGTGTATTGCATATCTTGAGTGATTTCTTCTTAAGTATATTGGTCAATGAAATTAGAGGGATGAGTGTCATTGTACTCTCCTCAGAATCATTAGCAACAAGCATTGAAATCATAGACCGTCATTGTACTCTCCTCAGAATCATCAGCAACAACAAGCATTGAAATCATAGACCGTCCTTGTCCAACACAAGGGTCTCTTGCACACCCCAGTAGCTCCACGATCCTAGATGCTAGCTCAAGCATGCTCAAGCCTCCTCCATCTCCAAGCTCCAACTGCCATAGCTGCACGCGCAAGAGAAGGAAAGAGAAGAGAAGAGGAGAGGAGATGGTGAATAGCTTCACCCCCTTGATCCCTCACTCCCACTCACTCACTCCCTCACACTCACAATCACTCTTTGGGAGCTTTCACTCAACTGCCAAGACCCACAGACCGCTTATTGTTTCAAGCGTTCCAAGGAGCTCTAATGGCTATCTCTCACCTAGCCGACGACCATTGATCCTACGAGTGTAGTGAGCTTACCTTAGTGCCGATATGAGTTGCCTCCTCTCTCACGCATGCCAGTAGCTCCACGATCCTAGATACTAGCTCAAGCATTCTCAAGCCTCCTCCACCTCCAAGCTCCATCCTCCATAGGCGTGCGCATAAGAAGAGAGAAGGGAAGAGAAGAAGAGAAGAGGAGATGGTGAAGAGCTTCACCCTCTTGATCCCTCGCTCTCACAGACTCACTCCCTCACACTCTCACACTCCCTCTCTCAAGAGCACACACAAGCAAGAAGGTGAGAAGGAGAGAAGAAGAAGAAGACTCTTTTTGCCACACACCAAAGAATGATCTCTTATTCACTTTTTGAACTTTATATATACAAACCCTAAAATCCCATGGGCACTCGTCCCTTTTTTACATGACTGGCCATTATGGCAAGGTCCTTTTTCCATTTCCTTCTTCTAGCCTTGTGCCTCTAGCCTACAGCCATCTAATATTTTACAATTGGCATAGGAGGGAGCCTGGCGCTCTTTTACAAGAGTTTTCCGAGTTTTTTGAGGCACCTTTTCATTTAAGGTTGCATTTTTTGCCCCGGTTCATCTTTAGAGGCCGCCTACGTATCTTTGCTCTTTTTCCATCTCCCTTTTGCTTTTTCCTCCATTTTTCCGCCATCTCGACTTGGGGTTAACATTACCCCCCTCTTAGACGGGTGCTAGTCCCATGGCACTTCGGCGTTGGTGTAAGGGTGAGGGCCACATGTAGACTCAGGTGCTTGTGGAAGTTCAAGAATGATGTTCGTCGGAGCAGCTCACTGGATGTCATGGGCGGATGAGGGCCTCCGAAGTTGGTGGTTGGGTGCTTTTGGGATGCTTGAAGAAGAAGTTGTGGTGCTCTACCTAAGGGGAGTGCTTTTCTCAGCGTGTTGGTGCATTGTGCTCGTGCTAGTGGAATGGGGAGGTGGGTCTAACCGCAGGCGAGCCCGGATGATGTCCCACACTTGAGGACCCCATTTGTGCCAAGGGGGTGCGGTGCCAGTGGCTTAGGGTGATACGTCTAACCATAAGTGAGTGTTACCTCCCTAGGTGTGTCCTGCCCTTGATGTGCCCTAAGCGTGACGTGGGGGAGCAAAAAGGGCTAGGGGGTTAGGAGCGAAGCAAGCCGACCGAAGCCACTGGACATGCCTAACTTAAGGACCCCTAGGTGCAGTGATCGTGCCTTTCTCTGCTTCCTTTTTTTTTTTTGGATACATTTAGGGATAGTATTACATCAGGAGTATGACAGCCAACTCTAATTCTCATCATTGGAATGAGGGGAGGAGGGAGGGCGGATGGATTTGCGTAAAAATTGGTGGCTTTGCATGTACCCTTTCAGGTTCATGCGGACGTGGAGAGAGGTGGTGGATAGGAAGGGGTGATTACACCTAGTGAATTGGCTGTCGCTCATATCCTCTAGGAGAGCTAGGCAAAATGAAGGTAGTAGGCTAGCTCTCATCATTAAGCAGGTCATAGCGCAACTATCAATAGCATTAGGATCAAAAAAGAGGGGAGGCAAGCCACTTTCTTGCGATGCTGGATCTTGCTTAAGTAGGAGCTTAAGGAGCCTAAGGTAATTACACGTGGTTATGAAAGCGGGATCGGGACAGGAGGAGAATTCAGCGAGGAAGCGCGTCATGGAGGTGGGTAAGCTTCCTAAATCAAAAAATAGAGCGTCCTCGAAGGAGGTGGCATTGGAATTGTAGATGACGGGAAAGTCATGCCTCCCATAGAGGGTGGTGACAAAATCCACGCCTACCCTACAAGGATACGCCATGAATGTGGGGTCGTTCCTCTCGTAGGGTAGGGTGTTGCAAAATGCCATCCAGGCGAGCATGTTGGTATTGCATATTCGCCTTCTCCAGAGGGGTTGACAGTTGTAGCCCCTTACTGTGTGTGGCACTTCGTACACTTTGTCTTGCCAAAATTCGGCTTCCTCCGTGCCCCACAAAGTGGGGGTCCTTGCCCTATCATCTAGCCATTTTTGGCCTAGTCGGCTGCCAGCCGCAATCACCTCCTCCATTACTTTGATTAGCAGGACCCTTCTCAGGCTGTCAAGCATAAGTAAGCTGAAAGAGAAAGGGTCCTTTTCGATTTCCTACCGTTCCCAGACAACTAGCTCTGGGTGGAATTGCATTGGGAGGTCATCGGGGCATGGTGGGAGGGATGCGGATGGCCACATGACTAGCTTGGCCTGCAGCCTTTTTCTGGCTTCTTCCACTAGCTTTTTTCGTCGCTCCTTGAGGGTGGCTTGTCTGTCCAGGGGCGGGTCGAGTTATTGCTGTTCCTCATCGTGTGGCGAGGGGGGCTACCAGATTACATCTTCTTTGAATCTATTCATGTCGACTTCGAGTTGGGCTTTCTCCCCCTGTCGATTTTCGTGTGGTGCTCTTTCTTCAAATCCCAGGGTATCTGCTTCCTAGGGGGTTAGGCCGGCTAGTAGCAGGTACTTTTGCTATTTTTCTAAGCCCAGCCTAACCTTCGCAAGTTGGGGTGGCATCTGTAGCCCCGCATGCAAGGCTCTGCGTACGATGCTCAGTTTCTTTTGCACCACCTCCAACGGCTCCTTTCCCTCTGGCTGAGTTGTGTCCAGTAGTGTGTTGAGGAAGGCCTGTTGCTAGGCAGTGAAGGCTATCTGGGCGGCGTCCGCTTTGCTTTCTGCCAATATTTTTTCTTTCTCCACCAAGGCGAGGTGCCGCACCAGTGCCTTCACTCGTTTCTCATTTTGCGTGGCCCATTCCTCGGCCCTTTTGCTCATTCCTTCCATGCTCTCCCCCCTACTTTTGTGCTAGGATTACGAGCTTCTGCTCCTGGGCTCTGAGCTCTTTGCTCATGTTGTCTTGCTCTTTCTTCCCGAGGCGTAGTTGATCTTGATCTCTTTTCGTTGTTGCTCCCTCTCTTGTCTTCTCTCCTCTTCTTTGGCATTCAGTTCCTCCATCATCTGCTCAATGGTGGCGGTCTTTGACTCCATTTCCTTATATTGCATCAGGAGGAGCTTGTATTCCCGCTGCATCTGCACAATTTCTTGATTCTCGTCCTCCAGCCACTATTTGTAGCTTTCTTCCCTGTCCTTTTTTGCTTTCAATTCCTGCTTGAGTTCAAATATTTGGCGTTGCTGCATGGCAATGATGCGGGTTTTCTCCAGTTGGAAGGCCGCCACTGACTCTTTCTTTGTCACCAACTCAACCACCACCATTCTTTTTTCCTCCTTCACTCTCTCCAGTTGGGAGAGCAGCTCAGAGATGTATTCGTTGTAACTGGCTGGTGGCGTCATTGTTGTGTGGGTGGGGGTGGTTGAGGCCCATTTCCTTACTGATGAAGTATTGCATCCAGGCCACCAGGTTGGGCACTTCCAAGCTGGTGGGGATGCTAGGGGTGAGCGTAGTGGGTTCAACGCGGGGGGTGCCATGAGGGTGGGGATAGGATGGAAGGGTGCTTTGCCTTTTCCTTCCGGAACTGCAGGGGGCGAAGGGTTCTGTTGCCTATATGCTGGAGCTAGGCCCTTCTTCCCTTGGCTGATTCCAGGCTTCTAGGTGATCCGCCCTGCATTGCTGCTTAATGGACCGGCATGTAGCCTCGGCCAAGTCCTCCTCCTCCTTTCTTCTTAACTCCTCTTCCTCCTCCGTGACTCTTCTTTTCCTTTCCTCTTCCGCCTTTTTGTATTCTTTCTCTAGTTTCTCTTTTTCCTCCTGCTCTTCTCTTCTTCTCCTTTCAGCCTCTTGCTTTGATGCCTTTTTAGCCTGCCTAACTTGCTCTGTTGTTTCTTCTTCTTCCTGCTTCCTCTTACTTTCTCTCTCCTCGACCTCCCTGAGGGATTGTCTTTTCGCTTTCTCCAAGTCTTCCTTCTCCTTCCTACGGCCTTCATCCTTTTTTTTTTTCTTTTGCGCTACTTTTTTCTTGGTCTCCTTGACCTGCTTTTTGCTTTTCTATTCTTCCCCTTCTTCCTCGGTCTCCGTCCTATCACTGGACCTCTCCTGTTGTTGATGAGGAGGTGATCTGTCGGGTGTTTCCCCCTCCCCCTCTTCTACTTCCTTCATGGCCTCCTGGATAAGCGCCGTTAAGATGCCCTCGTAGGCGATGAACGAGGCTTTGGAGGAGGCCCTCTTTCTTTTTGCGGCCTTCGACACTGGGGATTCTCCTCCTGCTGGCATGCTTCCTAAGGCTAGTGCTCGAGCTACCTGGTTGATGGTCTTACGCACGTAGCCATTCCAGTCGACTTCGTGCAGGGTATGGGCCGCCACGTTCTCCAGTATCGGTACGCTGATCCGGTGCATCAACGTGTTGTAGTGCTGGGTGGAAAAGAGCGCATGTATGAGTTTTGCCTGTAACCTGGTCTCTGCATTGGGGATGTCCTGGATACTGATGCCGTCGTTTGTTAGCACGTCCTCCTTTCTTATCCCCAGCATGGCGTATACATCCCTCTTTTGATTCTTTTCCACTTTGGTTCCAGTCCCAGTGCCTTCTCCACCAAAGCCGAGATTAGACGAACCAATACTTGCTTAGCATTCTGTCCTCTTTCCACTGTGACGGTGCTGCATTCACTGTCGGGGTTGTAGGACTTGAGAAATTCCACACAGCTCGTGTGGTCGGGTTCTTGCGCGAAACTTTCCAGGTACTTCTTGAAGTTGCAACTTTCCACGACTCTCCTGGCCGCCTCTTCCTTGGCCACTAATTCTTCTAAATTGTGAATAGTTCGGAATTTCAATTGATTGTAGGCGCGGATCTCCAGGTTGATGCTGTACCGTGTTCTCTCCTCTTCCGTGAAGGGGAGTCAGTGGGCTCGGCCTTGCTGTGACATTTTTTATTCCTGTCATAAACCGTAATTTTCATTAGTGCTTGCGACATAATAATTTGCTGAAAAAGAAAAACTATATGCTTTTGAATGAATTCATTAAGATCTAATGCATATTCCCCTTTTCAGAATTTGACTTTTTGCCCTTTACTTCAAAGTTTTCATGCCCTTTTCCTACCCCATCCGTTTTCCACAATGTATGTCTACATGCTTCACTAACTTTGATTTGATTTACTGATTTTGATCTGATTCACCTTATCCCCTCCCCTTCCAGCTTGAGAAGAATCCTTCCTAGGATTTAGGGTTAGAAGGTGAAGGGCTTTCGGCATGGAGGTGTAGGGGTTACTTGTGAAGGAGCCAAGTATAGAAATTGGGATTGTATTCCAAATGGGCTTCGCGGTCCAGGTCAGAGGGTTTAATCCCCACTTGGGTGATGTATGTGAGAACATCGGTTAGGAAGTCACCTGGGTTGACTCGGCTAGCAATGTGTAACTCCTCGATCAACAAGCGGTCGAGGTAGGGGTGTCCTTTGATGTGTTCTTCTATAGGATGGCCCCACAGAGTGGTTAACACTCAATATGAGGTTGGCGCGATGTATGTGAGGTCGTACTCTGTTGTTTTGATAGCACGGCGCTGCTCAACATTGGTCATTATTCGGCATCCTTCAACTTCCCATTGCAACCTAAGAGCGTACCAATGCCTTAGGAACTGGGATTTCATCTCAGCAAGTCTTGACAGCTCTGCTACTTCTTGGTCCGTGATGGTAGAAGTGGTTCGCTGATCACGACATGATGAGGCGTTGTTTGATTGCTTGCTCTTTTGAGATCTCACTGTTGAGCAGCTTAGTAGCGGAGGTAGCGGCTTTTGCAAATGTGAATTCAAATGTTTCCCAAGAACAAGGCATCGTTTGAACTTCGGTTGCGAAGGATTCGTCCAACAGGCCTAAGTTGAGGCGATCAGAGCTAGCGACACAAAAGTGGCATCCAGTCGCTTAATGCAATCTACCATGTCATCCCCTGTTTCTTCAGCTAAATCAGTCTTCGCTAGTGAGAGAAAGGATTTCCTCTCGTAAGAGGGTCTAAGGCGTGAGGGTGGTTGGGGTTTGGTAGGACTTGAACCTTTGGCGACGAAAAGTTATGGGGATGAGTGTTCTTGAGCTTGTGATTGGGTCGTTGGAACGAAGGTTGGGTTAGCAGCAGCCTCGAGTGACGGCCTGCTGCTTTCAGGACGGATTTGGAAAGTCGAATCGACGTTGGCAGGTGATAACTTTTGTGACAACACTTGTTGCTTGGGTCAATAGGCATGGGCAACTCTCTTGGGTTCGCGCGTGGATGAGCTTGATGGTTGCGGGTCAGGGAAGCTCTACGGCTTGTGGTTTTGAGGTTCTACGATTTTTGGGTTGATCAAGCTTGAGGCTGGCGTACGAGTGGTGCCTCTGGCCGTGTGGGCCTTAGGTATCCATAGCCAAGCATTGCCCTCATAGTAGCCTTGTGCATGCAAGAGGGCCTTGGGGATCCATCTTTGACGGATTGCACGTCTATTCCTGTAATTGCATTTGGGCCTCCTAGGTTTTTTTGGTCTTATGAGGGTAGGAGCGTCGACTCCTAGGCAGCTGTTGCGGCTGTTTAGGCATCCATTGAAGGCGAGGTTGTGGGGCCCTAACTTTGGCTGCTATGGGTTGCGGTCTATGAAACTCGGGGAGTGGTGACCACGCACTACTCCCCTCCTTAGACTTGCCTCCATATGTTTCTATCGGTGGCTTTGTGGGCTGGGATGAGGTTGCGTAGCCCTTTGCTGAAAGCTGTAACAATGCGAACGTTGCCTATTGCGAGGTGGATGCACTGCGATGCATAGTCAACATTGCACTGGGGCTGCTTTTTGAAGGTTCGCCCCAACAGTGACTTCGTGCCTGCGTTTTTAGCATTTGGCAACACATAAAAAATCATTGGAACAGTCTCAGACTCGATAGAAACGGCTGCTTTGCACTTGCCGAGTAGTGCGTAGGAATGGGCCCCATATGGGCTTAATTTGGTAGTGGTGGGTTGAAGTTGTGGTTTGCCAAGTTGAGTCCAATGATTGTGGGTTAAGACATTGAAGTCTGCTCCCTCGTCGATCAAGGCATTGAAAGCACATGTTTGTGTTGCCGTGACAGTGATATGGAGGTATGCGGGTTCTACAGCTTCCTCATCCTCGTCGTCGATTTTAGTGATTGTGGCTACTCGTACTTTGACAGGCAGTTCTAACATCGGTGGCTCATGCAAAGGATGCGTAGGAGGGTAGTACTTCTTGACACGACTGCCATTGAAGAAGCCTATTCCTTCACCATTTAGGGTCTCAAGTTTGACATTGCCCATTTGGCTGATCGCATGAACTTTGAAGGGTCCAAGACCTCTAAATTTTATTTTTTTCTTATGCCCCTTAATTGAGTAGAGGAGCAGTAAGTCACCCTGTTCGAACTCGCGCTGCTTAACGTGCTGGTCAAACCAGCTCTTGTGTCGGGCTTTCTCATAGATCAGTGCATGGGTGGTGAGAAGACGAGTCTCTGAGAGGCGTTCGAGCTCAACTAGGCGTTGCGTCCATGCCTCCTTACCTTCCCATCATTCTTGAAGCTCTATTCTCAGGCTAGGAACAAAGAACTCTAATGGTAGAATTGCTTCTGTTCCATATGTCAGTCTAAAGGGGGTTTGACCGACAGCCGTTTTATAAGCTGTTCGGTAGGCCCATAGAGCTGCCATCAACTTGTTGTCCCAGTCGCTGCGTGAAGCAGAGACAACCTTGGTTAGGACATTGACGAGAATCTTATTCGTTGATTCGGCCTGGTCGTTTGCCTGGGGGTAGTATGGCGAGGATTTGCGATGGATGATGAGGAAGGTGGATAGGAGATGCGCGATCACTTCATTGATGAAGTGCGTGCCTTAGTCACTGACCAGTTCGATGGGGCAGTCGAATCATGAAATCACTTGCTTCCATAAGAACTTAGCCGTCGTTCTAGCGTCATTTTTTCATGTCGCTCGCGCTTCTGCCCATTTAATGAGGTAATCTGTGGCCACAATGATGTACTTGGCATTGCGAATACTATGCCACAGGACTGTTGGGTCCAATGAAATCAATTCTCCATTTTTCGAAGGGTTGTCGAGCAATAACTGGGGTTAATTCCATTTGATCCTTGCGAATTGGGACCTTTGTCCATGGCACTCATCACAATGCTTGACAAATTATGCCGCGTCATAGAAAAGCGTGGGCCACCACAATTGAGATTGCAACACTTTTCGTGCTATCCTGTCTCCGCTAAAGTGCCTTCCGGCAATGCCGCCGTGCGCTTTTGAAAGCACATCGTGAATCTCATATTTGCATACGCATCTGCGTAGCAACCCGTCTTGCCCCAGCCTATAGAGTTGGCCTGCAATCAGCTGATAGGGCTGGATCTTAAGGATTAATCACCTAAGTCGGGCTTTTTCTATCAGTCGATCAGGCAGTCCATGCTCAAGCACTTGGACTATGTCATCTGCCCAATACGGCGTTAGATCAGCCTTAAATAGATCTCTCTCTTGCTGGAAAGGTTAAACAGATGGGCGTCGGGCAGTTCATCAACAACACCTTGTCCATCAGCTTCTTCGGTGGGAATGCACGACATGTGATCAGCCATGTAATGCTATTTTCCCTTCCGTACCACCAAAGAGAAGTCGAACTCTAAAAGCAGAAGGGGCCATCAAGCTATGCGTCCTGTAGCGCAAGGTTTGTTTACTAGATAAAGCAAGGCTTGATGGTCCACAAAGAAGGTAAAGGGCGTGGCCAAAAGATAATGCCGGAATTTCTTCACAGCGAACACCATGGCTCATCCCTCTCTTTCCGTTGTCGAGTAGTTCATTTCCGTCTCAGTGATTTGTCTACTAGCAAAGCTCACTGGATAGTCTAAATTGTGTTCGCCAGGTTGGCACAACAATGCCCCCATGGTAAACTTGGAAGCATCGATATGCACATGGAAGGTGATGGTCCAATTTGGGGCTCGTAGGATTGGTGTTGTGGTTAGAGCCTTCTTCAACTCTTCGTATGCCCGTTGGCATGCTTCGGTCCATTCAAAGACAATAAGCAGCTTGTACAAAGGGTCTGGCGATCAACGCATAATTCAGTACAAACCGCCGATAGTACCCAGTATGGCCTAGGAAGCATTGAACTCCCTTGTAGTTGTTTGGGGGTGGAAGGTCAACAATGACCTTGACCTTTGAGAAGTCAATGGAAATGCCGTTCTTCGACACCACATGCCCTAGGATGCATCCATGCTTCACCCAAAACTGGCACTTTAAGGGGTTCAAGGAGAGATGATATAAGCAACATCGCTCGAAGACTGCTCGGAGTTTGCCTAAGTGTTCGATCCAGGTCGAGTGGACACAGAGGTCATCGACAAAGACTTCTAACTCCTTACGAAGCATGTCCTTAAAGATGGTGCACATGAGGCATTGGAAAGTGGCAGGGGTATTAGTCAACCCGAAGGGCATGACTATGTAAGCAAAGACGCCCCACTTAGTGGCGAAGGCAGTCTTATGCCTGTCCGCAGGATGCACTTGCACCTGGTTGTACCCTGAGAAGCCGTCCAAAAAACTGTAGGCTTCCTTGCCTGCCACTCTCTCAAGCATGTGCTCAGTGTACGGCAACGGATAGTTGTCCCTCTTGGTAGCAACGTTTACCTTCTTGTAATTGACGCACACTCGGATTTTTCCATTCTTCCTCATCACGATGACTATGGGCGATACCCAGCCTGTGTGCTCAATTTCGTAAATGAATCCTGCTCTCGTCAGCTTATCAATCTCTTCCTTGACAGCATGAGCGTGTTTTGGATTCATAGGGTATGGTCGCTGCTTGACCGGCATTGCGTCTGGCGTCATGGATATGTTGTGAGTCACGACACTCGGATCTACCCCCTTAAGCTCTTCTAAGGACCAGGCGAACACGTCTATGTACTCTCGCAAGAGAGCGACAAGACTCTTTTCTTCTTCATTAGTCAAGTCATCGGCAATGAAGACTAGTCAAGGTGTTTCCCCTTCCTGGGCTAGGTCCACCTCCTTGACTATGGCTGGTCCCTCGATTGGTTCGCTTGTCTGTGCTTGACGTTTGGCACCTAACAGAACTACCACCCTATCCCCTTTTTTGAATTTCATAAATCGTTTAGGGAGGTCCTGCGGTTTTCGCTGTTCTTCCGTTCGAGTATCCCTGGGTTGTTTTGCATTTTCCTGTCTTAATCGTCTACGCCTCAGGTGGACAGGTAGGTCCCCCTTGGTGCGTCTGGTTGTGGGTGGCCTAGGGATCTTTGGATCACTATTTGAACTAACCTCCGAATCAGAGTCAAACCCTATGTCTTCACTAGAAGAGGTGGTCTCCCCTGGTGGGCGTAGTTCAGATGGTGATTCTGTCCTAAACACTGATGTCATTCCTGGTTGGGCTAGTCCAGCTTGCTCAAGGTCTATGGCTCCTATGTGTTCCAACCAGGCGTGATCACATTCCACGTGCATGACTCCTCGCTCCATCGTGAAGATGCTCTTTTTCTGCGGCTTGGAGTCTGCTCGTATTTGCTCTATTTCTTGTCCTTTAGTGTCGTATTCCACGATATCTACCTCACCCTCACTTTCATCACTGAAGGATTGACAGTCTTCGTATTCGTCATTAGAATTCTCTTCATCAGGCTGCTCGTCGTCTCCTAGGGCTTGGTATATCTCTGGTCATTGATTAGGAACCAGGGCCCAGTTATACATGAGGTTTAAGTCATGCACTCTGGTCCATTGCCACTTGGATTCATCTAAGAGATCCTGGAGTGGCTTGAAATTTGCAGCTGGATTGCTAGCTAGCTTGTCCGTTAGGTATTCCAATATCTCCTAGAGTTCCCTTTTGTGGGTTGGGGCTTGGAAGTTGACAGGCTTCGGTTTTCCCCGAAGGCTTCCTACCATCGTGCAGACGGGCACGGAGGGTGTGTCATTAGCCTTGCCGATTGTTTTGATGGCTTGCTCATATGCCTCGTGATCAGAGAATGGCAGGTCGATTGTAGCAAGGACATGCATCCAATCCCGCTCGTCCTCTGGGCATGGGATATACTTGGTCAAGGGCCCATAGGACTTCTTGACCTAAGCATTACCCTTGAGCATAGCAGAGATGGCATCTAAGTCGACTGGTGAGGTCTTCCAGGTGTCCATCTCTACTCTCATGGCGTCCGTCCTATTTCCAAGGAAGATCAAGCCGTTACCCCAATCTTCGATGACTCATGTTGCGCATCCAGGGGCGGCCTAATAGGATGTCGTAGTCCACTCTCTTCATGACTATAAAGTCAACAGAGAACTGGACACTTGCGATCTTCACTGGCCAATTCTTAAGCACCCCGAATGGCTTGACTCTCATACCATTTGCTAGTGTGACATTAAACCTAGTAGTCTCAATGGGTGGGTTTCCCCAAGTCTGAAGCACTGCGTGGCTAAGCACACTAACCCCAGCCCCCATGTCCACGATTCCCTTCCTCGTTGTATCGCCTAGGGCTAAAACCGGTAAGACCGCATGCATCTCGGAACCTTCCCAGAAGGCATTGATGTGCAAGGACTTAGGCATAAAGTGCAGCGTCAAACTCGGTATTTGCGTCTCTGCATCATGGTCATGAGGGTTTGCCGTGACCTGCTCTTGTGACCCTTCAACCCACTGCTTAAGATCTTGCCATAGGATGGGGTGTTGCCTAAGCAGATCTCCTAGGCTAAGTGTTACAGGGGTAGTCACCAACGTGGTTAGGAGATCGTTGGGTGTTCGTCTCTCTCCTAACCTGGATCATCCTGACCAGTGGCTGTGATTGAACCGCGGCCCTGTAGCAGCACCGAGGCTTGGCCTTAGCGGCACCGCTTGTGGTGTAGTTGCTTCTTTTGACTTTGGTTGTGGAGGCGAGGTTGGCGTACTTATGCTGGAGAGATCATTGATCCCGTCCTCTATGATGGGCTCAGCATCTTTTAGATGTTCTTGGGCTTCCTTCACCCATTCCTTCATCTTTTCTATGGCCTCTATGGGTATTCCCCTACCTTAGCGCTTCCCTTTTCGGCCGTCTTAGGTGCTGATGTCTCTGCCTCTGCGTCAGAGACCTTCTTTCTAGCAGGTAGAGTTGTAGCACTCTCCGTTTTTAGTGCAATTTTAGCTTTCGACTTCTTCCTCCGCCATCGACGGCTCTTCTTCCCTATCGAGGCTGCAACGAGATTGCTAGGTCCTGGCAGAGAGATGCCGACCTGCTTTGTTTGGATACGGATCATGACCCGCAATGGGATAGGAGTGGCCTCCCCATCGTGGTTCTCGACACCAAATAGCCCCAATGGGACAGATGGCTCGTTGGCTGAGCTAGACGACGACTTTCACCTTGGGCAATCGACGAAGAGATGGGTGATTCCGCACTCAGCACACCTTTGGTCAGCCTTGTCTCTGTTTTGCTGCTCCCTTTTAGGGCAGCGTGATGAGACATGACCTGGGTGGCCACAAGTCCAATAGGTGATTGGATCCTGCATCTCCCCTCCTAGGCCTTTACCTCATCCTCTTCCTAACGCCATCATCGGTACGCGGCGATAATCCATGAGGACAACGTTGCCCTCATCATCATGTGAGACGTAAGGGCATATGTAAGCTTCTTCCTCGTTTGGTTCTTCCACATAGTGGACAGGAGCGTCACTCGGTGGATGGGTTACGTAAGGACCAGACAGTCTAGGAATGCCTGTAGGATTTATTTCCATCCTAGGAACAACCAACTTAATGTCGTTAGGCGCAGGGAGGGCCAATGGGGCTCCCCTTCTGAAAAATGGCTGCGGCCAGTTCGCTAGGTAAGGCTGGCCATATGGTTGTGAGTATGGAAGTCTCCTTGGCAATCTACAATGCGCGACGTCATGACTGAACCTACCGCAGTTAGCGCAAGGTCTTGACCTAGGGTCTTGACACTGGGCGGGCAAGTGGTCCCGCCACAGTATACACATTGGACGTGTGGGCGCTTTGATCGTCTCAACATGTCTTGCAACTTGGCTAGTTCCATCTTAATGTCAGTCAAGTCTTGATTCGTCTTGGTGGTTTTCCCATTATCTTGGGATAATGGGGCTAATCGCTCACCCAAGACTGGCGCTCTCTCTGAGCTTCGCGAGTTGGTCTCTTCTAGGTTCGCGCTTCTAGAGCTCCGCACCTTCAGCTGATCGTCAACTTGGATGGCTTCCTCAAAGACCCTGGCTAGCACGTCTCGCTGCAAGCTCAAGTTGCTTGCCAAAGCCTTGTATAGTTTCTCGTTCTGAATCCCGCTGATGAATACAGTTGATACTGCTCTTTCAGTCGGTCGCTCTCCAGCAGGGATTCTCTTAAAGAGACTCCGCACATGGGTCACGTAATCGCGAATGTCCTCCTTCTCTTTCTGCTTGACGTTCATCAAGCATACTAGTAGATTATCGGAGTATTCAGGCTCGGAAAATCTCTTAATGAAGAGATCCTTGAGGCCATCGAAGTTGGCTTGCTCTGCGTTATCTAAGCTCGTATACCACGTCCTACCCTTATCGCCCAAGCAAAGCCCGAACGCTTGAGAACATTGAGTCAGGTCGTTGAGGCCGTTGGCTTCGTAGACTTGCTCGAACTGCTCAACAAAGCTGTATGGATCGTCATGGGGTTGGTACTTATCGAGTTGCTTGGCAACAATAGGGAATTTAGATTGGCTCTTTGAGCCCTGGTTTGCTCCTAGTCCTGTGAGCAATGATGTCGCTAGAGTCGTGGCACTTTGCTCTGCAGCCGTGTTGTCGAGCAGCAGCTTCATGAGAAGCTCACTCAGCGTTAAGTCTCCTTCTAGTGCTCTCTCATGGTCCGTTCAATTTTTGCCAGCCAAGTTCAGCACCCGCTACACCTCTCGCAACTCCATGCTTTGCCTTTGGCTCCTAGCCTGCTGATCCCTATTGTATTTAGCCATGCTTTGCAATGCTTTGCGGACCAGCTTTCTCTCCTCTTCTAGATCTGTGATGATAGCATCTGATGTCCTACCACGGTGCTCATACCGAGCATGAGAGTCATAACTATTGACCAGCTGCTACTGAATAGCATCTGGAAAGACTTCTAAGTCGAATTCCTTGTTAGATCTGCGGTCTGAACTTTCTTCTTCCATTGTCGAGTTATCGTGCTCCACCAAGCTATCAATCAGGTTCAGTAGACTTGTCAAATCCACTTCGTCGGCGTCCCTCGCTTGATCCTACTTTTGCGTGTTGATGGTTTATCTATGTATTGGGTTCTCTCCTACTGGCGGGTTCCTTGAGTGGTTTATCTGGGTGAGTTCCTTCAGTTATTTAATACAGTCCTCAATTTATGGCCACTTAATGTGTCTTTCCCTGTGCACTCGTGCTTAATCAAGCTTTCAATTTCCTTAAGTGTACTTCAAGTGAGGCAATTCAGGGTGAGTGCAGCAACCAATCTCTAGACGTCTTACGCACTCTCGCGTTGTTTTGGGCCAAATAGGCTTGTTGGTCAATTTTCTGGCCGTCTTGGCAGGGTTTAGGATTTCTCTAATATGTTGCCTTGTTCGTTTTTGGTCCAATCAGGCTTTACAACTCAACGGTTTGCGTCTAAGTCCCTGGTCTCGCAAATGCCTACTTTTAGCTGCCAAGCAGTTGCGCCCTATGATTTTGCCTATTCTGTGTGTCAAAATCAAGTTCTGAGCATCTAAGGGCTTTCGACAATTTGCGCTGCTGGTCAGGTCAAATTTATGAAAATTTGGTAAAAATCTACACTTGGCCCAACTGGTGTGAATTGCAGGGTCCGAGTGGGTTACTTGGACAGGGTGGACTCAGACGGGCCGAGGAGCAGACTTAGATGAAGTCACTCGGACGGATTGGCTCGGACGAGCCGAGTGGTTGATTCGAACACGGACGCTTAGACGGGCCGAGGCAATTGGGCCGAGGGTTGAGTTTGACACGTGGCAGAGGGCCGAATTTATCCACGGTCCGAATGGTAGACTCGGATGGGCCGAGTAGGTTTTGGCCGAGTGGGCCGATTAGGGTTTGGGCAGATGGTCCGAATGGCAAGGGGCCGAGGGCCGATTCTGAAACTTGGCCCAGAAGTGACCATTCGGACGGGCCGAGCGCAGACGCACGTAAACAGCACGAGTTTGATTTCGATCGTTTCTTGTGATTCACTCAATCATACCAGGCACAAACCTCCAGATCCTACCTAAGGGGGTAAGAGAATGGATTCATATACTTGGATAGAGTGGTGGGCTTATCGTTGGTGCGATTGAATTGAATCGGGCGGTAGCTCTCTCTCTCTCTCTCTCTTTCTCTTTCACACTAAAATGGTTGCAAATGAGTCCTCCCTTGGCCTCTTGGCTCTTATACCCCTTCCCGGGTATGGTGTTGATGCCCCCAATCACTGACTTGCCAATCTTAGGCATCGCAAGGAAGCTTTTTGCCATTTTTGCACGATTTTTGCCCTGTTTTGCCCTGTTTTGCAACAGCAAACCCTACCCTTCTCCGGTGCGATTTCCTAATCCTATCCTACTCTAAATGGAACAAGATTCAAAAGCAAAATATTAAAATGATTTCTCCATGTTTCTAATCATCAAACAAATAAAATAACCCAAAATACTTACTTGTTTTGAAGATAAAAAACACCCAAACTTTCTACCTATCTCAAGCTCCATTTCGGGGATGAATCCCTTACTTCGATGCTCGATATGAGGCGCGCAAGTGCTCAAGCTTGAATCCGTTGGTCCCGGCAATGGAACCAAAATGTGGGAGCTTTCGCTCAACTGGCAAGACCCACGTACCGCTTATTGTTTCAAGCGTTCCAAGTGAGCTCTAATGGCTATCTCTCACCTAGCCGACGCACCGTTGATCCTACGAGTGTAGTGAGCTTACCTTAGTGCCGATATGAGTTGCCTCCTCTCTCACACATGCCAGTAGCTCCACGATCCTAGATGCTAGCTCAAGCATCCTCAAGTCTCCTCCACCTCTAAGCTCCATCCTCCATAGCCGTGCGCACAAGAAGAGAGAAGGAAAGAGAAGAAAAGAAGAGGAGATGATGAAGAGCTTCACCCTCTTGATCCCTCGCTCTCACACACTCACTCCCTCATACTCTCACACTCCCTCTCTCAAGAGCACACACAAGCAAGAAGGTGAGAAGGAGAGAAGAAGAAGAAGACTCTTTTTGCCATACACCAAAGAATGATCTCTTATTCACTTTTTGAACTTTATATATACAAACCCTAAAATCCCATGGGCACCCATTCCTTTTTTACATGACTGGCCATTGTGGCAAGGTCCTTTTTCCATTTTCCTATTCTAGCCTTATGCCTCTAGCCTACACCCATATAATATTTTACAATTGGCACAGAAGAGAGCCTGGCGCTCTTTTACAAGAGTTTTTCGAGTTTTTTGAGGCGCCTTTTCATTTAAGGTTGCGCTTTTTGCCCCGGTTCATCTTTAGAGGCCGCCTGCGTGTCTTTGCTCTTTTTCCATCTCCCTTTTGCTTTTTCCTCCATTTTTCCGCCATCCCGACTTGGGGTTAACACACTCCCTCTCTCAAGAGCACAGATAAGCAAGGAGAGAAGAAGAAGAGAAGAAGAGAAGAGCTCTTGTTGGGCACACACCAAAGAATGAACTTCCATTCACTTTTTGAACTTTATATATACAAACCCTAAAACCCCATGGGCACCCATCCTTTTTTACATCACCGGCCATTGTGGCAAGGTCCCTTTTTCTAATTCCCTCTTTTTGTCTCATGCCCTAGGCATATATTCAACTATTCTTTTATAGGTGGTACAGGAGGGAGCTTGGCGCTCTTTTACAAGAGTTTTTGGAGTTTTTGAGGTGCCTTTTACTTAAAACTATGCTTTTGGCCCCGGCTTAGCTTTGGAGACCGCCTGCGTGTCCTTGCTCCTTTTCCATCTTCTTTCTGCTTTTTCATTCGTCCTTCCGCCTTCTCGGCTTGGGGTTAACAGTGGTCAGTGCTTTGACAGTTATATGCTCTTTGGGTACATGCTTACCCGACGCCTACGGCTTGATGCATTTGTCTTGGCACAATATACCATGTATTTTTTGAGCTTTAGTGCTCTCTGAAGAGTTGGCTTGGATTCTCATCTGTTATTCCAAAATTTTGTATTGAATGTCATTTTGGTTGTCAGAGATCTTTATTGGGATGTATGTCTTACTCATGGATGCTACCTACAGTTGCTTTGTAGCCGTCATGCTCTTGGGACACTATTGAACATTGTCTTGGTTACCTATCTTTGGTACTTTGACCTAGTTTGATTGAGCTGTTGAGCTCGTTTATCCGTCTTTGTGCCAGTGGGAGCATCTTGTATGCTTGACCGACATTGAGCAGGAGGTTTATTCTATTTGAGCATTTTGCAGATAGTTGAGACTTTGGGATCTCTTACACTTAAATGTTGCATGGTTCATGCACTGATATCTTGGAGTTGCTTTTGACCTGAGCTTGGGCTTTGCACTCCTGTGAGCATACACCTACTAGTATCAGGTCTTGCCAGTGTTATGTATACTTTGCCCTATTGTCCAGGTGGTATGCCTACTCATCACTGACGGATGCTTTGGTGACATGTTTGGGTGTTTGCTCAGGATCTTGATGACTATTTAGTGCTGATTTATGCCCGTTTATGGCTGGTCATGTCTTGGCTCTCATTTATTGACTTGTGCACTGATTTGGTCAGCAATTGACTCTCATAGTACATTGTTGTCATTTGTTACAGCAAGCATATAACTCCAGACTGACATGGATTTTTCAAGTTGAAATATTTTGAAATTGTGTACTTTCACTAGTACTTGGTGGGCAATAGCTTTGGTTATACTTGTCTCGCCATTTTCTCTCGATTTTGGTGATTTTTTGGTCATTTTTGCAGTAAACAGCAAGCAGTTTTGAATTGTCTACAGTCTTTCAGCTGCATTATGGTGAGTTCGTCCACTAATCATGCTATTTTCAACATCATTAAGCTTGATGGTATGAATTACTCTTATTGGAAGAGCCAGATTTGGCAGGTCTTGGTGCAGAAATCACAGATCAAACCATCGAGGTTGAGTGGACATCCACCTGCAACTATACCAAATGAGGAATGGCTTGAGCTTGATGAGTTATGCAAGTCCACTATTGTATTATCTCTCATAGAATAGGTTCATTACAATGTATTTGAGGAAGAACATAGTGCATGGCAGTTGTGGAATAAAATCAAGAATCTCTATGACAAGAAAAGTCTAGCGAATTAGATGTATTGGTGGCTAAAGCAGCTTATGGATTTGTGCATGAAGAAGAATGTGACTATGTCTGCTCACTTGAGCCAGTTCCATGCTATACTCAAGAACTTGAATTTGCAGGACATCACCTTTGCAGAGGATGTCACTCCTCTTTTCTTGCTTGGTACTCTTAATGATTCGTGGGATGTATTCAGCACTGCATTATGTGCCTCTACTGCTACCTTGAAATTATCTGATGTTGAGAGTGCTCTTCTACAGGAAGAGGTTAACCGTAAGAATTTGGATGCCTCTCGTGTGTCACATGCTATGACAGTTAGAGACTGGAATGATGGATGTGGAAGCATGGCAGCGGCAGTGGCCGTGGACAGGATTCTCAGAAATCTCGGTCCAAGTCGCGTGGGAAATCACGTAGCAAATCCCATAGCAGGAATGCAGATGTTACTTGTCACCATTGTGGGAAAAAGGGCCATATTAGGCCACAATGCCATGAACTGCATAATGAAAGGCGCAAAGATAAGGGGAAAGACAAAGTGCAGGATAAGTCTTTTGATCGCAGCATAGTGCCTACAAAGTCCAGTGTTAAAATTGAAGAGATCAATGTTATGCAGCCTGAGGATGTTGATGATGGTTATATCCTTGTAGCTTCTTCTAGTGCTTTGTAGATGACAGAGATACACTCTATGTATGCACAATGTTGGCTCTTTGACTCATGTGCATCCTTCCATGTGACACCTTGCCGAGAGTGGTTTCATTCATATTGTACTGTTTCGGGTTCTGTGCGCTTGGGTGATGACAGCTCTCTTGATATTGTGGGCATTGGTGATGTTAGGCTGCAGTTTCCTTCTGGCAGTAGTTTAGTTATGTAGGATGTACATAATGTACCTGCTTTGATACGCAGTCTCATGTCAGCTGGACAACTTGATGACGCAGGTTATCATGTATCTTTTGGAGACTCTCCATGGAAGATCACTCGTGGCAAACTTGTGATTGCGAGAGGTGCCAAGGTTGGCAGCCTCTATCCCTTGATTGTATCCCCTTCTTCCATTGATCATGTTTTGTCTGTGGGTTCTATCCCACATGTATCTCTTTGGCATGCCCATTTGGGCCATATGTCTTTGAAGGGAATGAAAATTCTTTCTGGTTTGCAGTACTTACTGCCCCTTGATTATGCATGTTTTGATTCATGTGAGCATTGTCTTTATGGCAGGCAGACTAGGTCTACGCATAAGAAGTCTGGTAGGCCCCGCATGAGTGAGTCCTTGGCATTGGTACATTCAGATGTCTATGGGCCGATGCCTTGTCAATCTATGGGTGGTGCAAAGTATTTTGTTACTTTCATAGATAATTTTTCACGGAAAGTTTGGGCTTATCCCATTAAGTTGAAATCTGATGCCTTGGTTGTGTTTCAAAGATGGCTTGCATTGGTTGAGAACCAGTCTGGGTATAGGCTAAAATGTCTAAGGACAGATAATAGGGGTGAGTATGTCTCACGTGCTTTTGAGCAATTATGTGATGAGAGAGGTATTAAGCGTCAGTTGACTGCCCTCTACACCCCCCCAGAATGGTTTGGCTGAGGGATGAATAGAACCATCCAGGAGCGTGTATGCAGTATGCTTAGCCATGCAGGCCTACCACACAGCTTTTGGGCTGAGGCAGTTAGTACAAATGTGCATATCATAAACAGATCACCTTCTAGTGCTTTGGATTTCCAGGTTGCAGAGGAGCTATGGATTGGAAAACCTCCTGCTTATGCGCATCTCCATGTCTTTGGATGTGAGGCATTTTGCCATGTGCCCAGGGACAAGAGAAGTAAGCTGGATCCTAAGACTGTCAAATGCATTTTCCTTTGTTATGGGGATGCAGGCGAGATGGGTTATCGTCTCTGGGATCCGCAGGCACGGAAAGTCATCCCAGTCATGATGTAGTCTTCCATGAAGACAAGATGCATAAGTAGCCTGAGAGAGTTGTTGAGATCCACAAGGTCATATTTTAGGAGGAGCCGAGAGCTCCTCCACACCCAGTTGGAGAGCCTACAACTGCAGCAGATGCTCATGGTCAGCCTGCCGTGAGACAGTCTACTAGAGACAGACATCCACCTGATAGATTTTAGCCCTCGATGCATTATGTCTTGGTTACAGATGTAGGAGAGCCTTTCACTTATGATGAGGCTATGCACAGTGACAGTCACTCGACAGTCACTCTTGGGAGAGGGCTATGCAGTTTGAGATAGACTCCTTACATAAGAATGAGACTTGGGATTTGGTTTCCTTGCCTAAGGGCAAGAAGGATTTGCCATGCAAGTGGGTATACAAGCTGAAAAGTACCCCTGGACACCCCAAGCCACTCTTGGGAGAGGGCTATGCGCAAGTAATAGTCACTCTTAGGAGAGGGCTATGAAGTCTGAGAGATAGACTCCTTGCATAAGAATGAGACTTGGGATTTGGTTTCCTTGCCTAAGGGCAAGAAGGCTTTGCCATGCAAGTGGATGTACAAGCTAAAAAGTACCCCTGGATACCCCAAGCCGTCATACAAGGCTAGATTGGTAGCAAAGGGTTTTAAGCAGGAGCATGGTGTGGACTTTGATGAGGCCTTTTCTCCTGTGATTAAGATGACCACCCTGCGCTTAGTCTTGGCTTTGGTTGATCAACTTGACTTGGATTTATACCAGATGGATGTCAAGACGGCTTTCTTACATGGGAACTTGCATGATGAGATTTATATGGAGTAGCCTAAGGGCTTTGTAGAACCTGGCAGGAAGCACCTAGTGTGCAAATTGAAGAAAAGTCTTTATGGCTTGAAACATGCACCTAGGGAGTGGTATCATAAGTTTGATGCCTTTATGCAGTCATAGGGCTACGACAGGAGTGCTATGGATCCGTGTCTTTACACGAAGAAAGCCCGTGATGGTTCTTTATTGATTTTGGTACTCTATGTGGATGATATGCTGATAGCAAGGAAAGCTAATGATAAGCTAGATGCTCTTAAGGCTCAGCTCAAGAAGGGATTTGAGATGAAAGATCTGGGACAGGCCTCTCACATACTTAGTATGCGCATTAGATGTGATAGGCATTAGGGAATCCTCTACTTGTTAACACAGAGAGAGTACATTCATAAAGTCCTTGAGTGCTTTTGCATGCAGGACGTAAAGCCTATTGGTTGTCCATTGCCTTCTTATGTGAAGGTCTCACAGGCCGATTGTTCGCAGACAGATGAGCAGAGGGCCGAGATGGCCAAGATTCCCTATGCATCCGCAGTGGGCAGTCTTATGTATGCCATGATAGCCACTCGTCCAGATATTGCCTTTGTAGTTGGTGTTGTGGCACGCTATATGGCTACACTTGGCAAGAAGCATTGGGATGTCGTGAAGGGTATCATGAGGTACCTAAAGGGCACTACAGATATGCGCATATACTAGGGCAGCCAGGATACAGGAGTTGTGGGGTACACTGACTTTGATTATGCAGGGGACATGCAGATAGTAGGAAGTCCACTTCCGGCTATGTATTCACCTATGCTGGAGGTGCTGTTTCTTGGATGTCCAGGGTATAGAAATGCACGGCCCTTTCTACTACAGAGGCCGAGTATGTTGCATCCACTAAGACTTGCAAGGAGGCCATTTGGTTGGGTTGTTTGGTTGTTGATCTTGGTATTGATGCTATCCCTACACTGCATTCGAATTCTATGAGTGCTATTCAGTTAGCCAAGAATCCGATCTTCCATGTGAAGACAAAACACATTGAGATGAGGTATCACTTCATACGTGGGGTCGTTGAGGACAAGTTTGTTGACCTTGTCAAGATCTCGACTGACCAGAATCCTGCAAATCTGCTCACGAAAAGCCTCTCTACAGAGCGCTTTACCTTCCTCAGGAGGTTGATGGGCGTGGGATGAGATGATGTCTTTCCTCATCCTGTTGTACATGTGTACACGTTGTACTAACTTTCTTCTTTTTTCTTTTCACTCCTCACTAGGGCAGATTCGCTTTTAAGTAGGAGGTTGTTGGGGGTAAAGGTTTCTCTGCTTAGTCACCATTGTATTACTACATTGACAGTCACCGCCACTGCACACTGCAGGTAGCGGGCGCCCGTCACCGTCACTTTATTCTTTATTCCTTTAGTGACAGTTTGAATAAAGGAAGGACCGATCACACATTGTGACTGTTGGAGTTCCCATTTCTTGTGTCTCTCTTTCTTGCACTTGCTCTCTCGCCATAGCTCTCGCGTACAAGCTTCGATCCTTCTCACCTTTCACAAAGACTTGGATTTTCATTAAGCACTGCTATAATGCGGAGCTATAGTAGTGTTGTTCAGTGGGTGTACTCGCCTCTTGATGAAATGAAGCATGTATTTACTATTGGCAATTCTCAGTTTACAGCAAATAGTTCATGTTGGTTTAAGCCTATGGAAGCTATGTGTAGGGCTGAACGCATATCTATGAAATGGGCTACTAAGAAACTGAGAGCATTGGGATTGTTAGCTAAAAATCATGGGACTTCAGGTATCTTTTATGGGCTGAATATTACTGACACTATGGCTGAAATTTCAGCAACTATACATGCAGAAAATGAGGTTGAAAACAGAGTGTTGTCAGTATATTCTTTGGATATGTATGATGTTATAGCATTGTTTGCTCAGCAAGAAGGATTACAATGGGCTGAAGCACTTATGGAGACAAAGTATAAGACAGTTGACAAAAAGGTGAAACCAATTGCTTTGCCACTTCCACCAGAGAGTGAGGGTATGTATGAAAAAGTGTCAAGGCAGCCAAGCTTACGGGATCCTAAAGATATAGGTCATCAGTTTACATCTGAAACATTATAGGAATTGAAAGTTGGAGCCTAAGGGTTTCTTTTGCCTGCTGAGAGAGACTGTTTTATGCAGATGTTGGCTAGACATGGGAAGGCATTTGCATTTCAGCCAAGTGAAATAGGTTGTGTGGATCCAAATGTTGTCTCTCCTATGGTCATATTTACTGTGCCACATGTACCATGGAACTTAAGGCCTATTCTAGTGCCTAAAGCTTACTTGCCAAAGCTGATGGATTTGCTAAATGAAAAGATTCTCATGAAGATCTTGGAGCCTTCTTCAGCCCCGTACTCAAATCGTTGGTTTACTGTGCCCAAAAAGAATGGGGCTTTGAGATTTATTCAAGACATGCAACCGGTCAATAAAGTGACCATAAGAAATGTGGGTGTAGGTCCTGTGGTTGATGAATTTGCAGAGGCTTTTGCAGGCAGAGTGATCTATTCTTTGGGTGATCTTTACTCGAGTTATGATTAGTTTCAGCTTGCAATTGAAAGCAGGGATATCACAACCATGAAGACTCCTTTGGGGTTAGTACAGATGTGTACTCTCCCACAGGGTGCAACAAACTTAGTGGCACACATGACAAATGCTATGAATAGGGTACTCATGGATTTTATACCACAATTGACTATGCCCTTCTTGGATGATGTTCCAATCAAAGGGTGTGCAGTGGATGAAAAGAATGAAGAGATGGATGCTCAAGGATGCAGACAATTTGTTGCAGACTATATTGTGGATTGTGAGAGGATTTTGACACGTCTAGAAGAGGTGCATTTAACTCTTTCTGGACAAAAGCCAGTCTTTGGAGTTGAAGAGGTTTTGATTGTTGGGCATATGTGTGGGCCTTATGGGCGAAGGCCATCACCAGCAAAAATAGATGGGATTGATAGAATGTGAGATGTATGCACGAATGTATCAGAGATGCGTAGATTCTTGGGTGCATGTGTGTTCTATTTGATATGGATTCCTCACTTGGCACATGTAGCCGATGTTCTTTATCAGCTTCTAAGGAAAGGTAAAAAATTTCAGTGGGAAAGGAAGCATCAAAAAGCAATGAAGAAATTGAAGCAACTCTTAAAATCTGCTCCTACATTGAGAAATGCTGACTATTCACATGGAAAGCCTATCGTTATTACCGTTGATACAAGCCCAATCGG
This sequence comes from Lygodium microphyllum, assembly GCF_053477565.2. Taxonomy (NCBI): domain Eukaryota; kingdom Viridiplantae; phylum Streptophyta; class Polypodiopsida; order Schizaeales; family Lygodiaceae; genus Lygodium; species Lygodium microphyllum. The sequence continues at coordinate 136,293,587 of NC_141138.1, forward strand.
GATTGGATGGGCAATTGGGCAAGATGATGAGGAAGGGCAAAGATATGCAATTTGCTTTGGTGCAAAAGTATTGACTGAACGACAGAGAAGATATCCACAAGTAGAAAGAGAATTATGGGGAATTGTGACATCCCTTAAATGTGATAAGGAGTATTTTATGGGTGCTCATGTAGTCATTGAGATTGATTGTTTGCCGGTATTGGGTATGATTACTAGTGCTACTTCGGACATTGCTATGCTCCGGTGGATTGCATACGTCAAATCTTTGAACCCTGAATTTCAGCATATTGCAGGAAGAGATAACCCAGTGGGCAGAAATGTTATCTCAAGCATGTTATGAGAATGAAGATGGGATGATGGATGAGGAGGAAGAAGATGACTTTCTTATGGCTGAAAATGATGTTGCAAGAGTGAATTTAGCAATGCAAGGTGTTGCTACAGCATTAACAGAAGCTTGGACAACAAAGAGAAGACACTTTAGATATTTTGCATCTTGTGTAGAAGTGTTTCTGGAATATAAATATACAGGAGAGTGGATGAGAATTGGTCAATATCTCAGTACATTAACAAAGAGAGATGAATGGTCAGATGAGGAGTTTAAGAAGATCAAGAGGAAAGCCTATGGATTTTTCTTAAAAGATTGATACTTATGGAAACATGCTTAAAAGAAACAGGGTATGCCATTGCGAGTTTTGGGTGATAGAGCTTCACAAGTAACTATTATGCAAGAATTTCATGAAAGCTTATGGGCTGGTCATAGAGGTATTTGGGGTACTTTTACAAAGATCAAAGAAAGATATTGGTGGCAGGGTATGTATAAGGATGTTGCTCACTTTGTGGAAACATGTATGACATGTCAAATGTATTCAACTGTGAGACATGTGGATGGATTGCAACCCACATATCCATTGTCTCTTCATTGTAAGTGGGTGGTGGATTTGGTCACAATGCCTACAGGTCTTTGGCAAATGAGGTATCTTGTGCTTGCTCGTGAAGACTTGACTAATCAAGTGGAAGGGAGAGCTCTATGTACTAAGACGACAAATGCCATATGTACTTTTCTCTTAGAAGAGATCTTTTGTCAATATGGCTGTGTGGAAAAAATTACAGCAGATAGGGGTGAGCTAGATGCAGATGAGGCTCATGATTTCTTTGCACAGTTGGGGATAAAGCTTGCTTTAACATCAGCCTATAACCCTGAAGGAAATGGAAAAAGTGAAAGAGGTCATCCACCTATTGTGAAGGCATTGGCAAAAGCATGTGGAGAGAAGGTAAAAGAGTGACCATGATTGCTCCCTTATGCTTTGTGGGCCGATAGAACAACTCATAGTGCTGTTACAGGATATATGCCTGCAGAATTGATGTATGGTCAAAAACCTATCATGCCGATAGAAGAGATGACAGTCACATGGAGTATGTTACCTTGGAAGGAGGGGTTGAATTGAGAGGAATTGTTGGCCTTACGCATTAGCCAATTGGAAAGAAATTCAGAAGACATAGAGGTAGCAACTACAAAGTTAAGGGCAGCAAGGATACAGAACAAGAAACGATTTGACAAAAGGCATAGATTGAGACCAAGAACCATACAAGATGGGGATTGGGTATTGGTCTATGGTAGTAGTTTAGATAACCAGCATAGTGCCATGGGTAAAGTTTCCAAAAGATGGTTTGGACCCTATGTGGTAAGCCAGGTGTTTGATAATGCTACTTATGCATTAAATGAGTTGGATGGGACAGCCATCAAACTTCCGATAGCAGGGAAATGAATCAAATTATTCAAAAGGCGGGAATCTACTACCTATGAGTTGCCAAAATTGGAAGAAAATAGTAGTCATGATAAGGGGCTAGCCAGGAAGATATGGAAGATGAAGTAAAGGATATGGTTGCAGAGGATGAGGAGGACTCAAAATCCGATGACAACTAGGATTTTGGCACATACCGGAGGATGTGCAGGTTCAAAGGGGGTGGATGTCGTGATGTTATGAGGACACAGTGTGAAAAAGTATGGAATGCATCATCATCCAACTTCTTCATTGATCTAGAGAGTCAATGTGATCTGAGCCATTAGTACTAGTGTGAGTTGCATGGATTATCCGAAAATACTAGATTTTTGGATAATTTTAGCCTATATTTGATATTATTTATTGTAAAAAATCCGAAAAAGTTAAAAAAGTTTCTAGATTAGGATGGCATGCAAAAAGCAAGTGGTTTTTTCAGTCAATTAGGAGATTTTTCATAAAAAAGACAGATTGACGAAATCGCGCGCGTCGCGATCGTTGTACACAGACTGAAAACTGCAGATTGAACTGAAAAAAGGAGTGATCTGGGAGATCCGTGATCAGGTGTTCTGCAGTTTTACCCCCCTTCAGAGCCAACAGAGCCATCAAATTTGCGTTCCAAGCAGTAGATAAGAAGTTGTAATTTTGATGCACGTTTTGTTCTACGAAGGAGCTCCAGGAGAACTAATGCCTGGAGATTGCTTCTGAGTAGTGCGACAATTTCAGGTTCTTTTAATACATATTGATTCAATTCATTGTGCTTTATCTTTGTAGTGTTTATCACTTGGGTATTCTCTATCTTCTCTTCCATCTCCTATCTCTAGTTCCTTCTACTTCTGATCCCCGATGGATTCGACCTTTTGACAAAAACCCCTCCGACAACGTGCTTTTGAGCAGTTTTATGATGAGCGGGGTATTAAGTGTCAATGGACCGCCCCTTACACCCCACCCTAGAATGGTATGACTGAGTGCATGAACATGACCATTCAGGAAAGGGTTCGTAGCATGCTTAGCCAAGCTAGCTTACCGCAGCACTTTTGGGTTGAGGCAATTACTACTGCAATGCATCTCATTAATCGGTCACCTAGCAGTGACATTGACTTTCAGGTTGTAGAGGAGGTATGGGCAGGCAAGCCCCCCTCTTATAATCATTTGTGTGTCTTTGGATGTGAGGCATTCTGCCATGTGCCCAAGGACAAATGCAATAAGCTAGATCCTAGAAGTGTCAAATGTATTTTCACTGGCTATGAAGATGCATGAGAGATGGATTACCGTCTATGGGATCTGCAGGCGCGGAAAGTAATCCGCAACCATGATGTCATCTTTCATGAGGACAAAATGCATATGCAGCCTGAGAAAGTGGTTGAGGTACGCAAAGTTATCTTTCAGGAGGAGCCACCTACTCCTGTTCAGCCCACAGCTAGACAGCGTGCAGCATCACCTGATGCTTATGGCCCAAATGTTAGACATGCTGATGTTAGACAGGATGTCAGTCAGGCAGCATAGCTTAGCTTGAGGCGATCTACTAGAGATAGACGACCTTCTAACCGTTTTGCACCCTCTATGGATTATGTACTGGTTACAGATGAAGGAGAACCTCTCACTTATGATGAGGCTATGTGCAGGGGTGATTGTCACTCTTGGGAGAGAGCTATGTAGTCTAAGCTTAACTCATTGCATAAGAATTAAACTTGGGATTTGGTTTCCTTGCCTGAGGGTAAGAAGGCTTTGCCATGCAAGTGGGTGTATAAGTTGAAAAGTATCCCTGGACACCCCCAGCTGGCATACAAGACTAAATTGGTTGCTAAGGGTTTTAAGTAGGAGCATGATGTTGACTTTGATGAAGTCTTTTCTCATGTGGTCAAGATGACCACCCTACGCTTAGTCTTGGCCTTGGTTGCACAGTTTGACCTGGACTTGTACTAGATGGATGTCAAGACGGCTTTTCTACATGGGGACTTGCATGATGAGATTTACATGGAGCAGCCTAAGGCCTTTGCAGACCCTGGCAGGGAACACCTAGTGTGCAAACTAAAGAAGAGTTTATATGGCTTGAAGCAGGCACCTAGGGAATGGTACCATAAGTTTGATGCATTCATATAGTCACAAGGCTACAGCCACAGTGCTATGGATCCGTGCTTGTACACGAAGAAAGCCCCTGATGGTTCTTTACTGATTTTGGTATTCTATGTGGATGACATGCTTCTAGCAGGGACAGCTCATGAGGAGCTAGATGCTCTTAAGGCTCAGCTCAAGAAGAGCTTTGAGATGAAAGATCTGGGACAAGCCTCTCATATACTTGATATGCACATTAAGCGCGATCGATCTCAGGGACTACTCTATTTGTCACAGAGGGAGTACATTCATAAAGTCCTTGAGCGCTTCCGCATGCAGGATGTTAAGCCTATTGGCTATCCATTATCTTCTCATGTGAAGGTTTCACACGCTGATTGTCCGCAGACAGATGAGCAGAGGGCCGAAATGGCCGAGATTCCCTATATAGCAATCGTGGGCAGTCTTATGTATACCATGATAGCCACCCGTCCAGATATTGCTTTTTCAGTTGGGGTTGTGGCACATTATATGGCTACACCTGGCAAGAAACATTGGGATGCCGTAAAGGATATCCTGAGGTACTTGAAGGGCACAACAGATATGTGTCTTTGTTATGGCAGCTAGGATACATGAGTTGTGGGATACACTGACTCTGATTATGCATGACATTCAGATAGTAAGAAGTCCACTTCTGGCTATGTGTTCACTTATACTGGAGGGGCTATCTCTTGGATGTCCAGGGTGCAGAAGTATATGGCTCTTTCTACTATAGAGGCCGAGTATATTGTAGCCACAGAGGCTTGCAAGGAGACTATCTGGTTAGGCTGTTTGATTGCAGACCTTGGTATGACAGATGTTATGCCTACACTGCATTCGGATTCTATGAGTGCCATTCAGTTGGCCAAGAATTCGGTCTTCCATGCGAAGATGAAACATATTGAGGTGAGGTATCACTTCATTCGCGAGGTCGTTGAGGATAGGTATGTTGACCTTGTCAAGATTCCGACTGAGGAGAATCGTATAGACTTGCTCACGAAAAGCCTCACTACCAAATACTTTGTCTTCCTCAGGAGATTGATGGGCATTGGATGAGATGACGTCTTTTTCCTCATCCTGTTGTACATGTGTATATGTTATACAGTCTTTTCTTTTTTCTCTTCTCACTGGGGCAGATTCGCCTTTAAGTGGGAGAGTGCTGGGGGTAAAGGCGCCTCTGCCTAGCTGCCCGTGTGTTACTACATTGACAGTACCCACCACTGCACACTGCAAGTGGCAGGTGCCCGTCACAGTCACTTATTCTTTATTCTTTTAGTGATAGTTTGAATAAAGGAAGGCCCGGCCACACATTGTGGTTGTTGGAGTTCCCATTTCTTGTCTCTCTCTTTCTTGCTCTTGCTCTCCCGCCATAGCTCTCGTGTGCAAGCTTCGATCACTCTCACCTTTCATGTGCAAAGGATCCAGGTGGACCAGACACCTATTCACCACTTTTTGGTGATTCTTCCTTGCCTGAAATACCATGAGTTGGTCTAAAGGCACCCAAGTCATGTCGAATCCCTCGATGGAGTATGTGCAAGTAGCAATGGTGCTCACAAAGTTCTCCAAAACCTAAAAGGGGGGATCTAGTGATGAGAGCACGCTTTCAAGGTTGAAGTTCTTGGAGAAAACCTGAAATATCTCATCACTCTAGCTGGCAAAGATAGTCTCGTGGATCCACTCGTCAAAGTGTGCAAGAGCATCCATCATAGTAGGTAGGAGGGATAAGGTGGATATAAAGAGATGAAGAGAGAAAGTGTGAAATGAAGCAATGAAACAATAACTAGACTAGTTCTACCTTAAAAACCTTAAGTTTTAAATCATTAAGAGTTGTTCGCATATGATATTTAGTTATGGCTTTACTTATATCTTTGTAAAGTTTACATGCATATGTAAATGTGTTGAAGTGAAAAGTGTATAGCAAGTGTACGACTTTACATAAATGCCATAATTTTTAAATATTATAAGTTTGCAAGCGACAATATTCTATTGGCAAAAAAAATCTAAAAATTTACAAGTATTGGATATTACAACTTGTGGTATTGGGATTTTTAGGAAGACTCTATAATTTCTAAAATATATAGAGCCACACACTTTCCATTGGTAACAGTATCCTTAGCTCAGCTTCGAATTTTCCTACCATCTAGTTTAAAATAGAAGCTAACAAGTGGATTCTGTATTAACATTATAATATCATGGTGCATTATACTCAAGGGCCAATCATCCTCCATTTACAAAACTTGGGGCTCACGGCCCTCACAAATGACAATAACATCCACAACTGTACTTTCATACATATCTTGATCAAGGCATAATTATTTACCCTTGAGGATTCTTCATCTACGATACTTGAACATTAGGCATAAAGTTTGTCGTGTGGCAAAGTACCTATAATTGGAAAGGAAAGTTGGTCGATCCATCCCAAAATAAGATAATAGTCAACTAAGAGAGAATTTTTTTACCTAAAAGCCATGTCCTTTGTGACTCGACTCTCCACTTTGTCAGGACTATGAGTCATTTTCTATATCCAAGTTTTGCCTAGAATCCTTGTTACATAATCCTCCAATGCACTTTTTATGATGTATATGCTTTTATACATCTCAAACCCTTACATTCCTTGAACATATGTGCAAAAATTACAATTGGTATGAACTAGCTTAGATGTACTTTCTTTGAGCCGGTACTTGGCTTCATAGAGTTCAATATGTCTGTTGAATTTTTTATGCTACACATGTGCAAAATGTCGCTACTACACAATGGCCATTCTATACTATTGAGATTCGATATATCCATAGACTCAAGGGTTTCATATTCTCGACTCCCCTTGGGCAATATGTACTTGGAGTCATAGAAAAAAATAAGGTCCTTTGCGAGATGCTTAGCTCTACGTCCCTCAAAGAGCAATCTATCAATTTCGAGGTAGTAACACTTAAAAGAACTTGTGAAACTCTCGACATTTTGCCACTCACAGCAATTCGAATGGTATACTTCGGTAAGTACGAGACGAGTAGTTACATAAATATCATGAAATTTCTCATTCTCAATGAGTTGCAAATACTAATGTTTGCAATGTTTCGTTAAAATGGCACAATGGACGTAATATGTATTTGTTTTTGCATAAATACATGTTATACAAACGCCTCTGTTACAAGGTGAAAATCAACATTCCTTTGTCTAAAAGCTAAAATTTTACCCTTCCAATGCTTTGATACATCTACAATTGCAGATCCTTTCACCCTAAAAGCTCTCTTCATACTTGGACGCATATGTACCCAAGAAGAGCAACGATACGTATCAATGATCCAATTTCCTTCATCTCTACGTACTTCTATTAAGAGAATGCTTGTTCTTCTCTCACGCATTATAACCTAGACATTAGATGTAAAGAAATATGTATTAACTCCTAAATAATATGCATTTTAAGTCTATCTAGTAATCACCAATATGGCATACAAATCAACATTGCATTAAGAGATGTTTACAATTTTGTAAACAAGCACAAACATCGATATCGAAACACATATGGATATGTACATTGATAAAAGAATAGATTCAATTTCAAAGTATCACTTTAATTATACCATTTACATGAAATATAATGAAAAAAATAGCACAAGAATACTCAAGAAATTTTGTCAAAATAAATTTCATTATAATGAATAGAAGTTTGTTTTGACTCAATACATTGTATGAAATGTGGGTATTATAAAGTTGCTGTTACAAGGATAGCAGCCACATTGCATGAAATCTTAATAAGCACATTGAACTGACACCTGAGATATTCTATGACACAACACATTGTGTGTTATATGGATTATATGATACAAAAGTTTCATGGATCATTGCCAATTGACATGAAGATCCGAATAGACACACACGACCAATAAGGCAAGGATTTTTGAACCATCAACTTCTAGCAGATCCATATCATCAAGCACAAAGGAATCACTCACCACATCAAAATAGTCTATCGAGAATTATGTGCTTCATCTAAACCTTGTACAATATCTACATGTACAAAAAATTACATGTATGAATTTTTTTTAACAAAAGTACTTGCATGAATCTCTTTTAACAAAAAATACCTAGATAACTGCATGAATAGAAGCAACATAAAATATAGCCAATTTTCCTATAAGCTAGTCTACTGAAGATAAGATTGAATCATTGCTGATCAAACCCCATTGCAAATGATGGACAAAAGAAAATATCAATCCCATCAAACATAAAAGTCACCAATTAAATGAATAAATTTTGACACTAGAAAATATAACAGATTTACCTGTAAATTGAGTTACAAAATCTCTGCTCTACCTTGTATTAAGTGCTGCAACAACAATTGATCTCAAGTGAAAACTAGTATCAAACCCTATTGCAAAGATAGTATAAAAGAAAAAATACAGAGAAAAAGAAAGAGTGTGTGAGTACGCGGGAGAGAGAAAAAAATGAGCACCTATCCAATCTTGCCTAAATTGATCTTTGCAAAAGACTATAGCAAGAGTTAATATCTACATGAAGGTATATTGAAAAAACAATAAAAAATAAAAAACATAGAGAGAGAAAGAGAGAGGAAGAGAGAGATGAGCACTTATGCAATGTCACCTAAAATAATCTCTGCAATAAAACAACAACGATTAGAACTAACATCATGTTATATTGAAAAGATGGCAGCAAAAAAAAAACAAATAGAGAGAGAGAATAACATATTTGCCTCTTGCTCCAAACAAACTTTGCAAGAAAACAACAATTAGAACCAACATCAAACTCTATTAAAAACACAACTTAAAAGAAAAACAACACATAGAGAGAGGGAGAGAAAGAAATGAGAGAGAGAGAGAGAGAGAGAGAGAGAGAGAGAGAGAGATATATGAGCACTTATACCTTCTGCCCAAAACAACCTCTACAATAAAACAACAATAACAGTAAGAAACAACATCAAAACCTATTGAAAAAATAAAACAAGAGAAAATGCAAAGAGAGATGGGTACCTGTGTTTTGCCCAAAATCTGAGCTTCAATGGAGACAAAAATTCACCAGTATAGAGAAGAGAGGGAAAGTGATCTGTTGTTTAACTTTTAGGTCAAACTAATTTAGTGAGAGGGAAAAAAACCAAAATTGAAAATTCTCAAAAAAAAGGAGGGAAATACAAGGTGAGAGAAACTCAAATTTTGTGTACTATTTATTCTTCATTTTTTTAAAATCCCCCACTACCCCTTTTTTTAATTAAAAATCCAAGATTTGAAGAGAGAAGATTCACTTTCTATGGATGTCAATATCTAGCCTTCCTATTGGACAATCCAAAAAGCCCACATTTTAAACTATATTATTTTTAAAAACCCATTTGTGAGTTCATTTTTTTCCCAATGTATGTTGGAAACGAGAACAACATTTGAGTTATATTTTTAGATCCACACATCTCTATCTTATTCAAGGTTGCTTTACCTCTTTCCTTTGGAGATTTAATGAAGTAGCATGAATATGGCATGATCTATGCTATTGAGGAGCTGAAAATTTGTGCTAGAGCAGTGAGACAAGCTAAGGCTAAAACCTCCTGGAGTCGGCCAAACATTGAGCAAGGCAGACTTACGTATAGATATATCTGCTTCTTTGCATGCCATGGGACTTTATCAAAGCATCGGTACAACAAAGCTTCCAGCTCTATAGAATGACTGGTGCTACATGCGCCAAGAAGAAAGATGTTCAGGTTTCCATCAAAATAGAGAAGCCATAGCCTGCAAATTACAGTTTCAACTTTGCAAATGCCCTTTCTGAGGCAAGCCCTCAGACAGCTTTGCGAGTCTTCAAGTCTCCTTCCTGTGAAATTCCTGATTACATGAGCACCATTGTAAGCCAAGGTCATACATTGGATGATGTGGATCCATTTGATAATAAAGCATCTGCATATCGTGATAACAAGCTTTTAGACACCATATCTCGCATACACCACGTTATTGAGATGTTGCAAGGTCTGTTTAAGACCATTAGCTGGAAGAGATGTGTTACAAGCATCCATGGAGAGTTGGATTGAGTCCTTCTGCACTTTTTAATCTACCTTCTCTACCCTGCAACAAGATTGCAATCCACAAAGAGCAAAGGACACCTGTAAACAGATCCTGTTCGAAGCTTTCCCTCCATTTTTCATGCCTCTACAAAAATAATTTCTCTGACAAAATCATGGCACCCTAATTTCCAAGTATCAACATAGAAGGACCTTCTATGACACAGGTGCTCTACTTGCCAGACAAGCAATGGAAAGTGAGGAGGGATACATTTGGGTGATTGATTCAAATGATTACAGGTACTGCCAAGCTCTTAGACGAAGATGTCTATTCAGCTAGGTTGCATCTGTTAGATCAGAGATAGATTTGAGCTTCACAAGAAGCTTGTTGGAAGAGGCTCTTGTGCAAAACAAGAAGCTAATTTTTGATTGTATCAATGAGTCTCTAAGTCTGAACATGGGTGTTGGTGAAGAATCATCACAAATCACAGTGACTTTTCCGGCAAGGATCACTTACATGGCCTAATGTATAACTTCTTGCACTTGGGGCCATTTATACAAGCTGTAGACCGAGGATCTATATACATCGTATGATTTGTTGACAAAGAATGCAAGGCCATGGAACTCTGTCGTACTTACAACAAATGTGTCAAGCAGTCGCACAGGCCCTGTAGTTCTGGAAGATTTGCTTGGGGATTTGGAAACACCGAAGTTAGAGAGAAGGCATCAAATGCTCAGCAGGCAGTGATAAATTCTAGAATAGCTTCTACAACCCCAAGAGACACTACTTTTGATGACTTGCTACCAGGATTTGGTGGTGCTGAACTAGTCAAGCCAAGGTGTAACATGGCAACCATAGGACTGATGATCATAAAGGAGATTATGAAGATGCATGTTACACCCATAATAGAGTGGCCACAGGATTGCTGATCATGGAGGATGAAGATTGTATTGATAAATACAATGTTGTAGTACAATTGCAATAGAGCAACCCATAGGACTGCAAACAACAAAGCATATTCAACTCTGCGACTGCAGTGACAAGACATCTAGTTCTGTTATACCAGGCAGGCTTTTCATTGAGTAAATTGAGCCCGCCATAGGCCTTCCATGAAGCTTTCATGACTAGAGGTGGACTGTTATGATTCAGTGCGTTTTGGACTGATGTATAGGACTGAGACTAAGCTACAAAATAGCCTTTGTGGCCATGATTTTGTGTTGAAGCTCTTTCAAGGCTCAATTCTATCCATTGCCCAAGCATAAAAGGTTATGAGACCATATGTTATGATTCATGGCGGAGATGTTTCAAGTAATTGTCAACTGAAGCAAAAAAAACTAGTGGAAAATAAGGATAGACCAAACAGGGTAACGCTACACATGACATCCTAGATGAATGTAGATATGGCTCATAGTTCCAACTCCTCTTCTCAATCTTGGCTTCAAACGAAAGCTAACATTGATAAACTTCCAATTCTAATTGGTTAGTTCATTGGTTGTACAAGGGTGGAGTCGGAGAATAGAGTGAGACTTCTACCAAGCATGGATTGTCATAAGCATGAGTATTATTAGCAACATGATGAATATTATCAGCAAGATGAGCATTTTCATGGGCATTATGTATATGACGATCATGCTTGTGGTCAACACGTATCTAATGATTATGCTTATAGCCAAGATGCACATGCTAATAGTATATACTATGAGCCACATGCATCTAATGAATGTGCAAATTTTCATGGGCAGCATGGTCATGAGCAACAATATCTACATGGGCACCAACATGCATATGAATATGAGCAATGCACAACTACATATGGATAACATGTTAATGTTTATGGACATCATGTACCGTGTCATGATGGAGAGTATTACTCCAATGAACTTGGACAACAGTATGGATATTATTCGCAACATGATTATGCTTATGAGCATTCATTTTCTCAACAACATAGTTCTTATGAACATCATGACAATGAATATGTATATAAACACTTTTTAGCCTTAGCCATCAAGAAGTTGATAATTATTATGGCCTCCCACATTCCAACCAATTTCAAGAGCCTACATATGGGGACCAAACAAATATAATGCTAACCTCTTTGCTTGTTCAAGATATTGATAATAAAAAAGAGGACAATGAACAAGAAGAAGACCAAGATAACCAGCAAAAAGATAAATAAGGAGAGGGTAATGAAGAGGACAATGAACATGAGGATAACCTAGAAGGTGAAATACCACATGGACCACTTGTGGATGAAGATGGATATGCTAATTATGAAGATTTTGAAGTCTTGGAACAATCCTATGAACTTATTAAGGACATGCATCAGCTTACACTTAACCATGGACCACAAACACCAAGAGAAGAGTGATATACTCCTTTCGATACATGTTACATATGATCGTGAGAACTTTGACCATGGATACTATGATTGGACTACATATGGTATGGATGTATATGAAGGTGATGCTAGCATTATGATTCCTTATGACTTGAGGGATTATGAATATGATTATGGAGATTATAAGGATACTTCTTTCTACCCATTTGATCCAAGCAATAAGGATCATGTGATTTTGTTTTCTAACATTTGATAATCATTATGTTGAAAAATCTTTCGATCTAAAAGAATAAGGAATTGCTTTTGGATTTTGTTTGGAACAACATCCATATTAAGGAAAAATTTATACCCTTAAGAGGCTCAAGCTCTGTTAGTTTAAACTTAGTCACTTTTAGCCCCTATTCTACTACAAACAATTTCCAAACAACTTACTATTTTAAAACAATTTAAATTCTAATTTGTTTACAAAGAATTAACATTTACATAGATTGAAAGTATATCAAATAAGCTTTCATTTGGCACTCGATTCGTTTGATTCAGATAAGTCCATCAAAGGTTATCTCAATTTTACTTTAGCAATGTCTATAGTAAACATGTTATCTATTATTTACAAGTGTCTTTTCATGGAGTTATGGCGGTCAAGTTTTCAAGTTTATCATCTTAAATGGATGTACATATGATATACTTAATTTTCCACTATCGACTCCGCCCATTACATGATGATACATCTTCAAGATTTCTCTATTCTTGTAGGTATTGTAACAAAGTAACACTTTGCCTTTTCTTACATTTCAACCATTATAATAAGTCCCAAATTATTTTTTAGGACAAAAACTTTTGTTAAGTAGGGATTGAATGTGAAGGATGAAAAATAGAATTAAAAATAGTGAAAAATAATAATAATACATGGATAAGTATAAAAGATGCCAAGACTAGTTATTTTCCACCAATTGAATAAAACTACAAGTCACTTTTTACACTCATCTCTCTCCGACTTTCATGGTTACCTTCTTCCTTTTTCTATGTTTCTCTCTTCTCCTACTATGTCTCTCACCTCTTCCCTCCCTCTCTCTATTTTTAGAGTCTGCTACAATCTTCTCTCCCATTTTTTTCTCGCCCAATTCACTTCATGATAATTTTTTATTTGCCGATAGTAATAAACTTATTTTTAAACACAAATCTATGTTGATAAATAGAAAGAAAATTCATTTTAAACAACTTATATATTAAAAATTTTCGCATGCTTATACTTATTTAACTGCATACAAGTCCTTGGACTCAAAACTTTAACCAAGAAGCTCTATCATTAAGAATAGTTTCAAGATATGGTCATCTCCCGTGTTCACTTAAAAATAAATCATAACTCAATACAATCATTAATTATTAGTTTTTCCTACTGAAAAATGTGCACATGCAAACTATAAGTTGCAAGAATATTACCCAAATATACATACAAAAATTGTGAATACATTTTGATTTAATATTTTATGTATGAATTTGTATCAATAAATTTACATATTATCTTCTTAAATATTAACAAACAAAATTCTTTGCAATTTATAGAATCCACTATTGAAACACATAAATAATGATAAAATTTAATATGGTATAATAATACAATAATTGTTGCACAGTATCACCAACTATATCAAAAAGTAACCCAAAAAACTATTGAAGAAAATATTAAAGCAACCCAAAAAAAACACTCCTCTCTGCCAATCTCTCAAAACCCAAGTACGGAACTGCACCCGTGCTGGTACCCTGGTTAGAGAGATTAAATATAGAGAGGGCGCGAGGGAGGGGCTGTATTCCTCATAGGATCCTTGCACCTCACAATACCTACTGAACTAGCAATCAGGCTAATAGCATCAATACAGGCTAGAGCCTCTCTCTCTCTCTGGTGATGCGAGGGGGAGGAGAGAGAGAGAGAGGGACCATTACTGACAATCATGAGGTTTTGAGATCACAAAGCATTGAGATTACACACAATAAGCTTATTAGAGCATATATCCCGTTCTTAGTTAAAGAACGATCCAACTCATCAGGATATGAATTCATTTGAGGCTATGGATCATCATATGACAAATGAAAGGAAGTAGAACAACCAGGTGCATGTAGGTCCTCTGCACCACAGCAATCGTAAAATTTTGCAGCATATGGAGGATCGTCTGGCTTCAACTCATAGTATCTGCAAATGAGATGACTAAACTTCAATGGCTGAAAACAAGAAACTGCAAAACCTTTCAAGAACCATGGCTAGTTTGAATTCTACCTAAAAACAACTCTTTCAAAATCGTTGAAAACATTTAGACCTATCAATGGTCATTGGCTGCTGAACAAGCCATATTTGATGCTCATCTACATCGCATGTTATCTCATTCACAACTTAAACAATAGCGTTTGCCTGGAGTACCAAAAGAGCAGTGATTAACAAAACGAGCAGACATCCTGGCGGTCACTTTACCTTATTGGCTCGATCTGCTACTGTTTTTATTCACAAAGTCATATGGGATTGAATATAAAAAACAAACATGCATGAAAAAGCTACAAAATTTTACGAGTACTGGCATCCTGATAACCTGAGAGCAATCAAGACAGTCAAATAATTTCCTGGTAACAGACCCACAACCCAGCCGGTCTAATAGTTCCACACTGCTTGACTTTTTTGCACCACTGGAGCCAACTATGAATCCATGACCAGAAGTTCTTTTCCTATATTTGAGCAGATCCCTTCAGCCATAGTGCAAAAACATGAACCCATTACATATGCCGCTCCACCCTGTACTACGAATGTAGCAAGAGGCACCATTATTTGTTCCTGCTTTGCTACATACTCTAGCTGGTGCCCGGCTACTTTCTATTGGATGCAGATGCAGGTGCATTGGGGAAGAGGATAAACTTGAAGACTTGACATTTGAGGCACACAAGTCTTCCACATTTGAGGCACACATTGCTGTTGATATGGCATTCTAGTAAGCAAAGAAGAACACCAGTTACCACTTGCAAGTTGCTGTAGCAGGTGGATTCAATTGCATCACTTTTGATACTTCTAAAGTGCAGAGGTTCTCGGATTGGTGTCACTTTCTCCAGCAGATGTCATTGCTGGACAGCTGGCACAAAGATTACTGAAACCCCTGGCTAAATGCTCTAAGATAACTTTACCATCAACTGCATGTATGTGATATTACAAAGTTATATATATAATGATGACAGTATGCCACTCTAGATGCATCAATGTGCGATAAGTAGGTGGAATGACAATGTGTCTGCACCAAAATATAGGCATGCCAAAATGGAGTTGGACACTGTTTCAACACCCCTTTTAGTGACATCCTCTTAGGGACAAAATGAAGGTGAGTGTTACATGTTAAATGTACAAGGGGTCAGAAAAGATGCCCCATCTCAATGTAAAAACTATGAAAATCTGCCACAAATATGCTTTAAAACATAGGAACGTGGAAGGAGAGAGCCTAAGCCCCCTTTTCAAGAAGATGTACATGTAGATGCTGACTCAGATGTGAAAAATCTTTGTATTGGACCTGGGACAGTGGGACCTATAATCTGAAACTCTGGCTTGTGGTCTTGAATTAGAGCTGCGATTGGAAATCTCCTCAGTCCTCCATATGTGGTCTCAAAAGAGGAAGCAGTGGTCCCCAGAATTTACCCACCCCAAAGAAAAAAGAAAGAATCCAATCTTGCATTTAAAGTAAGACTGGTTCTGCTTCTTTTGCTCCTCTCTCGCACTCCTTGAGCTCCAAATCATCTCCTCTCTCAATCTCTCTCAAAACCTCTCCTTTTGTCAATACCATGTCTTCTCATGGAGTATCTCCCTTTGATACCCCTGCTCCTATTGAACTTCAACACATGGAGGATGCCCGGCCTTCTCTCGAATCCAAACACATGCATAGGCAACATCCTGAAGCTGCTGCTTCTTTCAAGTTGAAAGGAGATTCATCCATTGTAGAGATTCTCCAAGATCAAGTAAAGGAAATGCAGTGGCAGTTAGCCGAGTTACGTACTCCCGACTTTCCATTTGTGCCCACAGCCATCAGGACGTGACCTCTTCAGTTCCAACCTGATCCCTTTAAAGGGGAGAAGAAGGAATGTGATGAGACAAACTTTGATTCATGGCTGGCCAAATAGACGGCGTATTCTGATTTGTTAATTGTTTCACATGCCATCAAACAGGTCATGTTAGCAATGTTTGCAAGTGTTCCTAGAACAAAAAGGCAAAGTCTACTTCCAAGACTTCAATAAATACTATGGAGGATCACCAGGCGTATAAATAGCCAAGACGTTTCAATTTTATTTGATAATGGCTCCTCTCATGATTCTGTTTCTTCTTGCTTGATGCAAAGATTGCAACTCCACATGGTACCCGTTGACCGAGTTTTATGTGTCCGATATACCAAGAGCTCTACAATGGATCACTAGGATCAAACGGTGCCACACTT
Source organism: Lygodium microphyllum (assembly GCF_053477565.2). Classification (NCBI taxonomy): domain Eukaryota; kingdom Viridiplantae; phylum Streptophyta; class Polypodiopsida; order Schizaeales; family Lygodiaceae; genus Lygodium; species Lygodium microphyllum. The sequence continues at coordinate 136,310,247 of NC_141138.1, forward strand.
CGATCTTTTCATCCAACAATACAATCAGATCATGGATTTCCAATATATGAGCCTTGACCATGTGGATATCATTCTTCACATGCCATGGTTTTTTGAAAAATATTCATCCTTATATATTAACTATAAAAATCATGTATTTTTTTAAAGCAGATGGTCATTTTCATGTGATCAAGGATTGTTTAACCTTCGAGATCACAAGAAATAACATGCATATGATTTCAATAATGAAGTTTACTCAATGTTTTTCCAATCCAGCTATTACTATTTATATTTGTTTCCTTGCAAAAAAATTGTCCAATTATCTATGTAATTCAATTTCTTTTAATAATAATCTTAATATGAGTTCGAATGTAAGTGAGTTTTTGGATCCGATATTACATGAATATGCTGATGTTTTTTTGCCGGAGTTACCTGACCAAAACTTTTGCCGTCTTATGCAACCTTAGACCATAGGATTGAAACTTTGCCTAGTAGCCATCTTATCTCTCAGCGACCTTATAGGTTTAGCCCAAAAGAGAAGGATGAGATAGCTAGGTAGCTTCATGACTATTTGGCTAAGGGTTATATTGCGCATATCCTTGTCAAAATGAAGGATAGCACGATGCACTTTTGTGGCAACTACAAAGGTCTCAATAAGGTGACCACCAAGACTAGATATCCATTGTCGGGGATGGATGACCTTGTAAATCGACTTTGTGATACGCGCTATTTCACTAAAATCAATCTAAGGCTCAAATACCATCAAATATGGATAGCTTCGGAGGATTTCCAAAAAACTATATTTCGAACATGGCATAGACACTATTGACCAATGCTCCCGCAACTTTCCAAAAGATAGATTGATTTCTTTCATCCATATCTTAGAAAATTGGATAGTTGTTTCCTCGGCACATTCTTTTATAGTAAGTCATTGGAGAAGCATACCAAATACTTGCGTATCGCCTTACATCTCTTAAGACGAGAGCAATTGTTTGCCAAACTATCCAAGTGCAAATTCTTTCACGCAGAGCTGTCATACCTTGGTCATATCATCTAAATTGATGGTATTCAAATTGATCCCAAAAAGATACGAGTAGTACTCAATTGGTCTATTCCGAGGACCATAAGGCAAGTAAAATCTTTTTCAGGTTTTACGGGTTTTTTTGATAAATTCATCAAGGACTATGCTCCTATTGCTGAACCCTTGATACATTTGCTTAAGGATATCCAAAGCAACAAGAAGCACATTAATCCACTCCTTGTTTGGACTAGTGAGCTCAATCAATGTTTTCAAATATTGAAAAGACTTGTTACCACTGCTTCAATGTTGCAGATTATCCATCCAAATAAACCTTTTGAGGTTCATATGGATGCAAGTGATTATGATTTAGTTACTATCCTTTATCAAGATGGTCGACTTATCTTATTTGAGAGCCATAAACTCACAAATGCCCAAACACATTACACTAAAGAGAAGGAATTATTGGCATTCGTCCATGCGCTTAAAGTGTAGCATCATTATTTGTATGGCGCCGAGTTCATTATTTGGATAGTAGACCACCACTCACTGAAATACCAATGTGATCAGTCTTATCTTCATGGCTATAAGGCAAGATGGGTAGCCTCTAGAGCTTCCGCAAGATTTTGACTTCGAAATTCTCTATAGGAAGGATGCAATAAATATGGTTGTCGATGCTCTTAGTCGAATTCCTAAAGTCAATGCCTTGTCCGTCTCTAAATCTTTGACTGATTCTTATCTTTCTCTCAAAGGGTGTTGCCAAAACGATCTTCACTTTGATAAGATCTAGCAACTAGTTCAATGTAAACGCCCCGAACAACGTAGTATGCTTAACAATTATGATATTCGCTTGTTTTCGAGATTTAATATAAAAGAGAATGAACACTTAAAGCTGAAAATGAAAATTACTCACAAATTACAGCCATGAAAATGTAAGAGTAATGGAGACAAGATTGAGGGTTGAAGATGCCCTTCAAAGTGATTGAGAAAATAAATGAAGTTTCTTATCGACTTGAGCTTCCTACTCATTGGAAAATACACAATACTTTTCATGTAAGTTTGCTAAAACCTTACATAGGACCAGAACCAAAGGAACCCATTACTGAAGATCCCCCAAAAGTTGAAGAAACAGAGCAACTCTTGGAACCTAAACAGATTTTGTTTCACAAGGATCGAACCACGAGAAGGGGCCTTGTGACATGAAAATTCTTACTAAAATTCAAGAATCTATCCACAACAGATGCACAGTGGGTAGATGAAAAATTCATGAAGGATTACCCAGACATTCTTCAACCATATCAAGAAGCTTTTCAACTGAGGACAGAAGAATAAAAGCCAGAGGGCTGTCACAACTCTATAGAAACAGAATTTATATCCTTTTTCATTAATTTATCTATATAATGATTTATTAAATTTGTTTCCTTTGCACTAATTAGATATAAAGAAAAGTGCATTGGAGCTGGCCATTGATGAGTGGTCACAGGTTATGGTGGACCCACGTGGTGGGTTAGAGAAAAGATAGTTCACACTTCCACCTATATGGCCCGATTGGACGCCTGTGACTAGAACTCACGCATATCAGGGTTAGACTCGCACACAGAAAGGATTGATGCCTTGAAGTGTGGGCTAGATCTGCCAGAACGGACAATTACAATCAACAAGATGGCATGATCATGACATGCTTGTACAATGTGCATATGTGGGCTGAAAGCTTGAAATGCACATTTCTTTGCATAGGAAAGTCACATGAAGATTCTAATACCGTTTTTGCGATGTACATGGAAAAAGCTTTCATATGACACCCATATTGGGGGGGGGGTCGGTCCCTAAATTTTAGGAGGTCCCCCTAAATTTTAGGAGCCTCGAATTAGCCTAAAAATGCTAGTCCTAAAAAATAGGGATGTCATTCTAAAAAATAGTAAATTCTGTACTCTGACTGTGCTTACTAAATTTGGTTGTTTCTATTCTTGACAGTATTCAGCCCAAAAAGGAAGGCCATAGAGAAGAGACAAGTGTCAAGACACTTGTCACACAAGTTTCCAAGTGTCCCACCACTTGTCACATCTCATGACATGTGGCTAGACACTTGTCTTGTGCTACTCCACTTTCCTCTTTTGTACTAGCTCTTCCCTCTTCTATAAATAAGAGCTTGTTTTTCTTCATTCAGCATCATTTTTCTTTGCTGTAAACTCATGTACAGCACCCACAGATAGCCAGAAACTGGCCCCATCCATCCCCATCATCATCCCCCACTTCTCCATTATCAAATTCCTCCATATTCCCTCTTCTATCACTGCTGTTTTACAGGACAGCAAGCCTGTAAATTCATTACAGCACCTCCTTCTCAAGCTCTTTCTTCCATTTTAGCAACAAGAAGCAAGCCCTATCCATGTACTGCTGATCAACGATGGAGAAAGGCTGATTTCCTCTCTTTCTTCTCTCATACTATAAAGAAATAAGTTCTTATCATTGCATAATAGATAATGCATGTGTGTTTGTACATCTTTGTATGATCTTGTGAGAGTGAGAATTACTTCTCCTCACTCTCAGGTTGATTGTAACTGAGCTCTTCCCTAAGGGACTTGGGTTGAGCAAAAATACATCCTTTGGGGGGGGAGGGGAGGGGGGGAGGGGGGTGTGGGGGTGGGTTTTGCCCATCTTCAACCCTCAATCTTGCCTCCATTACTCTTACATTTTCATGGCTGTAATTTTGTGAGTAATTTTCATTTTCAGCTTTAAGTGTTCATTCTCTTTATATTAAATCTCGAAAACAAGCGAATATCATAATTGTTAAGCATACTACGTTGTTCAGGGTGTTTACATTCAAGAGGGACCTAGTAGCCTAGGAAACTTAGGCAGTTTTGACACTCAAAGGTTGGCTACTAAAAGAAACATGGCGCATGAGTATTCCATTCGAAATGGATTACTTTTTAAACAAAGCAAACTATGTGTGCCCGATGATCAAGATATCCACAAGAAAATTTTGTACGAGTGTCACGATGCGCTGAGCACTACACACTTGTCACCTGTTATTTTTATTGGCCACATATTAAGACTATGGTTGAGTCTTATATGCATAAGTACTCACAGTGTCAGCTTAACAAAGTTGAACGTCACAAATAGGTGGGGGTGTTTCATTCTTTGCAAATTCCTAATAGAAAATGGAGTAGCATTTCTATAAAATTTAAGTGAGATTGCCCCGTACCAATCAAGGTCATGATACAATTTAGGTTGTAGTCGACTGATTGAAGAAAATAGCTTGATTCATTCCTAGAAAGACGACCATGAAAAGCCATGAATTGACTAGTCTCTTTGTTAAACAACTTTATAGACTTTATGGTTTGCCCAATGAAATAGTTAGTGATTAGGATTCTAAGTTCACTGACCATTTCTAGCAGACCGTCTTTCAAAAACTAGAAACTCAATTGTCCATGTCATCCTCGCGACATCGAAAGATTGATGGGCAAACTAAATGGACGAATCAAACCATGGAGGATATGCTTCCTACATATGTCTCTTGTAGATAATCTAATTAGGAGTATTATTTTCCTCAAATTGAGTTTGCTTATAACAATGCTAAGCATTCAGCTACTCGTTATAGTCTACTTATGCTTATGTACGGTTATGAGCCAAAACTACCGATTGTGACAAAGCTCTGGAGGGTAAAAAAGCATTTCATAGTTGACTTTCTGCACAATATGCAATAGATGTTGACGATTGTGAGGAAACGCATTAAAACAGCCCAAGATCGTGCCACATCTTATGCTAACCAACATCATACTCCTAGGAAGCTCTAAGAAGATGTGGATTTACCTTAAAAGTCCCAAAGGACTCTGATTCAATGACTACCTGTTGCAAGTGCTATAAATTGTCTTCAAGATATTGCAATCCTTTCCAAATTACCAAGCAAACAAGTAGCACATCCTATGGGTTAGACTTATCTTCAAAATTTTAATTCCACCCTGTTGAGCTAAAATATGCATTACTTGCTAATTAGCCTCTTAAACAGTACCAAAACACACTAAAAATGCTCTTTTAGAGTAAAACCCTAAAATGGGGAGCGGTTCAAAAGAGTTCAATAGAAACCCTAAAACGGGAAGTGACTCGAGAGAGTTTAGTAGAAACCCTAATTTTTGGAGCACCCTTCCACATCTATAAATAGACAGGCTGCCCCCATTCAGCCATCATTTTTGTTTGTATATTACACCAGCCCACACACCCTTTGTTGCTGTTGGTGCCCAATTTCCAGCCTGCAGCCTACCTCCATCTGTTGTCCAGCCATCATCGACTGCAGCCACATTATCTTCAGCCTGTCCATTGCTGTAGGCAACAGCTCGCACGCGACTGCTCCAAACTGTTCCAGACTACTGTTCAGCCTGTTGTCCATCTCCAGGGTCAATCACCCTACGTTTTCAACATTGCAGGTCCTGACACTCTCAGACAATGTTTCAGCCTACTGTTAACAGCAACTATGCACAGTTTCCAGCCTCCAATCGGTGGTACACTGCTGCGTTTACCAATTTTCAGCCTCCAGACTGCAGCATTTTGGTGACCAGCCTGCTGCCATTCACTATTCAGCACTCCGACTGGTGGTCACAAACTTGGGATCCGTCTTCGGTGGACGTCACACTCCGACATTGCTCTGTCCTTGCATACTATACACTCTTACATTCATTTATGGCATTCATTCACTTCAGAATTGTGTTTTCTCTCTCCCTTTTTCTATTTGTGTTTGAGTTTTGAGTCTTGCATTTAGGGTTTGAGTTTTGGCCGCTGTGTCTGCGTCTGTCTCTTTGTGTTTCTGTCGTAGTCACACACCCTACATTCCATGTGAGTCATTTGAAAGAAAGACTGAAACAAGGTAAGCAAATTGTTCCGATTGATGAAGTTCCTGCCAAAAGTGGATATAGTAATGGAAGCGTATATATATGCTAAACACAAGACAAAGATAAAAGAAGAACACTGCAAAAGAAGAGAATTCAAAACAATGCTCGGAAAATGGAATTCACATACCAAGACATGAGACAATACAAAACCAATGTGAGTTAATGGCTATGAAGGCACTAGTACCGGCTCCTCTCTCCTGCAAGGACCTATGGATGATAGATGAATGATAATGACTGTAAAGGAGCCTGAATAAATAGGCCAAAAATATGCCATAAATGGCAACAAGTATGCCAACATTTAATGTTGGTCGATTGCATAAAATGCTAAAATAGCCACCATAAATAGCCAAATAAAAATACCCATATACGTAGGATAGCATCCTGGTGCCCTAGCCCATTGGATCACATGTATAGACTCAACCATGAACTAACATATCTGCTAACACCCTCTCTCAAATCATGGGTCATCTGATACAATACAATATACAATAATAAGGTCCCATCATAGTACATATAACAATGTCCACCAGAGTGGAACCATAGATATCTGAGTAGCATAGTATCCCGAAACGCCGATTCGACAGCGCCAAAACAGACCAGCCATTTCGGACTGGAACAAAAAACGGCAAACCGCCGTTTCGCAATCCTACTGCCCATTTCGGAGCTAGTTATCCAACGCCGAATCGCAATTCCAATCGTTCTCCTTCCCGACTCGCACACACGACACACTCTAGTAGCTCTCACCTCCTCCTCCTCAGACCTCCAGCTTCCACCTCCTCTTCCTCTTCTCCTTTTCCTTTTCCTTCTCCTTTCTTCTTTCTTTTTTCTCCTTCTTCTTCTTCTTCTTCTTCTTCTTCTTCTTTTTTCTTCTTATTCTTCTTTTTCTTTCTTCTTTCTTCTTCTCCTTCTTCTTATTCTCCTCCTCCATCTTTAATCCATTACCTAGGTCCTAAAGGCTAATCATATAATGGTGTCGGACCCATATTGGAGGCATGTCACTCCAATCAAGGGATACAAGGGCTCCAACGGATCAAAGAAGTGGCGGTGCAACTATTGTGGATTAGAGAAATCGAGGAGTGTAATGCACGTGAAAGACCACTTGGCATGCTTTCCCAACAAAGTCATCAAGCCTTGCACAAATGTACCAATAGAAGTAACACTAAGTCTCCATCTTTGGCATCGAAAGCGTATGGGTATTGAGCTAGAAGAGGATGAATTCTCACATCCAACACCACATCGGGCTAATGAAGCACAAGTGGGGCACAGAGAGGCTAGTCGGCCTAGTGGCACTAGCCAAATTGGACGTGCCAGTGGCCCATCAAAAAGAAGTGCATCCATATCCGTATCAGGTCTAAGTGCAAAAAAGACCCTGTTGCCATCTTCCAGTGGTGGTGGGCAAAAGGATTCCTTGCATGGTACAAGTGTCCATACAAGACTTTAGAGGCAGACAATTGTGGAGGCAACTAGGAAACTCACATGCTTATTTATTCAGTGTGCTATCCCTTTCAATGTGGCCACTACACATCAATGGAAGAAGACAATCAGGGCAGTAAGACGAATAGGGTGTAAGTGGGAAGGCCCATCCGCAGATGCATTACGCACATGGAAGCTTCGAAAGCAAAAAGCATCCATAGAAGCTCAATTGGAGCCCTTGAAGGAGACATGGGTGAAATATGGATGCACAATATTATGCGATGGATGGTCAAATATGCACCGAAGGAATGTTTACAATGTTTTGATGTCTTCATGTAAAGGTACCATGTTCATTAAGGCCATTGATGCCTCTACCTCAGGTCTTACATCATAGGAACTTTCATTTGGGAGCACATGTGACAAGTCATCATGGATGTAGAAGTCCAAAATGTGATGCAAGTGGTGATAGATAATGAAAGCAATTATGTGTCTATGGGATGTATGCTTGAGGAGGAGTTTCCTAGCATACTATGAACTCCATGTGCATCCCATTGCCTTGACTTGCTTATTGAAGATATTGAACAAATATCTTGGATGGATGACATTTTCAAGAAGGCAACAAGCATGGTAAGATTTGTGAAGAAGAGACCATCCGTCACAAGCATATTTCCAGTCAATAGCACACTTGAGCTATTGAAGCCCTCCACTACTAGAGTTGCTTATATGTTTGTTGTATTGGAGTGGTCGTCCAAATTTGATACGGAACATTGCATGCCAAGAATGGCTCACATGCAGTGAGAGAGAGTCTCCAAAGGCTATTGCTTTTAGGCGCAATAATTTAAATGAAAGTTGGTGGGTTGAGGCAAAGGCATTGGTGAAAAATCTTGCTCCTATTTACACTGTATTGCGCATCATTGAATATAGAGGGGAGTACTTTGGAGCTTTTATATAAATATATGGATAAAATTGACGAGGCCTTGCTTCGCAACAACTTTTTCCACCAATACAAGTTTTTGTTTAACTTTTACACATGTAATTATTTGGTATTAACAACTCCTTGATCATTGATCATTATTCTGACTTTTAAGTTTTTAACTTATTTTATCTATAGGATTGATGAGATTCATGCAGTGTGGAATGCACAATGGGATTGGTTCCATAAACCAATCCATGATGTCACACATATCTTGCATCCCCTTTGGCGTAGCGAGAAGCAATACCCTAGCAAGGAGTGTAAACGCCCCGAACAACATAGTATGCTTAACAATTATGATATTCACTTGTTTTCGAGATTTAATATAAAAGAGAATGAACACTTAGAGCTGAAAATGAAAATTACTCACAAAATTACAACCACCATGAAAATGTAAAAGTAATGGAGATAAGATTGAGGATTGAAGATGGGCAAAACCCCCCCTCCCCCCCCAAAGGATGTATTTTTGCTCAACCCAAGTCCCTTAGGGAAGAGCTCAGTTACAATCAACCTGAGAGTGAGGAGAAGTAATTCTCACTCTCACAAGATCATACAAAGATGTACAAACACACATGCATTATCTATTATGCAATGATAAGAACTTATTTCTTTATAGTATGAGAGAAAAAAGAGGGGAAATCAGCCTTTCTCCATCGTTGAACAGTAGTACATGGATAGGGCTTGCTTCTTGTTGCTAAAATGGAAGAAAGAGCTTAAGAAGGAGGTGCTGTAATGAATTTACAGGCTTGCTGTCCTGTAAAACAACAGTGATAGAAGAGGAAATATGGAGGAATTTGATAATGGAGAAGTGGGGGATGATGATGGGGATGGATGGGGCCAGTTTCTGGCTATCTGTGGATGCTGTACATGAGTTTACAGCAAAGAAAAATGATGCTGAATGAAGAAAAACGAGCTCTTATTTATAGGAGAGGAGCTCCAATGCACTTTTCTTTATATCTAATTAGTGCAAAGGAAATAAATTTAATAAATCATTATATAGACAAATTAATGAAAAAGGATACATATTCTGTTTCTATAGAGTTGTGACAGCCCTATGGCTTTTATTCACCTGTCCTCAGCTGAAAAGCTTCTTGATATGGCTGAAGAATGTTTGGGTAATCCTTCATGAATTTTTCATCTACCCACTGTGCATCTATTGTGGGTAGATTCTTGAATTTTAGTAAGAATTTTCGTGTCACAAGGCCACTTCTTGTGGTTCGATCCTTGTGAAACAAAATCTGTTCAGGTTCCAAGAGTTACTCTGTTTCTTCAACTTCTGGGGGATCTTCAATAATGGGTTCCTTTGGTTCTGGTCCTATGTAAGGTTTTAGCAAACTTATATGAAAAGCATTGTGTATTTTCCAATGAGCAGGAAGCTCAAGTCGATAAGAAACTTCATTTATTTTCTCAATCACTTTGAAGGGTCCAAAGTATCTACTGGAGAGCTTTGGAAAAGATGAATTTTGTCGAACCTTGTTTGAGCCTACTTTTATCAAACTTTAGCAAGACATATTGACCTTTTTCAAAAGCCAAAGGTCTTATTCGTTTATCTGCTTGCTTCTTTTGTCGCTCTTGGGCAACTTTGATCGTGGCTCGAACTTGATCCATTGCTGTTTTTAAATCTGAAGTAAACTCATCAGCAGCAAAAATCTTATCTTTGGTGTGAATAATTGGAGAAGGAATCACTTTACCCTGTACTATTTCATTTGGAGCTTTCCCTGTGGATGAATGCACTGTATTGTTATAAGCAAACTCCAATAATGGAAGATATTTCTCCCATTGTGACTTATGTTCACTAACATAAGCTTTCAACATATCCAAAAGAGTGAGATTCATCACCTCTGTTTGGCCGTCAGTTTGAGGATGAAAAGCTGAGGAGAACTTTAAAGTGGTTCCCAAATTCTCAAATAAAGCATGCCAAAAGTTACTTGTGAATTTGGAGTCTCTATCTGAAATGATCTCAGAAGGCATACCATGTAATCTGAAGATATGTTGAATGAAAAGTCTTGCAGCTTGTGCGGATTTCAATGTTTTATGACATGGAATAAAATGTGATTGTTTGCTGAATCTATCAATTATGACCCAAATCATATCATGACCTTGAGGTGTTCTTGGAATACCTGAGATGAAATCCATTGTGATAGATTCCCATGGATCTTTGGGCACTGGAAGAGGTTGCAACAATCCTAGAATCTTTTGTCTATCATACTTGGATTTTTGGCATACTACTCAATGAAGTTATGTGTATCTCTTCGTAAGGTTGGCCAATAAAAGTAGCGCTCAATTGCACTTAGAGTGGCTGCCCTCCCTCTATGCCTTGCATAAGGGGGTTCATGACTTTCTTTAAGCACCTTTTGTTGAACACGAAGAGTGACACAAAGGCAATTGGTCATGAGAAGATAACCGTCTTTGATGGAATAATCTGGATGAGAACCTCCTTGCTGTAAATTTGACCAAATTGCTGCAAAATCAGTATCTTCATCATAAGTATTCTTCATCGTTTGAAAATCTTCATGATGAGCCACTCTAATAGTTGCAATGCGAGGCACTCTAGAAAGTGCATCAGCAACTACATTTTGTTTCCCTGGAGTGTACATAATTTGAAAATGAAACATAGACAAGAAATTTTCCCATCTTGCATGTTTCTCCTGCAAATGCTTTTGAGTCTTGAAATACTTCAAGCTTTGATGATCAGTTTTAATAAGGAATTCATTGCCTAAAAGATAATGTTTCCATATCTTCAAAGCATGAACTACTGCTAAGAGCTCCTTTTCATAAATGTCATACATTTTCTCCACATCATTTAGACGACGGCTTTCAAAGGCTACGGCATGGCCTTCTTGATTTAGCACTGCACCAATTCAATCGCCGCAAGCATCTGCTTCCACCACAAATGGTTTTACCATATCTAGAATGATAATAACACGTCCAGAAGTAAGAGCTGTTTTCAGCCTTGTGAAGGCTGCCTTCTCTTTTTCCTTCCATTGGAAGGAGATATTCTTCTTTGTAAGGTCATGAAGTGGAGAAGCCATATGTGCAAAATGCTTGATGAAGTGGCAGTAATAAGAGCATAAGCCAAGAAACGATCGCACCTCATGTACATCATGAAGATGAGGCCATTCTTGGATTATCCTGATCTTTTCAGGATCCATCTGAATCCCTTCAGAAGAGATGACATGCCCAAGGTAATTTATTTTATGCATGAAAATTTCACTCTTTTTACCATTTACCAAGAGTTGATTTTGTTGAAGTAATTGTAGAACAATTTCCAAGTGCTGATGATGCTCCTCTTCGTTCTTGCTAAAGACAAGACTATCATTAAAGAAAGTACCGACATATTGTCGATGCTCTCTAAAGATGCGCTCCATCATTCGATTAAAGGTGGCCGGTGCATTGGTTAATCCGAAAGGAACCACCAAGAATTCATAAAGACCGTATGAAGTGCGGAAAGCAGTTTTGTGTACATCTTGTGGTATTACCCTAATTTGATGATAACCACTCTTTAGATCAATGCGGCTGAAAACCTTAGAGCCTCCTAGACGATCCAAAATGTCGTCAATTCTGGGAATAGGAAACCGATTCTTCACAGTGATTTTGTTGAGGGCTCGATAATCAATGCACATCCTGAATGTGTCATCTTTCTTTTGAACAAGAAGAACCGGTGAACAAAATGGTGAGCTACTTGGCCTAATTAGCCCATGGTTGAGTAGGTCTTTGACTTGCTTTCTGATTTCTTCTTGTTGAGGACGGCTCACACGGTATGGTGCTATATTAGGAGGACAACTGCCCGGGATAATATCAATATGATAGTCTTCTGGCCTTTCTGGGGGAAGCTGATAAGAAAGATCTTCCGAAAAACAATCTTTATACTTTTCCAAGAGCTGAAGTCGCTCTTGGTTTTCAGCATTCATATTATCTTTTACATCAATGACATAAAGCAAACAACATAGAACACAATCCTTAATTGCTCTAGAGACTTGCATATGACTTACCATAGGTATGGTGTCTCCAAGAAACTCCAGCTTGGATCTCGTACTTCTTGCCTTTGTTGGTGAGTTCTACCTTCTTTTTCTGAGAGAAGATGGTTGAATCTACTCTATGATTCCAGGGCATGCCAAGAATCACATCGCAACCATCAAGGTCTCCGATACAGAAGGTATCTTCGTCACTATAGCCTTGAATTTGAAACTTGAGCTTGCCAATGTAGGGTGTCACAGTCTTCACTGTGTCACCTTCATCAGCATTTAAAGCTTGGCGAACTTCTGCCGGAGTGTCCATCTCTTCATTCTTTAATCCAAGCTCTTTAGCTAATTGCAAGGAAATGACATTTTCATTCGCCCCAAGATCTATCAAGAATAGTGCTTGCTTACCTTGCAACTGTCCCCAAGCTTTTAATAATTCGCGCGTCTCTGGAGTATGAGTTGTGTTTGCAACTACATCACTGATAGCATTGATTTTCACTGGCGACTTAAACTTATTGTCAGAAACCTTGCTTTGTCCCTTGTTTGGACATTGCTTCGCTATGTGGCCCGTTTGTCCACATTTAAAGCACTTCCCTTCTTTCATGAAGCGTTGCTTTTCTTCTTCAGAAAGTTGCATTGCTTGTGGATATAGATTGGAGCGAAATTGAGGAGCATTAGGAGGTGCATAGCGCTTCATCTTCTTTTGATTTGATGGCTAATTTTGCCGCTCTTTTTGTCCTTCATTTGGGGCTGAATACTCCTCATCATCAGCTACTCTCTTCTTATCATTCTTTTGGAATGATTTGTTGCCATTGTGCTCCATTTCCCATGTCTCAGCATGGTCAATGAGTTCCCTGAGACTAGAACAATGATAATGATTAAGAGCAGTACGAAGTTTAAAATGCAAACCTCCTTGAAACTTCCTAAGCTTTTCCGAACTGCTGATCTTCTTGAAATGTTGGACCTTCAAAAGTAGCTCCCAAAATCTCTTGGTATAGTCACCAAGTGACTCATTTTTCCTTTGCCAAAGCCGATCCTATTTCATTTTTACATCTCTTTTGAAATGAACAGGAAGAAATTGGCTTTGTATCATGCGAACAAAGGACCGCCATGATTTTGGGGCAGTATGATCATATTTCAACCCCGTCCACCAAGTATGGGCTAAGTCGGTTAAATATAAAGCTGCAAACTTAATCTTTTCTTTTTCTTTATACTTGTCACGACCATACAAAATTTGAAATTGACGAATAAACTTCAAAAGAAGATCAGGATTTCGAGAACCATCATACATACTGAACTTGATCTTCTTTTCAAGTTGAGATAGTGACTTAGTCTTCTTCTTCTTCTTCTTCTTATGCCTTCGTCCATGCCCGGATCTTGAGGTTGAAGATGATGAAGTGCTTGATGGGGATGAAGATGGAGATAAGGGTGAAGAATGTCGACGCCTTTGACGATGATGAGGTCTTCCACGAGAAGGGTGTGACTCTTCGTCACTAAAAGAGGGTCCATCAGAGTAGGCGCCAAATCACTTTGAAGAAGAGGATGAGCTTCGACGCGATCTCTGTCTTTGTCTTGAAGTAGAATGGGACTGCCTCTTAGAAGTAGTTGGACTTCTTGATCGGCTCCTTTCATTGGTATGGCTTTGTCTCCTTGAAGCAGATGGGCTTCTTTCCTTGAATTCTTTGGGATTCTCAACTTTTTCTAGTTTGAGAAGTTGGTCACGAATTTGCTGATTCTCCTCTCTAAGACTTTGAATGGCTTGAAGGATAGCACCCGACTGATCCCTTGAGACTCTAAGAAAAATATGCTCAAGCACTCAATGCAAGGGCTGAAAACAAACAAACTTATAATTGTAAGCACTACCAGTGTTGGGGTGAGAACCGAGCCAAAGCTCTGATACCACTGTAAACGCCCCGAACAACGTAGTATGCTTAACAATTATGATATTCGCTTGTTTTCGAGATTTAATATAAAAGAGAATGAACACTTAAAGCTGAAAATGAAAATTACTCAAAAAATTACAACCATGAAAATGTAAAAGTAATGGAGACAAGATTGAGGGTTGAAGATGGGCAACCCCCCTCCCAAAGGAATGTATTTCTGCTCAACCCAAGTCCCTTAGGAAAGAGCTCAGTTACAATCAACCTGAGAGTGAGGAGAAGTAATTCTCACTCTCACAAGATCATGCAAAGATGTACAAACACACATGCATTATCTATTATGCAATGATAAGAACTGATTTCTTTATAGTATGAGAGAAGAAAGAGGGGAAATCAGCCTTTCTCCATCGTTGAACAGTAGTACATGGATAGGGCTTGCTTCTTGTTGCTAAAATAGAAGAAAGAGCTTGAGAAGGAGGTGCTGTAATGAATTTACAGGTTTGCTGTCCTGTAAAACAGCAGTGATAGAAGAGGGAATATGGAGGAATTTGATAATGGAGAAGTGGGGGATGATGATGGGGATGGATGGGGCCAGTTTCTGGCTATCTGTGGGTGTTGTACATGAGTTTATAGCAAAGAAAAATAATGCTGAATGAAGAAAAACGAGCTCTTATTTATAGGAGAGGGAAGAGCTAGTACAAAAGGGGAAAGCGGAGTAGCACAAGACAAGTGTCCAGCCACATGTCATGAGATGTGACAAGTGGTGGGACACTTGGAAACTCGTGTGCTTGTCTCTTCTCTATGGCCTTCCTTTTTGGGCTGAATACTGTCAAGAATAGAAACAACCAAATTAAGTAAGCACAGTCAAAGTACAGAACTTACTATTTTTAGAATGACATCCCTATTTTTTTAGGGCTAGCCTTTTTAGGCTAATTCGAGGCTCCTAAAATTTAGGGACCTCCTAAAATTTAGGGACCCCCCCAATATGGGTGTCATATGAAAGCTTTTTCCGTATACATTGCAAAAACGGTATCAGAATCTTCATGTGACTTTCCTATGTAAAGAAATGTGCATTTCAAGCTTTCAGCCCACAAATGCATATTATACAAGCATTTCATGATCATGCCATCTTGTTGATTGTAACTGTATGTTCTGGTGGATCTAGCCCACACTTCAAGGCATCAATCCTTTCTATGTGCGAGTCTAACCCTGATATGCGTGAGTTCTGGTCACAGGCGCCCAATCGAGCCATATAGGTGGAAGTGTAAACTATCTTTTCTCTAACCCACCATGTGGGTCCACCATAACCTGTGACCACTCATCAGTGGCTAGCTCCAATGCACTTTTCTTTATATCTAATTAGTGCAAAGAAAATAAATTTAATAAATCATTATATAGACAAATTAATGAAAAAGGATACAAATTCTGTTTCTATAGAGTTGTGACAAGGAGTTAGAGGAGGGCTTCACGGAGTACATGAGGAGCCTCACAGGGGATGATATAGATATGATAAGAAGTGTAGAGAATGATTTGCTAGCATTCCGCAATCATTCTCTTTATTTTGGCCAACCCACGGCTATAGGCTTGGAGAGACACAGCTTCAACCTGTCTCTTGGTGGGAGAAATACAGCAATGGTGCTCCTACTTTGTTATGTGATTGGTGACTTTTATGTTTTGAATCTTGATTATCTAATGTATTATGCAACCTAGGTAACAAGTTCTATAATCTATTGCCCACTCAGATGTTGATTTTGCGACATGCATATTGGCAATTGCCAATTACTTAACCTCAATCTCTTAAATTTGAATAGAAACGCATTGTCATTCAGGTCCTTTTGCAAGATTGTAGTTCAGGGCCTGCTGAGAGGAACTGGAGCACATAGGTCCTCTTCCACACCAAAAAGAGAAACAAGCTCAAACTGCCCAGCTGGAGTGTTTAGTGTTTTGCCATTGTAATCTCTAGCTTCTTGAGAGTACCGCTCCGTCCCCTGAGCCTTCACAGGTAAATTGGTAATGATTAGTATTATGTATACTTAACTTTTTAATCTTGAGTCCTTGACACTTCACATTGCTAATTTGCTTGGAAGTTGGATTGTAAACTGTGATATGTATGAACATTAAACATATTAAACCTCCTCTCATATGATATATCTTTGTCTCGTTCACCTTTACATGTGAATGTTAACAAGATTGATATAGAAAAGGTGCGTGACATTCCATAGATACCACACGAGCAGGATATCTACTCCATGCTCTATGAGGAGCTATCGGCATCGGTACATGAGACTCGTGCACACAGGAGAGTTAGAGTGAGGACCACACGTGGTCGTACATCACAGATAGAGTCTGAGCAGAGTCTGAGAATGAGGTTGAGGCTGCTTCATCAACTTCTCGATCAGGGTCCTCGGAGTTGGACAAGGAGATGGTGCACAGATCCTCAAAGTCCGAATGAGTCATGAGTCATGACTCGTGATATGCAGGAGTCAGTTTAGCAATGCATAGTTTAGAGTAGAGTTGCTAGTTGTTCATTGATGTTGATACTTATAGCCTCACTGAACTTTGAAGTTTTAACAGATCATTCACATGACATAGTTACATGTATCATTGTATCTTGATCCCACTTATTATGCATCTTGATTCTTGTTCCATTGTTCTTGATATCAGTCTTCACTGCTCTTTAGATCATAGATTATTCATGAGTCATAAATTCTAATTCATTTTGTTGCCTTAAGTTTTGAAAATTGAGTCTTAATTATGTTAAGCTGTCTTAAGTTTCAACCATTGAATCCTCAGTCTTGACTCCTCAATCTTCACTCATGAGTTATAACTCGTGACTCATGAAATGTATAATGAATCATGATTTCAATCATATGACATAAAGACTCAAGTTTTGTATGAAATTTGGATACATGTTGTAGTAGGCATTGATATATTTACATACCCATATAATACTGTATTTTTTTTAGTATACAATCCAAATCGCCATTTCCCCGTTTCCAAAATTTAGCCGAAACTCCGAAACTCCGAAACTCCAATTTTTCCCGTTTCCGTTTCCCACGTTTCCGATACTCCCCCGTACTATGCCGGGTGGTGGGTGTGCAAGCCACAATCAAGGTGTGGAGAAAATACCCTAATACACAAACACAAATAACACCATATGATGAAGCACAAACTGATAGAAAAACACGGTTAGGGTTAGGGTAACTCAAAGACAATGAACACTGAGAATGAATGAAATGATATGACTGTTGAATATACAATGCTCATGCAGCAAACAGACTATGCAGTGAATGAATAATATTGTACCTCGAACTCCTATATCTCAAGGATCAAGGCAAGGGTAATGAGATGGAGAGTATGTCGTACTCCAAACAAATCCCGAATCACAGCAAGGCAACTTCCGAGTGTTGAATACCAACAAACGCAACCAAGGAATGCTGAATCTGATGCAGACAATAGTGCATGAGAAAGAAAGACTAAAAATGCAGGTGAGGAGAGAAAACAATGAACACAATTGCGAGAAGAGAGAAAACAACAACGACAGACTTAGGAGAGAAAAAATCTACAACGACACCTGAGAGGAGAGAAAATCTGCAGAACAGTAGCTAGGGCCTACAAACACATCAATACGCTAACGTGGCAGGCTATACGACGGCTGGATGACAGCAACAGTCGTCTGGTTAGAAACAGCAACATACTGATGATGGAGAGCTGGAAACAGATGCCAAATAAGAGAAAACTGCAATTTGACAGCTTGGACTGTGATGTCCTCCGCGAACGAGGTGTGGGCAACAAGCTAAAAATACCTCAAACCTACAAAAACGAAATTAAGATTGAATGAAGGATAGCATACCTATTTATAGAAAGTTTGGACCCTCCCAAATGGGTTCGTACTTATGGGATACAGACACTCTCTAGAAATGTATTTCTTTTTATATAAACAAGGTGTCTTCCTTAATTAAGCATGTTTCGAAGCTGTTTAAGTGAAGCTAATGCATTTTTAGCACAACACCTTGCAATGCAATGGTACCACTTGGAAAATGCCCTCGCGCAGAGAAATTGTTTACCTGCCCAAGCGCCCTTTTACAATCACGTCATCCTGAGAGTGTGGATGAAGTTACAAATGTCAATGGACAACTTGGACTGCGATGTCCTCCACGAACGGGGTGTGGGCAACAAGTTGAAAACACCTACAACCTGCAAAAACGAGATTAAGGCTGAATAAAGGGCAGCATATCTATTTCTAGAAAGTTTGGGCCCTCCCAAGTGGGTTTGTGCTTATGGGATACAAACACTCTCTAGAAACGCATTTCTTTTTAAATAAACAAGATTTCTTCCTTGTTTAAGCATGTTTTGGGACTGTTTAAGTGAAGGTAATGCATCTTTAGCTCAACATAAGGTATCTCGAAGAGAACTTGAGGTCGATGTCAATCATACCAAACCCTGAAAATAGAGAAGAAACAAAGCAATTCTCAATGTCTTTCAACAATGTCTTGCAGTAGCATACGAAACTAACCTGTCAAAAATATCGTTCAACATATGTGACCATAGATTCCCTGCCTTTCACCAAACTGTCAGTGTCCCCTCATGTAAACATTAGACTACGAGCCAATCCTACTCTCTGCCAGATACTAGCCCATCATGAGCCTAGATGTCAATCGCAGCTCTAGGATTTGAATCTGCCAAACTTTGATCAATGCGTAGGGATGTCCCTCGTTGAAACTTACGCACATATATATCTATATAGATGAGGTTCACCAACCCCATCTTACCACCCTCTCACACTCCATCTTTGGCACCAAAGAGTTGTGAGGGATGCCCACATCACATATACTTGATAAGGACAACCAAGAGGAAGTTGTGCTTACATGGGATACAGATGATGCGAGTGCCTATTTTGCTCTTCTTTGATGTATTTCTAGAGAAGTTCTATCAATGGTTACCTCTTGTTGGACATCTTGAGAAGTATAGTCAAAGCTTTGGATGTTGTAGGAGGCACCTTCCACCATGTGTGCAATGGCACTTGTGGACAACTCCAATAGATGAATTTCGAGCCTAAGGACACTATTCGGTCATTTTTGCTTTGTGTTTCATAGGTACGGGACCAACTTTGACATATGCAGTCTGCTCTTCCAGAGGTACATCTTGTGGTGATGGTACTCTACAAGCTCCATCGGAGTTTGATGGAGTGACCAATGCTTTGTGGATGCAAACATCCTCGACACCTGTGAGTTTTGTTAGCCTGTCCTCGGCCAATCGGTCAACTTCTAGGTATATAGGCAATTGGCCCATATTATGGGCAGGATGGACATTATAGTGCAGTCGGCCAGTTTTGGGCCAGGTCGGCTAGTTTGGAGGCTGAGTGGCTATATATAGCAGCCCCCCCCATCAGTCCCACATACTGTTTTTAGATTTCAGCACACTCTCCCTCCTCTCCCACTCCGGCATTGGTGCAGCCATTGTTTCCAGCCTGATCTGGTGCCCTCACTGATGCTTTGGGCTGCGTGCAGGGACTGATCAGTCCACACCTTTGTATTCAGCATTCATTTCAATCAATGCAGATTTTCTTCCTTCATTTTCTGCTTTCTCTCTCTTCCTCTACGTTCGTGTTTTTTCTTCCGTTGCGCACTCTCACATGGTATTAGAGCCTAACTGAGAGCACAGAGGAGCTTCCATCAACAGAGAGACACCATTCCCTTCCTTGCTGCTGCCATATCTTCTCCAACAGCCAAGGCGGCTCATTCTGGTGGTCCACACTCTTGCGTTTGCTGCAGGCAGCAGTTTCTCAGGCTGCCACGTCATCATCTCACTCCTCCTGGGTGCGTTTTTTGCAAGGCGGCCTTCCCCACAACTAGGTGACACTCTTGCTGGCGTTTTGCTATTTCGGAGGTTTTCTCACCCTCTTGCTGGCGACTTCATCCCAGGCTGTGTTTTTGGTGTTTGGCGGCTTCTGCTTCAGTGATCTACATCATCCATACTTGCGTTTTGCAGCTCCAGGTGTTGGGTGACCTGAAAACCCTGCGTTTTGGTGGTCCGCTTGGTGGTTGGTGACCCCTCTGGTGGTGATAATTCGGCATCGGCAAATTTTCTTTGGTGTGTTTGGTGTTTGCAGATTTGGAAGATGTCTTACCAGTTTTCAGGCTTTGATGACTCAGAGGATGAGCTCCTTTCTCATCATTCCTCTGAGCGGAGACGGGATTATCAAGAGTTTCGTGATCGACGACGGGAGGAGACTCCTCGCACCCGTCCTTCTTCAGTCCATGCATCTCAGAGGGTTCCATCTACAGTGAAGGTTCCATCGGTGAAGACTGCTTCAGATGTTCGGATGCCTTCCTTGATTCCCTTGATACAGGTGCCCATACTCCCTTCCTTTCCGAAGGAAGACAAGTTGGATGGTTCCAACTACTCCCTCTGGTCGTGCAAGGTGGAGTGCATCCTCGATACATTCGACCTATGGGAGTTTGTTTCTTCACCCATCGACCGTCCCCACGTGGATCCATCAAATGGAGCTTCTATGGACCGTGCAGCCTTGTGGGGTAGGCTCAACTCTCGAGCCCGTTCCTTTCTCTTTACGAGTCTTCACGACTCTATTCTTGTTCATGTTCACAAGTTAAAGACCGTGGCGGAAGTGTGGAAGAAGCTTGCGTCTTTGTACCAACATAAGATGTTCATCCACAAGATTTCTTTGAAGAAGAAGTTACGGATGCTCAATCTTGACGATTCTTCTTCTATGCAGGAGCACATCACGAAGATGGAGGACATGCGAGGCGAGCTAGCCTCTCTTGGTTGGGTGATTTCGCCCGAGGATATGGCGATGATTCTCTTGATTCAGTTGCCCTCACCTCGGTATGATGTCTTCTATACCAGCCTCATCACCTGGAGGACCCACGAGAAACTCCTATTGGAGGAACTTTCCCTACTTGTCTCGGAGCATGACGAGCATCTCAGAGAGGTGGGTGCCAATGGCTCCACCAAGGCTTTTACTGCAAATACCAGTGGCAGCAAGAAGAAGAAGCAACAGAAGGAGAAGGCTAAGGACAAGAAGGAGGAGGACAAGAAGTATGCGACGGAGAAGAAGCCCAAGTACCCACATTGTGGGAAGGATACTCATCCCGAGGAGAAGTTTTGGCAGAAGTACCCCCATCTGAAGCCCAAGGAGAAGGACTCGAAGGCGGCCCCAGCCACGACAGAGTCTGCTTTTGTGCATGTCTTTGTTGAGGAGGATACAGCCCTAGCTTCTACAACTCAGGAGAAGCCTTGCTCGTGGATAGCGGAGCATCTTCTCACATAACCTTTAGACAGGATTGGCTTCAGGATCTTCGTTCGAGAGGGGGCATTGTCACCATTGGTGACAACTCTACAATTCTTGTTCGAGGCGTGGGGACTTTACCTATGTTTTCTGACAGGCGGTCTTCTTCTGCCAAAGTTCTTTATGTACTTGAGTTGGGCTTTAACCTATTGTCTATGCATTGTCTTACTCAGCTAGGTACCGAGTCATTTTTACCTGGGATGCTGTCACAGTGGAGGATGCTTCTACAGGTGATCCTCTTTGGACAAGTACATAGGAGGATGGGTTGCACAAGCTCACAGCCTTGGCTGCGAGGGCTTCCCACAAGCTTGGGCTGCTTTGGCATGATCGTTATGGGCATCTGAACCTTGATTCGATTCAGCGGGCTTCTCGAAGGAAGATAGTGGAGGGACTTCCAGATTTTCCTCCTTCACACTTTATGCCCTAGCTGCTTAAGGGGCAAGCAGCATAGGCAGCCTCACCCACAGGTTGCTTCCAATAGGGCTTCTTCACTACTTGAGTTGGTTCACACCGACCTTTGCAGACCTATGGACACGGCCTCCCTTGGGAAGGCCAAGTATCTGATGCTGATTGTTGACGATTTCAGTCGTTATCTGTGGCCTTACTTCTTGGAGTACAAGAGGGAGGCGTACTCCCGTTTCTGCGAGTGGAAGGTGTTTGTGGAGACACAAACTACTTCCAAAGTTCGTGGTGTTCGAGCTGATCATGGTGGCGAGTTTACTTCTCACCTTTTCTCTCAGTTTTGTAGGGATCACGGCATTCAGGTGGAGTATTTCCATCCGAAACACACCATTCGAGAATGGTGTGGTGGAGCATGCGAATCGGACCATGGTGGAGATGGCCCGATCCATGCTGGAGCATAGGAGTCTTCCTCACTCCCTTTGGGGTGAGGTGGTGGCTACAGTAGTGCATATTCAACCTGCTCTCTGACTTCGGCATTGCCGGACATGACTCCTTTTGAGGCTTTCTTTGGGAGGAAGCCTTCCGTGTCCCACTTTCGCATCTTTGGATGTGCTGCTTTTGTCCATGTGGACAAGAAGAAGAGGAAGACGAAGCTCGAGACTCTAAGTCGAGACAGCTTATCTTCGTGGGCTATAGCATGACCATGAAGGGATATCGGCTCTACGACCTGACTACACGGAAGATTGAGGTGAGCAGGGATGTGATCTTCGATGAGGCTTTAGCCTCCGAGGATCTGATGGATGGTTCTATTACAAGTGCTTCTTCATCATCGATGGACCCTCTCCCACCTTCTTTCCCTACTCTTCCTTGCAGGATGCCTCTTAGCTCCTCTCTTCTTCTTCAATTCCTCCCCCTCCTATTCCTCCTGTTCCCTCTACTTCAGCTTCGCCTCCCCCTTTGGCGGATGTGACTCCCTCTTCTTCGAGTACTTCCACCCCTTCAGCCTCCCCTCCGGAGTCTTCTAGGGATCCATAGCCATCCCATGGGGAGCCTTCTTCAGATGAGGAGGATCTACTTTCTCTTGGTGAGGGGGCATCCCTTACAAAGACAGGTGCTTTGCAGGTTCCGGAGGCTACTCGGTCTCCCTCGCAACAGGAGTCTCTTAGGATTCCTTTGTGGTATCGCCAACTTATGCAAGATTCAGGTGTTACCCACTTTCCTGCTTCTTCTACAAGCCCATGCAGATCAGCCCGATTACAGGCTTAGCAGGATAGTTCACTCTGTGTGAACTATGCTCTTATGTCTCTGATTCTTCAGGATTCCGAACCTTTCGCAGTGGAGGAGGCTCTTGCACAGGATGTTTGGAGACAGGCTATGCAAGCCGAGCTCGATTCCATCGAGCGCAATCATACTTGGGAGCTTGTACCGCGTCCCAAGAAACGGAAGGTGATAGGTGTCAAATGGGTCTTTAAGACCAAGTATCTTGCCGATGGCTCCTTGGACAAGCACAAAGCTCGGCTTGTTGCCAAGGGTTTTGCACAGCGGGCGGGTTTGGATTACTTTCAGACTTTTGCTCCTACAGCTCGGATGTCCACCATTCGAGTTTTTTTGGCTCTTGCAACTCACCACTGTTGGCCTGCTTACCAGATGGACATCAAGTCAGCCTTTCTAAATGGCATCCTTGAGGAGGAGATCTATGTTTCTCAGCCTCCCAGTTTTCTTGTGCAAGGGAAGGAGGATCATGTCTACAAGCTACAGAAGACCCTTTGTGGCCTGAAGCAGGCTCCTCGTGCTTGGTACCAGCGGATTGACCGCTTCTTTCTACAATGTGGTTTTCAGCGCTCCGATCATGACCCCAACCTCTACTTTAGGGTTGCGGGTGATCTTTGAGTTTTGCTTATCTTGTATGTAGATGATCTTACTATTACAGGGAGCGACACTCAGCAGGTGGAGCACACTCGGTCTATTCTTCAGTAGGAGTTTGACATGACGGATCTAGGGATCCTTCACTTCTTTCTAGGACTAGATGGCATCTTTATCTCGCAGCACAGGTACATCTCCGAGCTTCTTTCGGAGTTTGGTATGGCCGAGTGTCGGCCTATTTCATGCCCCATGGACCCTGAGTCCAAGATTTTAGCAGATGGCGTTCCCCTTTCCGATGCCACCCGTTACAGGTGCCTTGTTGGCTCACTTATCTGGCTTATTCACACCCAGCCGGATATCTCTTTTGTGGTGGCTTTGTTGTCTTCTTTCATGAAGACTCCTACACAGGATCACTGGAGGGCAGTCTTGCGTGTTCTTCGGTATTTGCAAGGGACTCGATCCTATGGGATCCTGTATGGAGACGGGACCACTCTTTTTGAATGGAGTGATTCTGATTGGGCAGGTGATGTGGATTCGAGACGATCCACTACAGGTTATGCTTTCAACCTTGGATCCGGTGATGTCTCTTGGAGCAGCAAGAAGCAGCCTACTGTGACACTTTCTTCTATAGAGGCTGAGTATCGGGCCTTATGTTCGACCGCTATGGAAGCAGTTTGGCTCCGTCACTTGATGGCGGAGATTGGCTTTTCCCAGACATGCCCTACGGAGCTGCGCATGGACAACCAGAGTGCCCTTGCTCTGGCAAAGAACCCGGTGTTTCATGCTCGCACAAAGCACATTAAGGTTCAGTACCACTATGTTCGAGAGCGGATCGTGGATTCGGAGCTGGCGGTGGCCTACTATCCCACGACGGACAATGGGGCTGATCTCTTCACAAAGCCTTTGTCTCAAGCTTCTTTGCTTCATCACATGCGAATGTTAGGTCTTGAAACCCTCCAAAGATCTGAGAGGGGGTGTTAGCCTGTCCTGAGACAGTCGGTCAGCTCCTGGGTATAGGCAATCGGCCCATATTATGGGCATGATGGACATTATAGTGCAATCGGCCAGTTTTGGGCCAGGTCGGCCAGTTTGGAGGCTGGGGGGCTATATATAGCAGCCCCCCCCCCCCCATCAGTCCCACATACTATTTTTAGATTTCAGCACTCTCCCTCCTCTCCCACTCCGGCATAGGTGCTGCCATTGTTTCCAGCCTGATTTGGTGCCCTCACTGATGCTTCGGGCTGCGTGCAGGGACTGATCAGTCCACATCTTTGTATTCAGCATTCATTTCAGTCAGTGCAGATTTTCTTCCTTCATTTTCTGCTTACTCTCTCTTCCTCTGTGTTCGTGTTTCTTCTTCCGTTGCGCACTCTCACAAGTTTTACCTATATGTCCTCCATACTGCTTGAGCATGAGGCATCTTTGCATCTATAGGGCAGGCTTCTGTCTCATTATACAGGTTCTGGTGAGGCTCTTGCAGCATCAGAGAGAGGGGTGACAGGAAGAAGAAGCCAAAGGCCCTGTGTTATCATTGTGGTAAGAAGGGACACTTGCGAAAGGACTATAAAGAATTAGTGGCTTTGAGGAAGAAGAAGAAGGAGAAGAAGACCAGGAACCAAACTCTTTTGTTGAGTCATCCTCTTTTTTAGACTTTGATTCAAATCCTCCAACCCAAGCGAAGGCCAAGGCGCAAAAGGGATCTATTTCTTCATATTGAGGGAAGGGCTTGGTTGCCCCTTCACAGGCTGGAAGCAATCGGCATTGACCAGCAAAAAAAAACCAACAAGAACATATCCAATTTGATACCATGTCAGAACTGGATGCTTCAATAGAAGCGCATATGTATGCTAAAATAGACTGCCGAACACAAAACAAAGAGAAAAGGAGAATACTGCAAAAGAAGAGAACTCAAAAGAATGCTTGGGAGATGGAATCCATGTACCAAGACATGAGAGAATACAAAACCAATGTGAGTCATTGGTTGTGAAGGCACTGGCATCAACTCCTCTCTCCAACAAGGACCTATGGATGACAAATGAATGATAATGACTGTGGAGGAGGAGCCTAAATAAATAGGCCAAAAGAATGCCATAAATGGCAGCAAGTCAACTAGCATAAACAGCCAAATAAAAATGCCTAAATACACAATATTATATCCTCCTGCCCTAGCCCACTAGATCATGGATTCCAAACAAAAATATCCACTTCTTGACTGAGATAAGACACACCTTAGGACTAAATAATCTTGTCAAACCGTTTATCTCGAGTATTTGGTCAAGTGGAAAAACCGCTCATAGGCGGAGGCTACTTGGGAGTTGGTATGTTCATTGAAGAGTTGTTTCCCTCACTTCATTCCTGAGGATATTGCTGAGAATAGCAGTCATTCATAAGTCCAATACCTTTTATGTTGAGTTTGGCTTGCGTCATTGGCTTGCATCAAGTCTCGTGCGCAAGTTGGATCCTAGGGGAAATTTTCACTTCCCACCAAGGGGAATTATTGCAGCTAATTAGGGATTCACGCACAATAACATAAAATTAGTACAAACCTAATATTAGTGGCTCAACAGATATAGCATGGCTACCTCATTCTCTTATGGAGTCAACACGAGCACTTTCAACCAGTTGAGTTTTATTTACTTGTTTTTAACCTTCTTCTCAATCATAATGGATAGAGATGTGTTGAGCCACCTAAAATTCTCTTTAAAATTATCATATTTTTCTAGCATTTTTTTGGCTCTTAATATAACCTGAAAGAGACAAGTAAACACATCTATATGGGTATACAGGTGCACAAGTTTTAGAGAGGGACTTCCCTAATGAATCAACTAGAGTCCAGCAAGTTTTCAAATCTTGAAGCTAGGATTGACTTCTAGGCTTATGATGGGTTGTTTCTTCACAGAGAGCAAGCTTGGCTCCTAGTCTGAGCTCAAATGAGGGGACACTTCCAAGATCTGGCCAAAGGAGAGTAATCCATCTTCATGTATGCATTTTTGACAAGATGGTCATATATGCTACCATGAGGGATTGCTTAATAAACACAGAGAGTAGCTATGATTCTTCTCTATTTTCAAGTTCCAGTACGATTAACATTGATATCAAGTTCTCTTCAAGGCACCTATGTGGTGGCTTGATCACCCACTGTTTGGGTATCCATAGCCCTATTCTAATAGTCTTTGTTGTATGGACTATGATGAGTCATTATCATTGTATCATTGTATTCTATCAAATCACCCATGATTTGAGAGAGTGTTAGCAGTCTAGTCAGCTCAAGAGTGAGAGTCTGGGCATGTGCAATAGTGGGCTGGTTACTACTATTTATTTTAGGTATTTTTTATGTCATTATTATGGTGATTTATGGCATTTATGGGTGGCCAACCAATAGTTATTGCTAGCCAACCTAATGCATTATTTGTATTATTTTCTATCTATTTATACTACTCCCTCATCCTCACTCAAATCATTCATCATTTGCAAATTCCACTGCAAGTCTTGTTGAAGAGAGGGAGACAATGATGGTGCCCATGCAATGTGTGGGTCACTATTGTACGCAGTTGACTCGTGTTTGGTATATGGATTCCATTTCCCGAGCATATCTCTGAGTTCTCCCTTTGCAATGTTATTTTGTTTTCTTTTGTTTTCGCTTTTCTCTCGTGTTGTGCAATCTATTACAATAGTCTTCTACACTTCCATCATTGCACCTACTTTTGACAAAAGAATAGGTTTTGCACACACTGTCAAAGATCAAGCCATGTAGACAAGGAGTGTCGTACTAAGACCCAAGGTCTCCCAACTAAGAAATCACAACAGCCCATGATTGCATTCACTCCCCCTCAGCAATCAAGTGGGGCTATACCTCCCGGTGCCACACCATCTACTCCTTCTAAGTTCTAGCATAGCTGCCATTGGACATGTTGCACATGCCACATAGACAACCTCAACAATCCATGTCTTTTAGTACTCCTAAGGGATTAAGTGATTGGCTTGATTCTTCCTCTCCCATAGTACTCTTTACATCCATTCTCCAATATCCTCATGCACCCCCCACCTAGGACTATTTCTCTGCCTCAACATGAGTCTCATTGGCAACGACCTACTGATGGCTATGCACGATGGTGGCCACGCACTTAGGTTAGCATCCTTAGGGTATACTACACTAGTCTCATACTGCTTAGAACTCTTACTTCCTTAGGCTACTGAGTCAAGCCCATAGGTTACTTTGTCTTTAGGCTTTCCTTCTTTTGTCTTCCCTTAAATTCACTCATTCACTTTCTCTTAGCTTTGTCTTTTACTTTGTTTTGCTTTAAAACATCTTATTACTACCCCTACAACTTTGATATTCTACATGCTTCGACATTTGTCCTTGATATTAGCCTCCTTTCCCTGTTGTACCTCACTGTTGTATTGCATGATAATCATAGTCTTTGTAAAAGGGTGCCTAGGCAAGTGAAGAATTTCCCCACAAGAGATATTGCCCAAGTGACACTTGCTGCATGCACATTCTCATCATGTAGCATCCTCTTTGTGTCTAATTGTGCAAAGCACCCCTAAGCAAATGTTGAGTTGTTTCCATCGGTAATTCTTCTACCACCTTACCACCACACCTACATACTTTTTCACCCTTTTTCTTCATTATTGACACCCAGGAGTGGTCGAGATAGCTTGCTTGTTTTATGATATATTGAATCTAAACTAACCATCCCTTTTATCCTCCCCCCGCAGCATAGTTACTTGACATGCAACAAACCAAATCTTCTCCCCACTAAAAAAGAAAAAACTCAAAAAAAAGTTCAATATGGTTCCATCCACCTTTGCAAGTCTTAGGGGCCACTGGGCAACCAATGAGCAACCTTTCTCCAATATCTTGGCCTCTCCAGGGTGATCCCTTGGGCTCCCTTGGTAAGATAACCATCCCCTCTATAGTCTTAGTAGGCCACTAGACAGCTAACATGCACCCTTTGTCCAATGCCCTAGCTGCTTTGGGATAGAACGCCTTAAGATAAAATGTGGTTTAAGCTTTTCTAACAGTTACTTTCTGGTTCCAATTTTGAGCTTGAGAGGGGTTGTTCAGCTAAAAATGCATTACAAACCACTTAGCTCGTTCAAAAAATCCCAAAATATGTAAATTACCAAAAGTTTCATTAAACGGTGCCTTCTATGTTTACAATTTGGGAGGTTTCTTCTATGTCTATAAATAAACAAGCTACCCACCACTTAGCCCACCATTATTTTGCACGTTATATCAATCCTCAGCCTTGTTGTTATTGTTGCCACCCTATTTCCAAACTACAACCCATCACCATCTCTGATATCCAGCCATCATCGACTGTAGGTTACATCAATCATTAAACGGTGCACAATCCTAGAGAGTTTCTAGGTTCCATAAGCAAAACCCTAATTTGCGAGGTTCCTTCTAAATCAATAAATAGATCAATCCTTGCTCTCAATGTTATCGTTAACGACCTGTTTCCAACCTGCAGTCCATCACCATCTGCTCTCTAGCCATCATCGACTACAGGTTACATCAATCCTCACCCTCGTTGTTGAGACCCGATTTCCAACCTACAACCCGTCACTATCTGTTGTCCAGCCATCACCGCCTGCAACCCCTCTACCTAGTGCTTATCCATTGCTGTTGACAACAATTCCAACTGTTAGCAACCCACTAACTGCCCCAAACCTACTACGTTTGCAATCCTAGCTAGCCACCTGCTAACCATCATCATTTGCTTCAGCTAGCTTGCATTTATGATAGTGCACTTGTACATCCTTCGACTTGACCCTTCTTGGCTAACGCCTTGCCATTGACAGGCTTGGAGATCAATTTCCAGCCTTGTTTGGATGGTACACTGCTGGCTTAACCCAATTTCAACCTCCAAATTGCTAGGCTTTGGTGGTTATAGCACTCAAGATCTTTCTCCGATCGATGTTATACTCTAACTACATTCACTGCTTTTACCCAATTTCAACCTCCCGATTGCTAGGCTTTGGTGCTTATAGCACTCGAGATCTACCTTTGATCGATGTTATACTCTAACTACATTCACTGCTCTACCTTTGAGCATTCTATACACTTTTTCCATCTTTTACATCATTGATTCGTTCATTCACGATTCTCTCCTTTCTCTATATGTGTTTGTATTTTTGTGTTTTTTAGTTTTGCATTTTGCATTTAGGGTTTCTGCATTATTGTTTGAGTTAATGTGTTTTTGTATTCGTACATTCTATGTTTTCTCAATGATGCGAACCCGATCATATATTCACACCTCTTGACTGCAAGTGGACGAATGATTGTGGAGAAAAGTGCGCAAAACAAATAGGCAAAACAATATGCAAATCAGATCGACAAGCAATTAAATAATCATAAATGCTAGTGAGCCATAAAACAATGGCATAAAATCACAAAAATAAGCAATAGCAAAATGCATAAAATATGTTCATGTACCTAGCCCACTACATTGCATCTAGACTCATGAGAAGTTCGAAGCACTCTGCAAAGCTTTGGGCTTACTCCCGTTTGTGGATTAATCTAGTCCACTAGGCATGGCACTTCCCTACATGAGTACCACCTCTTGTTCACCCCATCCCTCCCAAGGGGGATTGGTTATTAAATTTTGGTAGTGATATATATGATTACACTTAGGACTGCCGGGACACCTTTTTTTCTCTTTAGGAGGTCTTTTCCCCCCAATCTTGTATATATGCCTATTTGGATACTTAGTCTTGTAAATCTTATCTATTTATATCTCTCAATATACCAATTATATTCTCTCAAGCTTCTTCTTTTCCAAGCTATGTACTTGCATTCTTACAATCCTAAATCTAACTATCAAAGCTCAAGATCTTTGAAGGTAACTCCTATTCTCAAGGTCAACATGTCCTTGTGACAGCCATGGCTCTATGATCACATGGTCTTGGTGGATCATTAATCACACTCCATCGTCATCCAAAATGAGACTTGACATATGATGTGGAACCTCTTGAAGCAAGTTAATCTTGTCTACTAGATTCAATACAAAGTTTAACTATACTCTCTTCGCCTTGGTATAATTATAGACCAAATTCAAAATCTACCTCATAACACTCCATAACAATTAAAATTTTGACTTCATTGTTGTGGTTGTCTTCATTGAGTGAGGCTACTTTCTTAATGCACCATTCTCTACAAGTAAACGTTTTTCTAAAGGCCCCCTACTTGTGAGCCCATCACTAAGTTTACGAGATAATTAGAAGCACTCTTTTTAAAGGCATTGAGATGACTTTTGGACTCCTCAAATATGTTACTTTAGACTATTTGATTTTTTATATGTAGATGTCTACTCTGCAAGCAAGGTCACTTCTTGCGAGCTAAGCCCCATGGTCATCCATGTCCTCATCCTGCAGAGCCTCACTACCTCTACAAGCATAGTTCGTATACTGAAGCTATTTCATCATCTATAAATTTTCTTTAATACCTTCGCATCATAACTTCTTGTCAATGTAATTATGCCATCCTTACTAATATTCTTAAATGGTCTTGTTTGCCTTCAAAGTGTTGCTCTATTATGAAATCTGACATACGACTAAATTTCTGTTGAGCATGCCCAATGTAGTTAAATGTAGTTATATCCTTTTGTTATTCGAACTCAACACTTTTTTCACAATATCTTGTCAATAAGCTTTCTCATCCCTAGATGATTCTCCTTGGTACTGACAAGCTTCTCATAGATCTTGAAATTACAAAAACAATGGCCACTTGCACTTTGATTTTAGGTGCATGAATTGACGATTGATTTTAGCATCCGCATACAAGCATCTCTACAAGCTCTCCTAACTTTTCTTTAATCTTTAATTTCACATCGCCTCTCCTACTTGCATGTCACATGCGTCTCTCATCATTTCTCAAGGTCTTTACTGATGTTCTTTGTTGCTTTTATGTTTGGCATGTTTACTTCTCTTCTCTATGAAAAGTTTAACCTTCCTTTACCAATCCACTTCATGTCTTTCATGTCAGAATTGTCTTTCATATCAACATTTCGTCTTGATTCTGATCAGTTCCTTCCTTTACAAGGAAGCGGCTGTAGTAAATCCGAAAGCCTCTACATCCTGCAAAGAATATTCTGTAGAGGGAATAAATTTTATGTGCGGAGGCGTGCGCGTGCACACACACACACACACACACACACTCTCTCTCTCTCTCTCTCTCTCTCTCTCAAAAGAGAGCAGAGAACAGACCTTTTCTGATCGTCATGGCGGCGAGACACGTAGAAGGACGGGTGGAAGCGACAGGACGTGGAGGAGTTCGACACAGGGTCGTAGAGCAACTTGCAGCGCCTGCACACTCTTTGCGTCTCTTGTCTAGCCTCCATCTACCCTGCGCCCATTTGCTTACTCTCTCGATACGCGCTAGTAAAGCTCAAGGAGCCAATGCCCCAACAACGACCCACGTGTCCTTTTCCAGGCCAGTTACACGTATCCTTTTCCAGGCCAGTTACACGCTGCCCCCGGCCAGCTGGGGCAATGTGCAAAATGTCCGTGAAAGTGTTTACAAATTAGAACTACGCGCTCCGCGCTTAGACTCGCTTCGCGCCGGGGTGGGTGCGATTTTTGTCGACGGGGGTGGGTGCTGGACGCGTGGTACCCACCCTCGTGTTCTCTTTTTTTTCTTGTGGGGGAGGTGGGGGGGCTGCCACGTGGCACCCACCCCCACCTCTCGTTAACTAATAGTATAGATGGCACCCAACTAAAACGACGAGATGTGTGGCCGATTGGTTATAGTGTTCTTCTACCCGTGAATCCACAAGGCTTCCAAGTTCTTTATTTATTAGCTTGGTTACACACCAAATTACGGACGTCCAACCCTTACCCAGAGTATAGGTATGCAATTTTTGAAATTGGGCAATACAACATGGACACAAAGCCTTTACACACACATTTTACAAAAAAGTAAAAGATAGTATGTGTATAATTTCTTTTATTGGTTGCAAATGCAAAAAAGTGCACCCTTGTGCGTCGCTTTACGAACTGGGTAGGGGAGACTTCCTATCCAAAAGTGGGCAAGGAGGAGTTCATCTATGTAGCAAGTAAACAACAGGTCATGTCCTCTCCGGTGTAAATGATTACAAGCGCCCAACCCCTAAGGAGATACTTTGATTGGTTAATACTTGCACAGCGGGCATCTGCCATTTGGCGTGTAACTAGCCTTAGAGCTCACATAGCATTACTTTTGAAAAGTAAGTTATCTTTTCCTCCATTGATGGAGGTGAACAAAACTTTAGGCGAGGGGCTCCCCCACTCAGAAGTGACTACTACATGGAATTTGTAGACCCTAAAATTGTCCAAGGCATGCCCTAGTCAAACGCTTTTCTTTTGCTTGCAAAACTAGTTGTCTACCTTTATATATAACCAGCCTTAGTTGGTTGAAACTACTAGCACTCCATACTAGGACTCCACACTAAGACCCATGCAAGCACAAGTTATTAGGGTGTATGTAAAGAAATAGCATTTACCCCCTTGCCCTCTCTCTCTCTCTCTCTCTCTCTCTCTCTCTCTCTCTCTCTCTCTCTCTCTCTCTCTCTGTGTGGAGCCCCCATCTCTCACCTTTTTTCACCTCATATATGTGCATATTGTGTATGCACATGTGTGAATGTATGCAAGTATGTGTTTGCTGGATATATATGCATGCACATATATGTATGCATATGTATGTGCATATTTTATAACTTCGTATCCGTGTTCTCTCCTCTCCTTTAATTTTTTCTCTTCTCTCTTTCATAGTTCTCTCTCTCTCTCAACTATTTTTCCAGTCTCGCTCCCCCACGTGCGTGTGTGTGTGTGTGTGTGTGTGTGTGTGTGTGTGTGTGTGTGTGTGTGTGTGTGTGTGTGTGTGTGTGTGTGTGTGTGTGTGTGTGTGTGTGTGTGTGTGTGTGTGTGTGTGTGTGTGTGTGTGTGTGTGCGTGTGCGCGCGCGCAAATTTTGTGGGTGTTTTTAGAATATGCACACATTACATGCATGTGTTCAACCATTAAAATATGATTTCATGGAGATTATATGCATGTATTCAACTATTAAAATACCATTTCATGGAGATTATATGCATGTATTCAACTATTAAAATACAATTTCATTGAGAAAATTCATCTCTCTTCCATGCATTGCTTTAATCGATCATGATTCTGAAGTAAACGTCATGGTTTAGAGCTAATATGAGAGTAGGAAATGGAATGTTGATGTGAACTATAGATGGTGGTACATGCAGTTAATAACACTGTTGGGGAGCTATATGCAATTTGCCCTAATGTTAAGGTTTCTATAGGATATGTTCAAGATAAACACCACACTTTTTTATAGGATTCTTGTTCATATCCTATTATTTTAGAACAACCCTACATTACTTCTACATGGATGGAAACCAAAGTCATGGATGATGGATCTACCTATGCATGAGTCAAGAGTAAAGACAGGAAGAGTGCGTACAATTCTTGACAATTTGTGTTAACCATGAATGGAACATAGATACACTATGAGATTATCCTTTGCCCCCAAAAGAGCCTAATTTTCATTAAGTACCACTAATAGGTAGGACAACAGTGGTATGGCAAGGGTAAAGCTCTTGCGTTTAGGAATTAGTGTGTTTCTTATGGATTTATTGGTTACCTACAGAAGGTTCCATGATCTATCACAAAGTGACAAAGATGAACAAAGATTCTAGGTAGTGATGATAGAAGGTTCCACGAGCTATCGTAGAGTGACAAAGATGAATAGAGCTGTTAGGCAGTATATTTGCAAGAAAGAAAAATGGTTGAGAGTCATTATTTATTTTAGGATGATGAGAGCATTAGAGGATTGTATGATGGTCTTTCACGTTCTCAGATATTGTTGCAGAATTCTTAGCTATGGTGAAATCAAAGAAGAATGATGATTCTAGTATTTTTCAAGTGCATTCCTTGAATATGTATCGTGTCATTGTTGCCAATTTTATGTAGTAAAAAGAATTGTGTTTTGAAGAGAGGGTTATAAAATAGTGGATAAGAAGGTAAAACCTATTGTAGGTCCATTGACTCTAGACAACAATGAGCAGTTGAAGAGGGTTGCAAGGTAGCCAAACTTGAGCAACTTAGAGAATATTGGACACAAATTTTTAGTAAATTCATTGAAAGAGTTAAAGATTGGAAATGGGGAGTTTCATCTTCCTGTAGAGAAACAATGTTTTAAGAAGATGATTGCAAGGCATGGCAAGGCATTTACATGAGATCAGATGTGTCAACCTAGGGATTGTAGCACCTATGATTATCTTCATGATACCTCATATTCCTTGAAATCTTTGACCTATTCTAGTTCCTCGAGCTCATCTATCAAAGCTCATTAACTTACTGAATAAGAAGATCATGGGGATACTTGAGAGCCTTTTTCTATACCTTATTCAAACTAATGGTTTACAATGCCCAAAAAGAATGGAGCTCTTTTTTTTATTTAGGATATGTAGTCAATGAATAAAGTAACCATCAGGATCATTGGAGGAGGGCTAGTAGTGGATGAGTTTGTTGAGGACTTTGTAGGTAGAGCTATTTACTCTCCAAGTGATCTTTACTCAAGATATGACATGTTCCAATTGGCTTTGAAGAGGAGAGACTTTGCTACTATGATGACTCCCTTGGGCTTGGTTAGGATGTGTACTCTACTGTAGGGAGCTACAAATTATGTGACTCACATGATAAATCTGATGAACAAGATCCTTAGAGATTATATCCCTTAGTTGACGATGCCATTTTTGGATGGTGTGCCAACTAAAGGCTTTGCAAAGGAAGATAAGAATGAGGCATTGAATAGATAGGGCTGTAAGTTTTTTGGGCATATGGTAGATTGTAAGAAAATTCTACCCAGATTGGAGGAAGTGAGCATGACATTGTCAAGACAAAAGTCAATGTTTGGAGTGAATGAGGTGCTCGTAGTTGGGCATATGTGTGGCCCATACGACATGAGATATTCCCTTATTAAAGTTAATGCTATAGAGAAGATTGTGGAGAGTTGTAACCATCAGTGTCAGAGGTTAGATTTCTTGGTGCATGTGTCTTCTATATGATTTGGATTCCACACTTTTCTCATATTGCAGATGAGTTGTATCAGTTGCTTGGGAAGGGGAAAAAGTTATTTTGGAATAGAAAACATACCAAGGCTATGAGAAAGCTTAAGAAATTGTTGCATTCTACATTGACACTCAAGAAAGTAGACTATGCATGTGGTAGACTAATAGTAATTACATTGTATGCCAATCCCATTGGGATTGGGTGGACCATAGGGCAAGATGATGCAAACTAGAATAGGTATTTAGTGAGATTTGGAGCCAAAGTATTGACTGATAGATAGAGGTAGTATTCATAGATCAATAGAGAGCTATGACATGTAATGATTTCCCTAAAGTGTGATAAAGAGTTCTTTGTTAGAGTTCCTATTGTTGTAGAGACATATTGTTTGCCCTTGATTGGGACGATCACCAGTTGTTCTACACCCAACACTTCTATGCTTAGATGGATAGCCTACACAAAATCTATGGGCCTTGAGTTTAAGCACATTGTTGGAAAAGAAAACCTAGTTGCAAATGTGCTATCAAGGGCAAGATATGAGAATGAGGAGAGCTTGCTTACAAATGATGATGATGTTAAAATTTCAACAACATATGTAAACCATGTATGTCATGTATCATCAGTGGAAGCTTTTGAAGAAGCATTGTATGCATATAAATGGCTACAAATCGGATAGTACTTGAGAACATTGACTAGAAAGGCTGATTGGACTAATACAAAGTTCAAGATACCTAGAAAAAAGGCTTATGTATACTTTCTAAAGGATGGGCTACTATGGAAAGACCCAAAGAAGATAGGTGGATTGCCATTGAGGATGGGCTACTTTCTAAAGAATGTGCTACTATGGAAAGACCCAAAGAAGATAGGTGGATTGCCATTGAGAGTAGTCTGTGATAAATCTACTCAAGTATAGGTGATGCACTTTCATGAAAGGTTGTGGGTAGGTCATAGAGGAGTGTGGGCGACCTTTGAGAACATGAAGGAATGCTACTGGTGGAAGGGGATGTATAGAGATGTTTAACGATTTGTTGAGACATGCAAAGATTGTCAGATTTATTCTTCAATTAGGCATAAAGATGAGTTGCATCCTACCTATCCACTGTGTATGCATTACAAGTGGGTGATTGATTTTGTGACTACACCAATTGGCTTATGGTAGATGAGTCACATTGTCTTGTCGAGAGAAGACTTAACCAATCAAGTAGAAGGTAGAGCATTAAGGACAAAGAACACTAGTGGTGTGTGACCTTCTTAAGGAGGCGTTTTGCAGGTATTGGTGTGTAGGCAAAGTGACTACCAATAGAGGTGAGCTAGATGTTGATGAACCAAGGGATTTTTTCTCTAGGCTTGGCATCAAATCAGCCTTGACATTAGCTTACACCCCAAAGAGGAATGGAAAGAGTGAAAGAGGACATCCTATTGTAGTCAAGGTTTTGGCTAAGGCTTGCAGAGGAAAGATCAAAGAGTGGCAGTGATTGTTGCCTTATGCTCTATGGGCAGACTAAACCATGCACAGTGTGAGTATTGAGTATATGCCTACATAACTTATGTAGGTATAGATAGAAGCCAATGATGCTCATAGAGGCCAATGTTGTTACTTGGAGTATGCTACCACGGCATGATTGACATGACTAGAGAAGAGCTTTTAGCTCTAAGAACTTGATAGCTTGAGAGAAGACATGAACATGTTCAAAGAGCAGTGCAGAGACTCAAAAGAGATGAGATTGCAAAATAAGAAGAGATTGTCTAGTAGACACGAGTGGAGGCCTAAAGCAATAGAAGAAGGAGATTGGGTTTTGATCTATGATAATAGCCTAAGAACCAACATAACATTATCAGGAAAACAACAAAGAGATTTTTTGGACCTTATCTTGTAAAGCAAGCCTATGACAATACAACATATGCTTTGAGAGAGTTGGATGGGACTACCTTGAGGATACCCATAGTAGGGAAGAGGATCAAAATGTTTAAGAAGAGAGAAGTAGAAGACTATGAAGTGGAAGAGCTTGAGGAGAAAGAAGAAGACACAAGATAGGTTGACATTGAAGGATAAGAGCTTGCAAAAAATGAAGAACTTGGAGTGGAAGAGGAAGACTTTGAGTCGACAATTGAGCTTGGAGATGATGATGAGTGGTGGTGGATATGGTTGTATATTACTACAATTAATAGTTTTGGGCAAATTTGGTGTTTTCAAAATCTAGCATAATCAAATAGGTTTTTATGGTAAGTCACACATCTAAGATTTAAAGAAGACCTCAAACCTATAGAAGAGTAAGGATGGTACATGCTAGAGGATGTTTAGGTTTAAAGGAGGTGGATAAGTGGTTGATCAATACATTCAAGAGATGAAAGAGACTAAATCCAACTAGCCTAAGGACAAAGTAAATGGCCAAGAAAGTGTTTATGAGAGAAATCGGGAAGGTGGACATGAGAGTAGCCAATATAGGGTGCAAAAAGAAAAGCATAACAAGGCATCATGAAGTTGTGAATAGGGGCAATCTTCCCAAGATTTTAGGAGCTAGAAACACAACCTATTTGGCACCATCATCAACATGAATAGCAAGAGGAAAGGTAGGAGGTTAAGAAGATTGAAAATCTCCAACTCAAGCACAATGGAAAGGAGGGTAAAAACATGAAGAATTTATTACATACACTTGGATGTTCATGCCTATCTCTGGAATAGCATGAACTTGACTATTTTGGGGAGTTTTCGAAATAGTTTACTGTTGTATGCTCAATCCTAACAGGGTTGAACTTCAAAGCTCTTGCAATATAATGTTTCATACCTTATACTGGGTGCCATCTTGACCAAAAAACTTACTCGAAATAGGAGAGTATTC
Source organism: Lygodium microphyllum (assembly GCF_053477565.2). Taxonomy (NCBI): domain Eukaryota; kingdom Viridiplantae; phylum Streptophyta; class Polypodiopsida; order Schizaeales; family Lygodiaceae; genus Lygodium; species Lygodium microphyllum. The sequence continues at coordinate 136,348,831 of NC_141138.1, forward strand.
TTCATAGGTTATTGTTAGAGAAAATGGGCTAAAGTACATCAAGCTATCCATAGGCCATTCTCAATTATTTTGGTTAGTGTATGAAGTGTAGTCTTCCATTGTATTGTTGTAGCAAAGAGTTTCAAAATACATAGAGTGGTTAAGCAATCGTCTCAATAGAGTTCTATTTAAGCCTGACACATACATGATTAAAGTTGATTAGACATAATCAACTTTGGCAATTTATTTCTCGACATAATGTAATTATAATCATATGCTTTTGTGTACTTCAAAAGATTTATTTAATCCTCAACACACAAACATCCTCCAATATGTGTGTTGATTAGTTGAATTGTATTAGAGAAGAAAACATGGTATCATACACACGATTTTCATTCCACACTATGAATTAAAAATTTTGATCATATAGCATGTGCAACTAGGCCAAGGTCACCATTTAAGAAAAACATTACAACATAAGTGCAAGGAAGTGATGATTTGATTACAGGTGATTAGCCACATTTTCTTTTTGAGCTTATGGTTTGTACTATTTTATTATTGACATGGAAGAGCAACATGAGACTAATCTCCTCATACCAACCCAAGTTGACATACCAATTTCATCTCTCTTATCAAAATCTCTAGCTAGCATCAATGTTCTAAAAATCTTACATTGTTAATACTACATAGCAAAAATCTACATGTTGCTAAACTAAGCGCATTAAGATACACATTGGCTTCTCCATTGTTGGAGGGTTTAAGTGCCTTAAGAGATTTCACTCAAATTTTATTCTATAAAAAGCCTTTAAAATTATACTTTGCTCCACCATTGATAGCTACTATAAGTGCTGTATAGTTGGGAGCGAGTGAGGTGGTTCTAGAAGTAGGCATGCACAAAGAAAGTTTAATAGAGTGTTAGTATACCAATAATGCAATGTACTCTTAACTCAATGTGCTAATCATTTATAATTAGTGTTGATTCAACTCTTCACACATAAAAAAGGAGAATAAAACATTTCAGCATGCACGCATGCACATGCACATTTGTGGAACATTCACTGTATTGACATTCATGGTGGTATACACATGGATGCACCAAAGTTGTGAACACATTAATTTAAAATCAACTTTAATAATGTATAACTATGCATAAATAGCATAGATGGCCATTCATATGTGAGATATTTTGAATTAATGTCTCAAATTTTGCACATTCATATGCATACACCTATCAATTATTGGAATGATGAAGCTTTTGGAAGTGACAAGGGTGTACATGTTTGCTTTGTTGTCCTTCTCTTAGCCCCACCAAGTAATTTTAAGTTGCATATTCATAGACTTTAATTTTAATTTTAGAGGATGAGACCCCTCATTTGCACGAGCGGAGCATACAAAGGAAGATGAGGCACGTGTGCGCGCGCGCGCACACACACACACATGGGGGAAAGAGAGGTGTAATACTCACACCACTTATGAGAACACAATCATCCACATTTCTTTTATTGTTATACACAAAATGCATATGTTCACACACATGGACAAAATGCAAACATTGTCTCATCATGTATCACATAACCACTACTTTTTTTCATTAAACATTACACATGCATGTACATTGTCTTGAGGGGGGGTGTCAAGCCACTAACCATTGGGGTTCAAAGGAAATAAACAAGATCGATGGAAGAAGAAAAAGAATCCAATGCACACTATGTATTGTTCTTTGATAAACTTTGTACATTGTAACCACTCTTCTTGGATTATAAACTTCTTTTCAAAGATGAACCTTAGCATCCTAAAAAATGCACAGCAATCCTAAACACTCCACCTAGATCATAATACACTAAGAGTGCATGACAACCCTCTATCAGAAAACCCTCCACAACCAAATCCACGAACTCAATAGATCCTCCATGATCAAAGGGTAAACCAAAATCCCATTGTTCCTGTATCCCTCAGTTTCACCTGCAAAACCCTTTCCTTTAGCACATTAAAGCATTTGATCCCAATCTCAAGAAATTGCAAAGGAACACTCTCCTAAACATGTCTCTTTATCTAGGGCTAGAGCATGACTTCCAAATGCATATTCGTTGTCTTGCATGGTTGGAGTGTCCATTTGCACTTCTAAGTACTCTCCCCGAAAGCATCTATTTCTTTTACACTCTTAAGTATATTAGCATCATCTCTCTCTTTCTCAATAGCATCAACGCACTCCATTATCACGTCATCATTAGGCATGTTACCATAGTAGACAACAGATCCACATTATAAGTAGCACTACATCAATCAATGCATTTGTGTCCCAACCATCAGTGTGCATAGCAATAAACATAGTGATATCCTTGTTCAAAACCTTTGCATCTTCGTGACCCTCAGGCACTATGTCTATATTAACAATTATAGTTAACACATCTACATTGCTAGCACCAAACTACATTTCAAACATCATAGAAACATCCCTAGTCGTAACCTATGTAGCACTAGTATACTCTAGCTCTATGTCCACATCAGAATTATCCTCTATCACTTCTACATCTAGCGGTGATCTTGTTGAAAGGTTGATTATGCACGTGCTCATTTAGACCAATCATATGGATATTTGATCTAGGTGGCTCCATAGAGTGGCACATTTGAGGAATGTGTAGGTTCGGAGTGGGTGGAAGTCATGATGTTGTAGATCCACTCGCAAAAACCTTGGGGGAAGGGTTAAATACGTCATGAATCAACTAAGTCGGAAACTTCTTAGTGAAGTTTTCTATAAGTGTCCTTTCTTCAATACAGTCATGGAACCGGTAGAGGTAATAGTAGGTAGAATGTAACAACTTAACAAGGCATGCTCTGAATAAAAAACATCAAGGTTTCCTTCAAAGAGTAGTGGTTAAAGCTTGGAAAATAACGAAACTTGAAGGGTAGCAAAGGTCTCATAGCATGTTGGGACTATAAAATGCTTCCATTGGTGTTTACTATAAGATGGAAAGAGCTCCTACGTATATGAGCTTATCTCTACATGGAGATCCTAGCTTTTTGAAAAGGCAACTCTTGCTTCCGCTTGTGCTTCTACTCTTGCTCCACCTTTCAAGACATGGGTCTTGCAAAGGGAACTCCTTCAAAAAATTCCTACATTTATTAGTATATACCATGTAGTAGAGGTAGTGCATAACCTCCTTTCCCTTAGGTTCTTAGAAGGCACCACCCTTTTCTAGTCAGCTTGTAGTCAACCTATTTAATAGATCACAATTAGTGGCATACATTAAGATACACTCTTACAACAAACAAGATAGTCTAATATGCACATAGGCATATGCTATACATTGCATAAGCATAGGTATATGGTAGGTGTAGGTCTGTACTGCTAGGTGTAGGCTAGACTATGAATAGGCATGGTGTAGGCTATGCATAGGTAGGCTAGGCATTGGCATGGTGCAAGCCATGCATAGGCATTGACATGGTGTAGGCCATGCATAGGCATAGCCTACGCTAGGCATAGGCATGCCATAGGATTATGCTTATGGGATACCTAGCCTATCCATGGTGTAAGGTACACATGGCTTAGGCTATATGATGCCCAGTGTAGGCATAGGCTACATGTATGTTTAGCCTATGCTTAGTGTATGTTTATACTAGGCATATGTGTATGCACATGCTAGGATAGACATAGGCATGGCATCAGCTTGCCATGCTCTATGGCTAGGCTACACATAAGCATAGGCATGACATAGGCTTACCATGCCCTATATTAGGCATAGGCTAGGCTATGCATAAGCAAGGCCAGAGTAGGGGCATGCCTATGTTTATGGGATGCCTACACTATATATAGTCTAGGCTACATGGCACCTAGTCTACACATTAGTTTGGGCTACACAATGCCTAGCTTGGGCATGGCATAGGCACAAACTAGACATAGGCTACACTTATGTTATAACATGCACTTATGCTAAGCATACATGTATGCTAGGCATAGGTATATGCATAGGCCTATAGTTGCCCTTAACCTACATCATAGCCCACACCTATTCCTAGCCTAGCCTATGCATGGTATATGATAAGTATGGCATAAGCTACATAATGCTTAGCCTATGCATATGGCATAGGTAAGTATAGGCTACACCTATATAAAGCCTATGTTTAGTGCCTACACATGGCATATGCTACACGTATGTTCATGTTAGGTCTATGGTTGCACCCACAATGTCTATGGCATCTAGCCTAGCCTATGCCTAGTCTAGCTTATACTTATATCTAGTGAGCATCTAGTCTATACTTACATCTTCCCAAACTTCTTACATTTACATCTATCAACACTTACATCTATCCAAACTCCAAGAAGAAGTATCCACAAATTGGTGAATCACAAAGGGAATTACACTTTGTGATTCATTTGTCACAACATATCATGGTTCACTTATGGGTATGGGTTGTTTCAACTCTTGCACAATCTCAATAGAACAAATTTGAAACACAATTGTCCCTTCAACCTCTCTCATACCCAAGACAAAACCCATCCTTGTGCATACAGCTTAACAAACCTCACTAGACACAATCACAATGAATCAATACAATTGCAATCCATTCAAAGGGACTAAAGAATAAACAAAATAATGAAAGAATAGAAGCTTAGATAACATAATAGAAGAACATACAACAATTTCAATATTGCCTGTATTTACATGTCTACGTAGAATTCTGCAATTGAGGTCACAAATTTACATACATCTTTGTTTGTAGAATACATACTACAAGTTAAATTTATGTAAGCACAACCTAAAACTCATTGCTCACATAAAAACAACAAGAAATAGCAAAAAAAGGAGGCCAAAGAAAAGTCATTTACACTAAAAGAAAGATAAGAAGCCACATCGTTGATCTTAGTAGAACAAGCTTCTTGTGATATCCTAGAAGCTCTTGGGCCTAGGGTTTAAGATGTCCACATGTGCGCGTGTGTCTATGTTATAGGTATATTGTGTGCATGTTTTCTTTCTTTCTACCTTAAGAAAGAAAAGCCCCAAATCAAACTCAACATAAATTTGTGGATTGTAGCATGACTAGAATTGTGTGTATATTTGTGTTAAAATTTTAGATGCTATGTATGTATTGTTGCCAATATATTTGTGTCAAACATTTTCTTTAATTTGCAATGTTAATTGCATTATTACACATTTTAAGGCTAAAATAAGGCAAAAACAAAATGTATTGGACATGTCTACTGCAACTACTCTTTCATAAATTTTACTATAATGACACTTGAGGGTACTAAATAGATAGGACATTAGGTAAAGTGAATACAAAGCTCCTCTCCTCACTAGACATGATGGCTCCCTCATATTCATAATCTTACTATAGAAACACACAACTATCGACTCAAGGTTTGCAATTTGGTATCATCCACATACCTAAATGTGCCCACAAACAAGCTTCACTAAATCCTTGTGATAGGGAGTCAACCCCTAACTATCACTTGTGCACTAACTTTTACAAACCCACAAGCACTCGTAGGCTAAGAAAGAGGATGCCCTATTTGAAGTTGATGAGCGCATGAGGAGAGTATGTGGATGGAGGTGCCATAGATGGCATTCCTAGTATTGCTATTGGTGTCATTGATTGCGATAGAAATTCTATTGATAATGTTGAAAGAGGTGATATAATTGGAGTTGGACAAGTTGAGAGAGGAGTTGATCATGAATCCAAGAGGTAGAGAATTTAGTTGTGGTAAGTGCCAACCACATTCATGGTGATTGAAGCTAAGGTGTAGGCTCTCCATTGCGCGGTGAAGAAGGAGATAAGCTAAGGTCGTGCATAAGGTTGCTTGTGTAAAAGGCTTGATAATTTCAAGTGTACTTATGGAGGTATGGAGATGACTCATAGAGAATAAGTACTTATGGCTTGGAAGTGTCTTGGAGGAAGAGCTCTTGAAAGGTGATCTAAGGAGTTCTACTTGCCCACTCTTTGTGGAGTTACAAGATGATTATGATGTCAATGCTCTTAGTTTGCGAGCCTTGGGTGGAGAACTTGGTGTTTCTTGATGAAGACTATGGGTTTGAAGGTGCCATCATGTCAAATCTTGATGAAGACTATGAATATGAAGACTATCCACTAGAGGGGATGGTGGTTGCTGCAATACAATATGTTCCATGTACACAATCCTCTAGCACTAAGTAAGACTTGTGCTACATAATAACCCCTAATGTTTTGGGAGTGGCCTTCTCACTCATTGTGGTACAAATAGTTTTGGAATGTAACCCATGCTCCAGTAGACATGTTGCTGCCTTCTTTGGTGGGCATTTATGGGGAGCTATAAGAATGGTGAAAATTGCACGTCACATTAAGTCAAAAATTATGTATGCCAAGAGTGTAATGTGAGGATGCATGCTAAGGTGTTATGCATGATATGATACATCTATAAGTGTGGACCTTTTGTGTGTGTGTGTGTGTGTGTGTGATAGAGCCTTGAGAGTCGAGCACAACTAGCATGCACACTAAACATATTAGAATAGTAATAGGCGCAAAACACAATCATGGTTTATAATCATGATGCAAAGCATATAAAAGTTGTTAAATGCCACATAATAGTTGTTCTTACACCAAAGAAAGACATTACATGATCACATAATTCCCCTCCTAAATCTTCATTTTCTAAAGATATAAAATGGATTCCCTCACCCTCCTCTTACTCTTTGTTCAATAATGTCCACATTCCCTCAATAATGATTTAGCAAAGGGAGAATGGAATCAAATTAGTGTTGTTACTATGAGTTGGTAGTTATACTCATGTGCGTGCGTGCGTGCGTGCGTGCGTGCGTGTGTGTGTGTGTGTGTGTGTGTGTGTGTGTGTGTGTGTGTGTGAAACTCCCTTCATGCATTGTTAATGTTGCATATTGTGATGGTTCAAAATCCTTATTTTTCATTCCTTTTTTATTCAATCAGCTACATCCTTTCAACCTTTATTATTATTATTATGATTATAAATGTGTGTGTGTGCACAGACACACACACACATAGAGAGAGAGTATTTTTATATATCTTTGATAGACAAATATCCTCCATAGACATCTTGATGATGGTACAAGCATGGAAGTGCTTTTACAATGGCTTGTAGTGAGGACTATCTCGAAGCCACCCCATGAGTTGCATTATGGTAAATTAAGTGGTGGTGGAAAATCCCATGTTTGAGGAACCACTAACCTTGTAAGGGAACAAGGAGGCCCTGTAACAGAGAGGAGGAAATTCGTAGATACAATAGGAATTTACTCTCACAAGCCAAGGACTTCCATGGAAACTAGGGAATAAAAACAAAAAGGGTGCCCTCAAAAGATCTCATTTGATGAAATGGGAGCAAGTAGCATATGTGTAATGGGTGACGGCAAAGGTGTAGGCGGTAAAGATGGAGGAAAGTTTACACCAAATAATAGTGCTCAAATAGGAAGTGTCAACACCATTGATAGAGCAATTTACCATTGTGGCATATAGTATCAAATTGAACATTGTGGGCAATATGAAGGACTACACTCGAGTGGAAAGTAAAGCGTATGGGAGTAACTAGAGGTGATAGCTACTTGTTTATATGTGACCTAATTTGGGATACCCACTCATTGTAATAATGTGATGAGGTCTAATGAATCATAGTCTCATTGTTCTAAATGATCTAGCAAAATCTTACCTAAACTAAAGATATGCCAAAAAATTTCCTAATTACACTGATAGTACCCACACACCAGTACATTGTAGATGGTGAGCACCCGCCACTATCACTTCATTTTTTATTCTTTCAATGACATTTGAATAAGGGAAGGCTGATCACACATTGTGATTGTTGGAGTTCCCACGTCTTGTCTCTCCCTCTCTCTCTTGCTCTTTCCACCATAGCTCTTGCTTCCACCTTGGGCTCACTCCCTTTAGTTGGTTGGATCGTACAAAACAAGAAAAGAGTGGAGTTTGTGTGTTATGTCTTATATGTTGGAGTGACGCATCTTGGGGCCAATCCCCGAGGTGTAGGAGAGTTGCAGTGGAGACGCGGCAATAAGTCGAGGGGAGCTTCCTGATATTTGTGTGATGAGGCACTATGCCTACATGTTATGGGATCTCCCTCTGAGTAGAAGGGAAGGTAAACGTTGGACTACATATCAGCTACAAATGCATAATTAAGTCTATCTAGTGTTCATCAGTGTATTAGAGACGCTTCTGGCCCGCGAGGCCATGTGGTGGGGTTGTCTGTTGTGTGCATGAGGTCCGGCTACTGCCATAGCCAGTGCCGGTCCATTTTAGGTCCCATCAGTGGTGCATTTGCTGGGAGTTGTCAATAAGTGGTGGTTTTGAATCTAGGGTTTCTAGGAACCAAATAGTTGGTTCATGTCCTCTGACAAGAACCGTCAAGTCGAAATACAAAAAACTGAATGTGCTAAGAGGGCTAGACGGCGATTGGAGATTGTAAGGCATTATTCCCCTCAAAGAAGTAGCCCACTATGCATAAGCGACAGTGGTTCTAATAACCTGAGTATCATAAGTAATTCTTTGAGTGCAAGTGGAAGTCTTAGCACTTCCCCTCTTCCAGTCAATCAACCCACTTCAAGTGGGGGTGTAGTTTTACCTATGCAAACTCCTGTTGTCAATCCGGTTGTAGCCATGGCACAACCCATTGCAATTCCAGCAAGGACACCAGATTTACTGGCATTAGGAGCACCTTTGTCCATCTTCCATAGGTTAGTAGAAGAAGATGGAGAACTCCATATTAAGGAGTTTCAAACACTCATGTTCAACTATCGAATCCAAGACGAAGAACAACTAATGATGTTCTTCAACATGACATTAAAAGGAAGGGCAATAGTATGGTATCATGGTCTGGAGGCTAGAACCATAACTAGCACTGACCAATTCTTCACGACCTTTTGTAGAGAGTTTGCTCCTGAGAGAGCTAGACAGTATTGGTTGCGTGTCTTGAATGTAACACACCAAGAGCCAAATAAGAATGTCTAGGCCTATGCCAATAAGCTAAAGCAAGTTCTTTGCAAACTGAATACTTATATCCCCATTCCACTAGCTGCACAGTTGCAATATTTCCTACATGGATCAGATTTCAGTATCCAGGTGCAGCTCAGTAGTGTCGCTTTGGCCGACATTGATACTACTATTATCCAAGCAGAAGGAGTAGAGTCGCGCTTGCAAGCGGCTTATGAAGTAAGGATAAATTGGAATGGTAATAATTTGGCCTTGATTAATGGGAGTCAAGGGGACCCCATGTCAAATGTGAATGGTAGAGGGAGTATCATGCCGAATTTGCCTATGTTATCAGCTACTCCCAATAGCGTGACTATACCTATGGTTGTTTAGACGAGCCCACTATATGGCGGAGGCAAAATAATGAATCCTAATGTTGGCCCAGTAGGTTAGTGGCCAATTCCTAATCAAGTGGTTAGGCCGATGGGAAGACAGATAGACGATCGCGGCTATGAGTCGAGTGCCTCTAATGTCCTTGGCAAAGTTAAGGACATGATGAAGTACTACACCGATATGATTTTTGAACAATATATACAAATAGCTGTGGATGTCAATTTTCTTAAGAAGCAACAGAATTTGATAGGGAGTCGACGCCCTGAAGAGGGTGCCCCCTCAAGATTCAGCTGTATGTGGTGTGGTGGCCAACACTTCCCTAGGAATTGTCCGAATGTCAAATGCGATATTTGCAGAAAGTCTGACCACTTAGCTGTTACTTGTTGGAGTAAGATTAGTTCTCTCCAACAAGGGAGTAAACTGCGAGGTCCAGTTAACCATCATGGACAAGGGAATAATCTCCAGCAAGATGAGGGACCAAGACAAATACTGCAACGAGGAAAGGCTATTGTAGAGGAGTTGCCTCATGGCAGTAGAGTCAGCCTTATTGAGGCTGTACGTTTCAATGATGCTGAGACTTCTAATCTACGAGCCGTAACAAGAGGTTAAAAGATTAAAGAGGGTGACAAAGGAATTGTAAAACCTGTCGAGGGAAACCCTAAGCAAGAGGCTAGGGGAAATCAAGTTCTGAATCCTAATATGGAAGGTGGACCTCTAAGGCCAGTTGATAGTAAAGTTGATCCCGAGAAGGATAAGGGATTGCCGACAAAGAAGGCAAAAGTTAAAAAAGAGGCACTAAAGCCGGTTCAAAGACCAAAGGAGAGAATGGTTTGGCGCGAGAAGAGAACTTTGGATAACTACCACAACTTTGATCTAGCAAGTTCTCTTTATGAAGTTAAACCAAACTTGAATCTCCTGCAGTTGATTAAACTTTCTCCAGGAGTACGCAAGGAATTCAAGAAAATCCTATGTATAGGGTATATCGTAGAACCTTTGGGCATAGCATGAGTGGGAGAGGATTGGTTTGATCATGCTGAAAAGCATTGCCCCAGGGTTCCAACATACGTGGATGGAATATTAGTAGAGCATGCTATTGTGGACACTGGATCCTCTGTCAATATCATGAGTTCAGACTTGATGGAGAGGCTAGGTCTCAAAATTCAAAAAGACAGCTCCACACTTCTTAGGATGGTAGATGGCAATCTAAGACAACCAGAAGGTTGCATCACTAAAGTCCACGTTACAGTAGCGAGCATGGAATGCTATCTAGAATTTAGGGTGATAAGGTTTGTAGGACGTCCTAGGTATCGAGTTTTTCTAGGTATGCCATGGATCTTACGAACAAACTGCCAAGTCGATATACTCGCTGGTCGAGTGATTCTAGGTAGAGGTGCCCATTGTGTAATAGTGGATGCTTACCCTAAGTCTCCTCAGAGTGAGAGAGCTCCTTTATCCTCCATTGAACTAGAAACAGTAGATGTTCCATCTGGTAGTGAGACGTCGTCAAGCGATGGATCTAAAGAAGGGTCCATTACAGAGGACATTTATCAGATAACATTGAATGAGCCGATAGAGCCTCAAGATCAAATAAGAGACGTGCACGTAATTGAGTTGGACCTTGGTACGCCTAATGATTCGCGGCCAATTAAATTAGGTTCCATGCTCAATTTGGAAGAGAGAGAGGACTATGCGTCCTTGATTCAGGAGTTCCATGGCATCTTTACTTGGAGCTATGATGAACTTAGGGGCATTCCCCTTAGTCTAGCTATGCATACTATTCCTGTAAAGGACGGAACTCGCCCTGTATGTCAGAAAGTAAGGCGTATGCCTTTTGAACTAAGGGATGGGTTGTTTGAAGAGCTACAGAAGTTGCAGAAAGTGTGTTTGATCTTCTATGTTCAACATATTGAATGGTGTTCGCCATTTGTTATTAGAAAGAATAAGAACAATCAAATCCGGTTTTGTGTAGATTTTAGAGAGCTAAATAAGCAAACAATCAAGGGCTACTATCCATTGCCCTTTATTGACCAAATTTTGGATCAATTAGCAGGTAAGGAAGTATATTCATTCATGGATTGCTTTGCGGGGTACACAATCAAATGGCAATTGCTGAGCAAGACAAGCTTAAAATGACATTTATTAATGTCTTTGGTACCTTTGCATACCATGTGCTGGCTTTTGGTTTATGTAATGCACCTAATTCATGGCAAAGAACATCAGAAAAGACCTTTGGTGACATCTCCCCATAGGAGTTGAAAGTATTCATTGATGACCTGGGGGCAAGCACCACAAGAGAAAGGTAGTTGATCATTTTGCGGAAGTGTTTTGAGCATTGTAGACAATTCTGCATAGCTCTTAACCCATGGAAGTGCGTCTTTGGAGTCCCTTATGGACTATTGTTAGGCCATATGGTAAGTTCAGTAGGGATTGCGATTGACCCTAAAAAAATTAAGGTCATAGTCGCCATGAGTCCGCCACGTACTCCAAAGGAAGTACATAGCTTTTTGTCATTGATAGGGTATTATCGGAGGTTTATCAATGTTTGGCAAAAAGAGCGTTGCCACTGACGAACCTATCGTCCTTCAATTGTCAGTTTACATGGAGTGATGCTTGCAAAGTATCTTTTGACGATGTGAAGTAGGAGCTTGCCAAAGCACCTAAAAGGGGCAGAATGTTCTATATATTTTTAGTAGCCACTATGCATAGTATCAACTGCTATTTATCCGAAATTTGAGAGGAAAGGTGGTACCATCCGATAGCTTTTGCTAGTCAAAAGTTGGGCATATCGGAAATTAACTATAGCTATATTGATAAGTTGTGCCTTGCAATGGTATTTGCGACCAAAAAGTTCAGGCACTACATTCTCTATACGAAGGTGGAAGGGCTTTGATTGTTTCTGAACAAGTTACAGCCTGCCGGATCGTTTAGCAAAGTGGTTAATCACTTTGCGAGAGCTTGATTACAAGATCAAGAGCAAGCCACCGAGACTATAGGGCATTGTAGAATATCTTGTGGATTTGGGAGAGCCCAAAGAGGTCATGGCTGAAGGAAGTGACATGGAAACATTGTTTAAGATTGATACGACGTCTATTCCCTCCTGGTATGCTGCTATAATGCACTATTTATCTACAGGAGAGATTGGAGCTACTTTATCCAAATTAGAGAAGAGGAACATTAAACAGCAGGCATTGAAATTTTCCTTGATTGCAGGAACATTATATCGGTAGGGTGTTGATGATATCTATCGCCGATATGTGATGCATGACGAGGTTCCATTTATCTTGGAGGAGTGCCATGACTCCGCTTGTGGAGGGCACTTTGCTGGCGGCACAAAAGGCTCTAAGGGCTGGATATTGGTGGCCGTCCATCTTCCAAGATTCATTTGAGTATGTTAAGAGATGCGATATATGTCAAAGACATGACAATCAAGAGAATAGGAAATGACCACTTACACCTATTATGGCTATTCTTCCATTTGAAAAGTGGGGCATCGACTTCGTGGGTCCTATTATCCCATCATCTACTACTCAGAAGAGATACATTATAGTAGCCACTGATTACTTTACAAAGTGGTCTGAAGCATGGGCGACGAGGCAGGACAATGCAAAAGAGACTGTCAGTTTCCTACTTGAGCAAATCATTCGCTGTTTTGGTCTGCCAAAGGAAATATTGTCAGAACGTGGAACTCACTTTTTGAATAAGGTGATTAAAAGCTTGACCGAAACTTGGAAAATTAAGCATAACAAGAAGAATCCTTATAATCCGCAAGACAATGGACAAGTTGAAAGTACCAATAAGCAGCTTGTGAGTATCCTATCCAAGATAGTCTCCGAAAAGAAATGGGACTGGGATACAAAAATTATATGTGGTGGTTTGGGCATATACCACAATGTTTAAACGAGCCACTGGCCACACCCCATTTAAATTAGTTTATGGGGAGGAGTGTGTCTTGCCCTTGGAAATGGAGTTTCCGACCATAAGATTCACAATCAATCATTCTTTGGGTGATAAAAATGCCCTATTTGAGCGGTTTATGACTATAGCCCACTTGAATGAGCTTAAATTGCAGAGTTTGTTGCACCAGGAAGTGGCTAAGCATCGGATGAAGCAGCTGCATGTTCTAAAAGTGAAGAAATATACCTTTAAGAAAGGATAGTTAGTTCTATACTATGATGCACATAGGGAGCTATTTCTAGGGAAGTTGGAACCTAGACTGTATGTTTGGGGGGGAGGTCTATATAGTCATTGCCTCTGCAAAGGCATTGTCAAGCACCGAAAAGCCTTTTTTAGACAGGAGTTCTAGTTCCTGCTAGGTGGCTGTTCTAGGAGGTCTTGTTAGTGTGAGGCAGTTAGAGAAGCAAGAGAAATCCTTATACAGAGGTGTGTAAAAAGGGGTTTTAACCCCTATAAAAATAGAGAATCAAGAAAAATCCTTGAGCAATTGTTCATTGCCTTGCGAAGGCTTGGTAGGTTCTTGGGGATAAAACAAGACCCAACGCCAATACCTTGTCTTCCTAGGGGTGGCAACTAGCTAAAAAGCAAATAATAAAAGAAGGTTGGAGCGAAAATAAAAGTAAGCGTTAGAAAAGGATTACGTGTCACCTTGCAAGGGCTTGGTAGGTTCTTGGGTACCAAGACAAGACCTGAGGCCGATGCCTTGTTCTCCTTGGGTCACCACGCTCAGCTCCCTCCTTTTTACATGCTCGCGTATGGACAATCAGAAGCTAAAAGGAAAATGTGCTACAAGACACCATTTATTGATCAGGCTATAGGAGTCCTCGCCTAGTCAGAGCTCCTCGTTTTGTTGACCTTAGTTAGTTAGATAGTTCAGACCACCACTTAGGATTACCTCTTTGATAGTTCTTTTTAGCTTAGCCCTGTTGGAGCAGTTGGTTAGTGACTTGCTTTGGGCTTTTTGTCAGATATTGCTAGGCCTACTCGTGGATTTCATGCCTTCGTTTTGTTAGGGGGTAGGGTGAGAGTTGTGATGTCTTTTGTTGTGTATTTCTTTTGTATTAGCTTGATGCTCTTTGTGGTTGTGTTTATGTGTAGACCTATTTGTGGGATTTGATAGGCTGAGTTGCCCTATCTCGTGGTCACCAATGACAAATGATTTTCGATGTCGAGAAGTGCTTAAAAATAGCCAAAAATTTTGAATTTCACGGGAAAAATAGACTTTGCTAAAGGCGGCAGCTACAATCAGTACGATTTTAAGTGGCAAAGCTCCAAAAGTGCTTTAAAGACCTACCGAGCGATGGTTGGGGAATTTTCATAATTTCTCAGTATGACAAATTAGACTCTGGGAGATGCTCGACAGTGGGGGACTTCGAGATGGACGCCCAAGAATTTATGGAAGCTGATTCGGACATCGACACAGGAGGAGTGCCAAAAATTGACTAACCATTTGAGAATGGAAGGGGTGTGACCCTTTGGGGTCCCCTTGGGCCCCCAAAATTTGACGATTGAGGGGGGGGACCATTTTCTTTTCGGCCGCATGAAAGAAAGAATGCACCATGGTGATCAAGTGACGTGTGAGAGAGAAGGGCTATGGAGAGGCAATTGGCACTTCAATGTAAACCCCCCTTCTGATTACATCGATCATCTACATCTTCTCTTCACTCTCCATTGCCACCTTCGACTCGGGAAATGGCTGCCTGGACATGGAGGTACAGTTCTAGTCTTTCTCTCTCCTCCCTCTCTCTCCCCTTAAGGGGCAGTTCATGCCCATGAAGAAGAATGAAGACCGATTGAAGGATGCTTGCTCGATTGCTCCAAGATCAAGAGGAGGTTGATGGGAGATGTTCAACATTGAAGATTTGCTGCTGGTCGGTCCATTGGCAACCCGAAAAAATTAATTATAAAACCCACAACACGCAAATAAGTGGTATGCCTCATTTTTACAAAGGAAATTTGCTTCGTTTTAATGTTTGATGGTTGAAATGGAATTCATATGGAACAACAATTTGTTTGGATCTTGTTTTCATTATGATTGAGGGATGTACATAAAAAAATTGTAGACTCATGATGATAAATAGTTGTAATAATCAAATCATGGCCCAAAAAAATGAAGGTTTTATTGGTTTCGGGTGGGAAAAAGAGATGCGCATGGGATAAAATTCTGAGACAAAACATCTTTCAGCTTTGATGATCAGTCACTAATCATAAATCAGAAATAACCTATTTTTATGCACAAATAAATAGAAAAATAGCTAAAATGGAAAAAAATAATATTTTCGTGTTAAAAAAATCTAAAAAGTTATGATTGGTGGTTGTGGCTATATAAAAAAGCAGAGGCATGAAGTTTAGCTTGAGTTCATCTTTGTTTATGTGTTATAATTTATGTTTTTTCCATTTTATGCAAAAAATACATACAAAATAATTCCCTACACCTATGCAATTCAATATAACCTAAACATTAGAGGGAAAGGGTGAGGTTAAGATATTAAAAGGGCTGAGAGGGTTTGAATTTTTGAAACATTTGATTGTGCATTTCATTTAGAATTGTGATAATTCAGTTTAAGGAGCTAGTAGCACGAGAAATCGGTGCTAGTCTCCATATATTGAAGCATACGTTTAGTGAAAATCATGAAAGGGTTGTTTTGTCCACATCACAAAATGCTGATTTGATAAATATTGTTTGTGTACGAGGATCATATACATTATACATGACACATGACATGGTATTAGTCCTGGATTGCATAGCAATTGTCTTCCTACGACATGACTTATACGCTGAGTGGAAAGGAGCCTTTGCTGTAGGTTAGTTATATGCTTTCCTTGGGATTGTTTGGTGAGGATTTATATATTCCTGGATCATACAAAACAAGAAAATAGTGAAGTTTGTACGTTATGTCTTATACGTTGGAGTGACACATCTTGGGGCCAATCCCTGAGGTGTAGGAGAGTCGCAGTGAAGCCATGACAATCAGCAGAGGGGAGCTTCCTGATGTTTGTGTGACAAGGTACTATGTCTACATGTTATGGGATCTCCCTCTGAGGAGAAGGGAAGGTAAACGTTGGACTACGTATCAGCTACAAATGCATAATTAAGTCTATCTAGTGTTCATTGGTGTATTACAGACGCTCCTGACCTGCGAGGCCATGTGATGGGGTTATCTGTTGTGTGTATGAGGTCCGGCTAGTGCCAAAGCCAGTGCCGGGCCATTTTAGGTCCCATCAATGCCAACCAAGCTGTAGCATCAAATGTCAGTGTAACATTGTTTATAACAGCAAGTGGGTTGTTATGACAGTCTCGAAATGGTGCTAAATCAGACCCAAATCAGTACCAATGCTAATTGCTTCAATTCCAGGCTCCAAGTATGCTTCTAGATCAAATGAGACCTATCCAAGTGCCCAATGGTTGGAGTAGCTGGAGAATATCAATGTCAAGTTGAGGAAGATACTCTTGCAGGTCACATGATGGTGCAAATTGATCAGGGACCTGTGGAACGACTGGGTAAGGTCAAGGCAAGGTTGGGGGGTAGTCAAGGACCCCCTAGAGCTCCCTCTTGAAGGGCAGAGTCACTCATAGAGTGTAGACATCACAAGAAGAAAGAGGACATGGTTGCCTTGCTTTACAAAACCTGTGAACTAAAGTGAAATAACAAAAGAGAGCTCCGATTCCTTTGAAGGAATGCCCTGAAGGTGCCCCAGTGGACTGGGTAGGTGCTCGAGAAGCTACAAAGCTCGAAGGAGTGAGATATGGTTGCCAAGAGTGAGAACCAATGGTGTAGGGATTTGAATGAATGTTGAAGGAGTTAGGGACCAAGCTCAAATGCTCAAGCAACCATGCTTTGATATGAGTTGAAAGGTGAGAAGGATGGAAGCTTGCATGGGAGAGCTATGGCGCAAGAGCAAGAGCAAGAGAGAGAGAGACTCACAATGTGGGAACTCCAATAGTCACAATGTGTGACCGACCTTCCCTTTATTTATCTGTCACTAAAAGAATAAAGAATAAAGTGATGGTGATGGGCGCTCATTGCCTGGAGCATGTAAGCGCGGGTACTATCAATGTAGTAATACATGGGCGGCTAGGCGGAGGCGCCTTTACACCCAACAAGCCTATGTAGTAGATGACTAGTTTGAACATGTTGAAAAGCAATGCCCAAGGTGGAAGCATATGTTGACAATGTATTAATGGACCATGCCATTGTGGATAGGGATCCTATGTCAACATTATGACTTCAAAATTGATTGAAAGTCTAGGACTAAAAATCCAACAGGATGCTTCCACAATTCTTTGGATGGCTAATGAAAATTTAAGGCAATTCGAAGGCTCCATTACCAAAGTCCATGTGACTGTTGCTAATGTGAAATGCATTTTGGAGTTTAGGGTTATTAGATTTGCAAGATAGCCAAGCTATCAAGTATTATTAGGAAGGCCATGGATATTGTGATCCAACTGTCTAGTTGATATACCCACTGGTCATCTGATTTTTGGTAGAGATGCCACATGTGTAATAGTGGATGCATATCTTGAATCTCCTCAAAGCGAGAGAGTACCCTTATCTTCGATAGAATTAGATGCATTAGAGGATCCTTTTGAAATTGAGACTTCGAAAAGCGATGACTCAAGAGAGGGATCCACTACAAAAAATGTCTACTAGATGACTCTAATGAGTTGATAGAAGCTCAAGAAAGAACCAGAGATGCTGATGTGATTGAGCTAGATCTCAATATGTTGAATGAGCCATGATCAATTAAAATTAGAATCTATGCTTAGTTTGGAAGAGAGGAAGGACTACGTGTTCTTGATCCAAGAATTTTGTGATATTTTTTTCCTGGAGCTATGATGAGCTGAGGGGTACTCCTTCTAGTTTGGCTATCCATACTATTCTCATGAAGGAGGGTAGCCAACCTATTTGACAAAAAGTGAGGTGTATGCCTTTTGAGTTAAGGGATGGATTATTTGAGGAGCTACAAAAATTGTGAAAGGCTTGCCTGATATTTCTTGTACAACACACAGAGTGGTGTTCACTAATAGTTATTAGGGAAAAAAAATTTAAGTCGAGTTTTGCGTAGATTTTAGGGAGCTTAATAAATAGATGGTCAAAGATTACTATCTACTAACATTTATTGGCCATATTCTAGATCAGTTATAGTGGGTAGGAAATCTATTTGTTTATGGATTGCTTTGCTGGTCATGACCACATGGCTCGAGGAAGATAAGTTGATAACAACATTTATCACTATATTTGACACCTTTGTGTCTCATGTTATGGCTTTTGGATTATGGAATACTGCCACTATATCCACTCCTATGGGAGCTGGGAGAGATATGATGCGCTCTAATACATGGTGCGAAAAGTGTCATCAAGCGGGACATTTAGCCACTGAATGTACCAAAAAACCAACCATTCATGGAGCCTTCTATTCCTATTGTTTGCAAAAGAACCATACAGAGGATATTTGCTCTCTGAAAGAGATGCACAAACAAAGACAGAAGGATGAAAATGCAAGATTCAACTTGCTAGAATCCAAAATAACAACACAAAATATTGGACCAAAGCCTAGGGAATTTGGTCCTAATTTTGGTCCAAGAGGTTTCCCTCTCAAAGTTACATAGAATGACAGTCAGGCGGTGGTGGTCAAAGATCAGAGGTGGAATGTTATAGGTGTGGAGAAAAGGGTCATATCTCCCCGAATTGTCCTAACCCTAGACGATTTGTGGACTACAAGCCCTTATGCAGTTGATGCAAAGGTGAAGGCCACACTGCAAAGGACTATCCAAGTCCAGCCCCTGTAAAGGCCAATGGCAATGATAGCCAATAGAAGGTACAAGAGCCTACCTCCAATTTGGTAGAGTTGGAAGTTGCCGCTGTCATGTGTGCCAAGAAGAAGGAACCAGTTGTTCAGAACGAAAATAATTCTCTTGCCAAGACTGTGAAGTTCAACCTGCTAAGAGAGGGACAGAGTAGTACAGAATAGAATAGTGCAATACAGAGTACTATAGTGCCATAGAGAGTTACAGAGACAACCCCAGAAACAGGACCAGAGGTCCAAGAGATAGACGATACAGAAGCACCTCCAAAAACAGAGGAAGTGTCGATGTTGCAATTACTAGAAGAAAAAGGAAAGATGAAAATGGGTGTAGCCCCATTCCCTAGCAGGCTGGAGAAGCTTGTGGATCCTATCAAAGATTATGACTTGCTCAAAGATCTAGACACTTTTAAACCAAACTTAACATTCCGATAGTTATTGATGTTGTCTCCCAGCTGCCGAAAGAAATTCAAAAGCATCTTGACAAGAAGATGTGGACTAAGGATTGCTCCTTCAATAGCGACCAAGACCAATAAGGCCCTAGAGTCTCTGTAAAGGAAGTAGATGTGGCTAATGCCTTCCTAGATCCTGGAACCCTAGAGATTAGTGTATGGATTGAAGGATGCTTTATTTCAGATGCATTGATTGATGGAGGCTCATTAGTAAACATAATGACGGATGTGACAATGAATGATCTAGGTTTGCAAGAAATTCAACCTACATAGTGGCTTATCAGATTGGCGGACCAAAGCGATTTCAAACCGTTGGGCATCCTCCCATACGTAAAAACAACCCTTGTAGGAAGAGACTATTGGCTGACATATTTGGTGGTTAAACCAAATTCTTATGGGATCTCATACCCTCTGCTGTTGGGAAGACCTTGGCTTTTTGAAGCACGAGCCAAGACGAACTGATTCAAAGGAACCCTAACTCTAGGCAGAGGACCCAACAAAGGGGTGTTGAAGTTGTATGGATCGCAAAAGGCAATGGACCCACATCCATTGAGGTCATAATGGACTCCTCCAACGAGGTAACAGATGGTACATCAGGAGATGAAGAGGCTGTTAAATAGATTTTTCCCAAGAAAACAGAGGCATAGTCTCTAATAGTGGGCACTGTAAGCCAACTGCCAAGGGAAGCAAAGTCCTTGTCCATGGGAGAATACCTGCTGTCTCAAATCGAATTGACTTTTGAAATCACCTCTGACAATGAAATAGAAGCATGTATGTACTGTTCTCCCTGTTATATGACAGTCGCAGAAAGAGTAACAGAGACAGAACAGAGACAAAGCAAATACAGAGTAGAGACAGAACCAGAGACAGTCACAGATACAGAGACAGAGCAGATGCAGAACAGAAACAGAGCAGAAATAGAGACAGTGACTATAAGAGAAGCAGAAGCAGATGTAGAGGCAGAAGATTTGTTCTTCTCCTACAGAGCCTCTACTGAAGCAGAGACAGCCTCCAGAGGAAGAGGATGAAAATGATGAGGAAGAAAATGAAGCAGGTTATGAAAGTGCAAATGAAGAATTTTCTTTGATAACGAATGATCTTGTTGATGTCCCTATAGAGACCTCAGAGACCGAAGATCTCAGGGTGCTGGATGGAGTGACCATGGTTCCATTTGGATTGACCAATGGACCACAAAGTATGCAGAATCTGTATAAGCAATGGATTAAAAGCATAAAAATTAAGTTCACCAGTGGCTTCTGTCACCTGACCGTTCAGTCCAGAGAAAAGATGATGATGATGCCCCTTGTCAACAGAAGCTAGAGCCATCAAAGCTACGGATTCTAGAAGGTCCATGCTATGTGACATTCCTGGACGCATTCTCTGAAGATGAATCCCTAAGTCTAGAAGAAATCACCCCTCACACAGAAGCAAACAAAGCTCTGATACCCTTCCAGCAACCTCAACAGAAAAATGAGTCATCTGTTTAGAAGGAGGATACAAGTTCTAGTGGAACATCAGATGAGGACACTATTCTCTTGAAAGAGTCAAACCTCTATCCGGAAGCAATCCGTGGGACGTTTATCGGCGAAGTGGAAGGTGAAAGACAAGTAACGTTCTTGGATACTGACGGTACTGAATGTCACCTAAAAATGGATCTCAATCTTCTAGAAGGAGAATTAGTGGTCCTGTGAGACCTACTCAAAGAGAACTTAGATGTGTTTGCTTGGTCGTATAAAGATCTAAAGGGAATTGATCCCACAGTATGCCAATATCACATTGACCTAGAGCCTGATGCCAAACCTGTAAGGTAAAGACAAAGGCATATGAATCCTAATTATTCTGCACTGGTGAAGGCTGAATTATTGGAACTTCTTGAAGCCGAGTTCATTTATCTCGCGGCTAATAGTGAATGGGTTTCGCCCATTGTGGTTGTACCTAAGAAGAACAGGAAACTTCGAATATGTATCGACTTTCGAAAGCTCAATTCGAAGACGAAGAAGGATCATTTTCCTATCCCTTTTACGGACCAACTATTGGACACGGTGGTAGGCCATGAGCTGTATTCCCTCTTAGATGGATTCAGTGGATATAACCAAGTCCAAATCGCAGAAGAGGACCAATCCAAAACAACCTTTGCCACAGAATGGGGGATCTATGCCTATAGAGTGATGCCATTTGGGCTCTGTAATGCTCCTGCCACCTTCCAACGAGTAATGATGGCTACCTTCTAGAATCATTTGCATGATTTCATTGAGGTGTATCTTGATGACTTTTGTGTCTATAGCTTAATCCAAGAGCATTGGGGACACCTAGGGCAATGTTTTGACAGATGCCGAGAGTATGGGATTTCTCTCAACCCCGACAAATGTGTCTTTGACATCTCATCAGGAGTTCTTTTGGGCCTTATTGTCTCTGCACAAGGGATTGCCACAGACCCTGCCACAGACCCGGTGAAGATTGAAAAGATTGCCACCTTAACAGCACCAATAAACCTCAAGCAATTGAGAGGATTTCTTGGCCATGTGGGCTACTACAGAAGATTTATTGCATATTTTGCAACCAAGGCAGCCCCTCTGCACAAGCTCCTAAGAAAAGATGCTAATTTCCTTTGGACTAACGACTGTGAAGAAGCCTTTAATACCCTAAAACAATGCCTTATCGAAGCACCTATTTTGCAGTCTCTTGACTGGACGAAGGAGTTCCATGTGCACACAGATGCATCAGTTGAAGGGCTAGGTGTTGTCCTATGTCAAAAGGGTACCTCTAAATTAGATCAACCAATATATTATGCAAGCCAAAAGGTCACTGATAGGGAACGGAACTATACAATGATAGAGGTTGAATGCTTGGCAATGGTGTTTGCACTAGAGAAGTTTAGACACTATCTACCATCAACACATTTCAAGTTCTACGTGGATCATGAAGCCTATTCCAGGAGTTTGATTTTGAAGTGGTCACTAAGCCTAGCCGTTCCCATGTCCTAGCTGATCATCTATCACAGATCCCTCAAACAAAAGACAAGGAACAGGAACACTATCTACTATCAACACATTTCAAGTTCTATGTGGATCATGAAGCCCTGTCCTTCCTGATGAACAAAGCAGATGTTAAAGGACGACTGATGAGATGGTTACTCCTATTCCAGGAGTTTGATTTTGAAGTGGTCACTAAGCCTGGCCATTCCGATGTCCTAGCTGATCATCTATCACAGATCCCTCAAACAGAAAACAAGGAACAGGATGATCCAGACCTTCCTGATGCTTCCTTGTTTCTAGTTGAAATAGTTACTCCCTGGTATGTAGACATAGCCAACCTCCTGGCAACTCAACAACATCCTTTGCTCGATTCTGACAAGGAAACCCACTAAAATAAGTGCCATGCCACTGCAACCTATTCTTTCCCTAAAGCCGTTTGAGAAGTGGGGGATTGATTTTGTGGGTCCCATTGATCCACCCACCAGATGGAAGCAGAACAGATACATCTTAGTATATACGGATTATGTCACAAAGTGGTGTGAAGCTAAAGCGTTAAAGCGGGATGATGGTAATAGCGTAGCCCTGTTCATGTATGAGAATATTATCACCCGTTTTGGGAGTCCTCTCGAGCTGGTAAGTGACAGAGGTACTCATTTCCTTAACAAAATCATGGAGGAACTGACGAAACTGTATAAGATCTGCCATCACAAGTCTACTCCTTACTATCCCAGAGCCAACGGCCAAGTTGAAGTCACCAATCTCATCCTTTGCTCGATTCTGACAAGAACGATTGCCGCACATCGTTGCGACTGGGACGATTGACTTATAGAGGCCCTCTGGGCATACAGAACCTCCCATAATGCAATTACATGACAGACTCCTTTCCAACTAGTGTATGGTACAGAAGCCATCTTCCCTGTTGAGCTGGAATTTTCCTCTTTGTGAGTGGCAGTTAAAGAACGCTTGGGAGATGATGAGTCACTGCAAAGCCGTCTCCTGCACTTGGAAGGCTTGGATGAGATACGACGGATGGACCTACAGTGCATGGAAACCACTCAAGCGCGATGCAAGGCCTATCATGATAGTTTCATCAAGCACAAGGAGTTCAAAGAAGGTGATCTTTTCCTGGCCTATGATTCGAGATTTGGCAAGTTTCTTGACAAGCTTCAACAATGGTGGATGGGCCCATACAAGGTACTTGCTGTCAATCTTAATGGCTCTGTTCAGGTGCAGACCGTTGATGCCTCTGATGATCCTTTCCTGATCAATGGCTATTGTCTAAAGAAGTACTTCCCTCCCTGGAGATCTTGACAATCACAATCGAGCTACTCTCTCCCTTTTGGGCATTGCACTGTCATTCTCTTCGTGCTTCTGATAGCCCTTATGATTCTTCTCATGAGGTAGTCTCGTTCTGCTAACCCCTTGCAAATACATCTCAACTCGATCTTGTTCTCTTCTCATCTGATCCAACAACAGTGGCGAGGTTGGTCTTTATATATGGTATTTCTACCATTCTCTTTCTTAACGAAAAAAATAAAAACAAAAAAAGAGAAAAAAAACAGAAAAAAACTGTTATGGGAGAAAATGAAGAAATTCCTTGTCATAACAGGCCTCGTTCTAAGAAAAGGTGGAAACACCCTTGGGCAAGAAGCTGACTGTGGAAAAGGTGGTAACACCCTGCAGTTCAGGATAGCTGATTCACTAGCAAAACCTTTCCAGCAAGTAATTTGAAGCCACCTCCCTTGGTGTGCTGTTTCTGTAATATCAGTCTGTCTGCATGTCTTAACAGACGACCCTTTTTACAAATCATTGAAGTACTAGATTTGTAGGCTGCCTCCCTGGATACGCCTAGTCTTCTTCAAGATCCTGATGACAATAACAGACGACATGATCTTCATCACCAACCCCTTAGAGTGATGTGAGCTTTCATCCTAACAGGATGGGGATGCGAGTATGGGCTGCCCTTTGTATCTATCAACAGAGCATGAGACAGAGGGTGGGTTGAGTGACCAGTCTTTCCCTTCAAATCAAATGAGAGGTCAGATGTGTGAACGGAGTGTTGCATGCACGGGATGGGCCTCTCAATGCACAATCCACGATTTGTTCCTGTGCAGTGCACCATAAGGCTCCCTGGCCTTCCTTCTTGCACTGTATGCCGACATAGGAGGGCGGGATGCATAGTTGCACCATCAAATGCACACAAGGCATACAACCTCTGCACAAGTGACAGTGAGGATTACATCAATGGGTTTCAGGAACGGGCTGCCCTCTGTATCTTTCAACAGAGCATGAGACAGAGGGTGGATTGAGTGTGCCAATCAAGTATCGAGAGAGTGAGGATTGACGGATGTTACGACCATTGGAGTCAGGTACGGTTCTTGTTTCCCTCGCACCCATGGGATGGGTCATTGCCACCAGCACCGGACACGTCGCTCTATTCTATATAGTGCACCATGAGGCTCCCTGGCCTTTCTCCTTGCACCTATGCCAGACGGGGTTGGACGCACTGATGCACCATTAATTGTGCACCCTGGCATACTCTCTCTGCACCATCTCTTTGTTGATTCCTAAATTGGGTGTGAGATTTGGGTTTCCATCGTTATTTCCTCGAGTGATGTTAGTAATGGGACGAGTGACTGTTCTTTCATTCTATTTGAGTGATTGTGAGTTGAGTGCAATATTCCTTATCATCGACGAATTTCCTACAATTCCTTCAACCAGCTACCTCCTTGGGTGCTGTCGCATGGTCCCTGCCACGAAGGATGTTGGACGTGTGCTGTGAAGACACCTTGGTACCTCTTGCAATCGACAACGATACAAAACGCAACCTCGATAATCGACATTACTCCTCGGTAATATGGGCCAAGTTTTCTAACCCCACACCTTTTGTTTCTCAGTGACAATCATGTCTTAAGTGTGGGGACATTCGTGGTTGGTCTAATGTGTGGTACTAGATCCTTGATGTTCGGTTTACCCTTCCTGCTAAGGTTTTAAGTGTGGGGACGCATCCTTGCGCGTCTATGTTGCGTACCCCTATGCATATACCCTGCTATGATCATGCATCTATGTCATGACTTCATTTTACCCTGATGGGATGCCTTCCCCACTCTTCTGTTCTATCTCACCCTGTCCTCGAGGCTGTTCCTTGACCGTTTGCCTTTATCCTTTGTTTTGAGATTTTTCCATACGAACGCATCCTATGTTCACTGAGACTCACATCCAACCTTATAGCCATGTTCTTCCCTTTGAACTGCCCATTTTTCCTTTTTACCAGCTCCTGTTCCGACAGACGATTCTTGAGTTATTAATTTTTGAAGCAATTCCCGTAAATTGGACAGTTTTCCATGTGAACGCATCTTTATTGCTTCGGAACACTGCTCTGATATGCCAGCCCTGCCCTACCCATTTTTTCACCTTGATATTTTTCATTCTTACTCCATGTCATTTCGATGCACGGTTGGTCCGCTATTAATTTTTGCGAGTTTTCGGGGCTTTTTGTGCCTATTTTTTACATTTTTCCATGTGAACCTCTCCTATTTTCATCGGAATTCCAGTTTAATTTGACGACCGTGTCCCGCCAGCCTTTCCCCCACTTTTTCCTTTTTCCTCCCCTCTCTTCAGACGACTGGATTTTTAGTAATTAAATTTTTTGAGTATTTTCGGGTGTATTTTTTGTGTTTTTCTCATACAAACCCCTCCTAATTCCCCCCTAAACTGAGTTTTGATGCACCATCCATGTGAATCCCTTTCCTCGGATATTTTTCCTGTTTATCACACTTTGTTCCAGCAATTGGTTCTTTCCATATTAATTTTCGAGTCCATTTTCGGATTCGTTTTTGGACTTTTTCCCATGTGAACGCATCTTATCTTGGTCAAAACTGTGTTTTGCCATCATAGGTTTGTTGGACATCTTGTTCTATACATTTTTCCTTCTTTCTGCACTTCCTTCCGATGCACGGATTTTTCGGTATTAATACACGTATGTGTTTTGGGGTCAGTTTCTTGTGTTTTTTCCATGTGAACACCGTGATTTTGCCCTGGAACCCGTGTCACATTTTTCTATCATCTTCCCCTCGTCTCTCGGCACATTTTTCCTTTTTACGATTTTTTGATCCGACGTGCGGTTTGAGTTTTAGTAATTTTTCTTTCTTTTTACCGTGTGACTGCGTTTTTGGTGTTACGTGTAAACACGCATGTTTTTTGTTTTAAGCGCCTCGGGATGCCCCCATGGTCTCGGTGCCTCATGTGTCGCTGTCCCCGCTCCATTTGATCTCGCCGATGCAAATTTTTTTACCCTCGCCCCGCGTCTACGCGCGAGACGGGGATTTGCTCCTTTTTTTGTCCCTCATAACAAATTTTTTTGTTATTAAACCAACAAAACATTAAAAAAAATAATAATAACAACCATCTAAAAAAAACCCAAGAAAAACAACAAACATTTAAACAAACAACAAAATAACAAATATTTATATTTAAAAAAACCAAACGAAAACAAAAAAACAAACAAAAAGAAACACAGGACATTTAAACACAAAAAAAAAATCAAGAGGCAAAAAAAAAAACAAAAAAAGAAAAATAACAAACGGCAAAAATTAAAATTTATTTAATTTATTCAAAAAAAACAAGAAAACAAACCGTCTTACCTCCTCGTCGCCTTCGTCCTCGGTCACCCACACGTGCCTTCGTCCATGACCCTGCGACTCTCTCCTCCCTTGCGCCCTGCGACTCCCTCCTCCTTCCTCCTCGCCCCGCCATTGCGGCCCCACCTCGCCTCACTGCTCCCTTGCTTCCTCCGCCCTCTGTCTCCCTCGACCTCCTCTTCGCCCTCTCCTCCGCCCTTTGCCGCCTCCCTGCTCCCCTACTTCTACCGCCCTTCGTCTCCCTCGACCTCCTGTCCGCCCTCTCCTCCGCCCTTCGTTGCCTCCCTGCTCCCCTGCTTCCGCTGCCCTCCCTCTCCCTCGACCTCCTCCTCGCCCCACCACCTCCTCCTACCGCCCTCCCCCTCCTCGCCTCCACCATTTGCCGCCCTCCCTGCCTGTCCACCACCTTGAATCCCCCCCACTCCAAAATTGGTCACTTATGGTTCCTACTTATATGCTTTCTTGACATACTCAGGCTTTAAGAAGGGTATGCTTCCACCTCCTCCATCTGATCCAGTTCCTCCTCCTCCACCTTCAGAGGAGTTAGAACCTATTGACATAGAAGATCTTGATTCCCCTCCTCCATTGGTCATTCAACGGAAGCGCTTGAAGCGTGTGGCAGATAAAACTCCCTCAGTCATTCCTTCACAGTTTCTGCTACTTCTAGCAGTGACCTCCCTGCCTACCTCACATGCAACAATTTATTCAGGGCACATAGAGAGGGTTCTTTGGAAATATCAGTTCCTTCACTGAATAGTTTAGTGTCAGGAGATGCCATTCCATTCCTTTGTAATGACATCCAGAGTTCGATTAAATTCTCAGTGACAACTTGTGTTCAACAACTATATGCTTCTTTCTATGAAGAATTGATGCAGTCCAAGGACCAGTTGCATAAGACAACTACAGAATTAGCCTCTGCTAAAGACACTCTTGCTGATCTATTTAAGCAGATGGAGCAGCATACCCAAATGATTGAGACCTAGAGAGCAGAAATATCTTCTTTGAAGATTCAGTTAACAGAAGCTCGGTCAGAGGTCACTAGAGTCTTGGAGGAAAAAGAGAGAATGTCCAAAGAAGCTCAAGAGTTTCAGACTCTTTTAGATGCAAAACTGTCAGCTTTGCAGACTGCTCATAATACATTGGAATCCCAAGCTTCCCAGATTAAGCAGTTGCAGGACCAACTAGCACAGTCATGGTCCATTCCTCCAAGCCCCAATCTTCCTATGATTCCTTCTATCTCTAAGCAGGACTTGGCAGTTCTCCAGAGACAGGCCACATTGTGTCCATTGTTTCAAGATAAAGTGGAAAGGTTGCAGTCCAAAATGGATTTGTTATGGTCTACATTTGAGCACTTTCAGGAGTATGTTCCTCTGGACCATTCCTTCTTTATCCACTATCAGTTGTGCAGAAGTTGGCCTTCTATATGAAGCTTTCAACGATGGATCTTCTTCTTCCAGAGGATGGTTGGAGTGGGGCTTGGTCTTCTGATTTGCTGACAAAAGTTGTCCGTATGGTTTTTGAAGATTCTCTGATGTGACGGATACCATGTTGTTATCTTACATGTATCTACGAGGTGATCTGTTGATTTCAGATGATGTAGATCTGGCTTGGTATGTGGGGGGATGTGGTTTTGCAAGCTGTCTTAATTGGAGTTGAGGATAGATGACATGTTCCAGTGTTATTATTCTAAAGTGGGTACTTGCTCTGACAATTCATGGCATTCAATGATTGATTTTGTGGTCCTGAATCAACGCCAGAATATAGCTTCTACTTATGTGTAGAGCACTAACCAACTGAGGGTGGATCTCCTAGCTTATCTTTCCAAGAACCATCCATTTGATTCATCCTTCTTTGATGCCTACCAGAGACGATCTGTTTTAGGTCCCTCTATTCCTAGCCTATTGTACTATTAACAAATGGCCCATCGCTATGATACTTATCTTTCCCTTTATCAATCCAACTCAACAGCTATCTTACCTCTCCTTTTCCAATCTCAAGGTTTTCCTCAAATTCCTATATTTACCTATTGTTCTTTCATCGAAGATCGAGTTTTTTCCACTTCTCCACCATGTCCTTCTCCATCTATCCATATACATTCTACTTTTCCTGCTTATCAATTGACACCTTTCCTAACTGATTCACTTAAATTTTCAGCCACTCCTTCTTTAGTTTATTCCTCCTTTTATGATTTTGCCTACCCACCTCTTCATCCTCTTTTACTTATTCCACTTCCATCTCCTGCCACTTCTATTTCTCAACCCCCTCACTTGGTTAGTGGATATGAAGGATTTGATCAGCAGATTCCGAGAAGAAGAGGATGGAGCTCGACTAATTCTCTCACAGGACCATAGATTAAATGGCCATTAATTCCAGGGGACTGGACAATTGCTAGTGAAGCATACCAAAATTACCTCCATTTTGCCTCCATTTTGCTCACCAATATTCACAATCTCTAGATCCTTCAGTGAGATTGACAGCTCATTTTCCTTGGTATCTAGCATATATGCATAGGCATTCCCATAATGATCAAAAGGCCATTCCAAATCTTTGTATGAATGTCAATGTGAGCATTGATTCCCAACAATTAGATGTCCTGTATTTTCATGCCCTATGTCTACCTAGCAGATACCTTGTTTTGCTAGAAAGGATGTGCTACCTGCAGTTCTTTCAAAATCCTCCAAAGACATTTGTGGATGAGTCCTTCTCCATGGATTGTTTTCGAAACTACCAAGCCTTCAAAAGGGATCACCTTCATTGATGCCTTTGCAGTGTATTTTGGATGATTCTTAATGATATATATCTCTTTTTGGAGGTGTCATTCTCAGATGGTTGTGTTTAGTGTTTGTGTGTGTGTTGTAATAATTTGTATGTGATGAGTTCGTGCTGGTTGGATAGTTCGAGATGCTGAAGAAGAACCTCTTATATCCTTTACAAATTTGTTATGACTTTTAATTGTTTATCATATGTGTTACTGAATAATGAAGTTTTCCTTTAGTAGTTTTTTCTAGAGATACAGATGATAAGTTGGGGTCGTGGTGGAGTGATTATTGAAGATACTGAAGAAGATCAGAATTGAGCTCTTTAGTGAACTTATATTCATCTTTTCCTTAGGTCGTGAGGACGCTTCCTTTCTAAGTGTGGGGATATGTTGAGAGTGGAAAAAGATTGAATTTTTGACTAATTTTTGTTGTTTTTGAGGTCTGAATGATTGATTTTTGATGGATTTAGAGTGATGTATGGTTGTTAGTGGAAGTGTTTGAGAGTATTTTGGATCATATTGATTATGTTTTGGAAGTTCATGATGATTTTTAGTGGAAATATGAAGCTCTGATGTTCCGATAGGTTCTGATACCTTCTGTATAGCTTCTGTTTTGTTTTGATTTTCTTCTGTATGAAGCATGGATTGATGATTGATGAAGGTTGAAATATTTTGAAATCTTATTGAATATTTTTTGATAGTTTGGAATGGTTTTAGTATAAATTATGAGGATTTAATGTTCTCTGATGACCTTCTATAACCCTCTGTAAACCTTCTATAGAGCCTCTGTCTCTGCTCTGTATCTGTTTT
The DNA here is from genome assembly GCF_053477565.2 of Lygodium microphyllum. Taxonomy (NCBI): domain Eukaryota; kingdom Viridiplantae; phylum Streptophyta; class Polypodiopsida; order Schizaeales; family Lygodiaceae; genus Lygodium; species Lygodium microphyllum. Next base: position 136,379,522 of record NC_141138.1, read on the forward strand.
GTATTTGCTCTGGTCCTGTACTGTACTATTTTGTAGATCTTCTGTAAGTGTTCTGTAGAGTGTATGTGTGACTTTGGAAAAGTTTTCTAACTTTTGGAAAGGATGAATATAAGTTCAAAAGAGCTAAAACAAATGGAAGAAGCAGCTCTGCTGAAGACCGAAGAGAAGACTGAAGTGACAGTGGCAGTAGTGAGCTCTGAAAAGACACTGTAGTGGCTCTGGTGCCTCTTCACATTAGACATACCTCTTGGGAGGTGTATCTATGACCTAAGAAGGATTATTGAGAGTCATTATGAGAGCATTGTAGTGAGGAGATAATGTTCTATTGATAGAGAGAGAGAGAGAGAGAGAGCCAGAGATAGCAAATTCTATCAAAACAGCGTAACTGTATATGAGAGATTGAGAGAGAAAACTATGAAGACATTGACGATAAACACTATGTGATTAATTTCCATTCAAAAAATGGTGTATTCTTTTATGTTCATTGTTCTATTGATGGATTCTCTGAAGATGTTGAAGATTATAGTTGATTCTATCAAATCCTGGGAGATATCTACTATGATGCTGCGTGAAAAATTGCTGTTTTCTTTGTTTTGGTCATCAAAAGAATGAAATAAAAGCTTGACGTTGATGTTACAAGATAGATTTTCTTGCAGTAGAATCCCCTTTTCCTTGGTGTTCCTCTTGGGGCTCCACATCTTCACCATCTGATTTAGAGGAGTGGACCTCTAAGATGGAATCTTACTTTGACATATTTCCCAAAACTGATGACACGAAGATTCATTTTACTTCTTTGCATTTGGAGGGATTTTCCCATACTCGGTGGAATATATAAAAAGAGAAAACATACTTTAGAGAATTGGAAAGCTTTCAAGGCACTTATGGCTGAAGTATTTGTCTCCCCTCTTGAAAAAAAGAAATTGGCACGAAGATGGTATGGTTTGGAACAAAGAGGCCTAAGTGTAAGAGAGTACACTAACCAATTTCTCAACCTAACCATGTATGTAGAAAGCATTAGTGATGAGGCTAAGCTCCATAAGTACACGTATGGATTAGATCCATCTTTATCAACTGATGTCATGGCACAAAACCCTACTTCTCTCTTTAAGACTATTGAGCTTGCAGAGCGGTATGGAGGGAAATATAGAAGAGAATCTTCATTTTAGCCCAGTTTTGGATAGCCAAGGACTGTTTTTAAACAAGGGCAAGTTGGTAACATTTATGGCAGCAATCTTGTGCCAAATGGGAGCTTAAGGGTACCAACTTATCCACCATTCAATGCTTCTAGACCTCAAAGTAATTTCAGGACAGCAAACAGTTCTAGAGTTGACTTCAAACAAGGGGACAAGTAGCCTAAATCCATTTCAGCTAACATGAATCCTAAGTCTATTCCTATGGATATTTACAAAGAAATAAAGGAGAAAGGCTTATGTTTCAAGTGTGGGAAAAAGTATACACCTAATCATGCCTCAAAGTGTGTATATAAAAATGTCAAACCCAAGCTTCAAAGTATGTTAGTGTTTGAGGATCTTGAAGATGAGATGGATGAAGCTAATGCAATTGCACTTAATGCTGAAAATGAAGATCTTGGGGAAGAAGTTAGGCAAGAGTATTTCTATGATTCAGCTGACTCTTTTCCTTTTGATCTAGGTAGAAGTGTTCCTTTTGATCCAGGTGGGACTTGGCATGAGCCACTTGCTTCCACTAGTTGTTCTATTTTTATGGAGGCTTGGACAGGTTCTAAGAGCCCTAATACACTCTGTATGAAGGGTAACATTCATGGAAAGACTGTGTTCATTTTGATAGATAGTGGCAGTACCCCTAGTTTTGTGAATAAGTCCATTATGGACAAGCTGAATTGTATTCCCATAGATTTATAGCAGCCCATTAGAGTTCAAGTGGCCAATGGTGAAGAAGAAATCAGCACACAGATATGCCCACAGGTTTCTTTACAGCTGGCCAAAAATTTTGAAGCAAAAGTAGATCTGATTACTTTATGGGGCCTATAGACATTGTACTCGTTGGTTGTGATTGGTTGATGACATTAGGCAAGATCACTATGGATTTCTCATGGTTGTATATGGTGTTTATCTTCAATGGACAACTCATCCATTTACAAGGAATTCCTAGTAGATCAGATTTTCAGCTTATTACCATTCAACAACTCAAAAGGGAGTACAAGAGGTGTTCACAAATATTTGTTTTGCATTTGAATAAAGAGATGCAAGATCAGCCCAGTAATTTAGCAAGCCATCTAGCCTTGACAACTCTTCTTGAGGAGTATAGGGATTTGTTTGAGGTACCTACTTCATTATCTCCCAAGAGAGTAGTAGATCACCCTATTGATTTGGAGCCCAACTCAAAGACAATCAATATGCCACCTTACAGATTATCTAAGTGTGAATGAGAGAAAGTAGCCAAGCAAATCAAGGAACTTTTGGAGATGGGATTCATTGAACCAAGTTCTTTACCTTATGCATCTCCAGTTCTGTTAGTCAAAAAGGAAGGTGGATATTTCAGAATGTGCATTGACTATAGGGATCTTAATAAGATCACATTGAAGAACAGGTATCCGATACCTAGGATTGATGATTTACTTGATGAGCTCAAGGGGGACTTGATTCTTTATGAAGATTGATTTGAGGTCAGAGATTCACATGCGAGAGTGTAATGAAGTCACGACTCCTTTCAGGACTGATTGAGGGCTCTATCATTTCTTAGTGATGCCATTTGGGCTTAAAAATGCTCCAGCTACCTTCCAAAGCCTGACGAATAAGATTTTGCATCCTTTCCTCTTTTAGTTTGTCTTGTTCTTTGATGACATTCTGATCTATAGTAAGACTTTACAAGATCACTTAGCACATATGAGGAGGGTTTTTGATGTATTGAGACATCATAGGCTTTTTGCTAAAAAGAAGAAACATTCTTTCATGCAGACTGAAATGGAATACTTGGGACATATCGTCAATGAAAAAGGGATACAGACTGATCCCAAGAAGGTGCAATGTATAAAAGATTGGCCAACACCCACTACTACTACCTCTCTTAGAGGATTCCCTGGTCTATCTTCATTCTATCTCGCTGATTCATCAAGCATTATGTGGCTATTGCATCTCCTTTGACTGACAGGTTGAAGAAGGATGCTTTATTTTGGGATGCTCTTGCAAATAGTAGCTTCAACCAATTAAAGGGACTCCTTACCTCTGCTCCTATCTTAGTATGCCCAAACTTCTCCAAAGAATTTACCATACATTGTGATGCTAGTGGCCGTGGCATTGGGGCTGTTTTGTTACAGGAGCATGGAGTGATTGCCTTTGAGAGTTGTAAGCTTACAGATAAAGAAATGGCCATGAATGTTTATGACCAAGAGACATTGGCTATCTTGCATGCAATTAATAAATGGCACCATTACCTGTATGACAGCTGATTCAGAGTCCAGAGTGATCACAAGGTTCTTAAGTATTTCCTTACTCAGTCCAATCTTACTCCTAAGCAGTGTCGGTGGGTAGCTACACTACAGAATTATGATTTTGACATCACCCATACGCAGGGCAAAGACAATATAGTGGCTGATTCTCTTTCTCGTATGTGGACTTGCAAAGTTTCAGCCATGACTGAACTGCATAATGATTGGATTGAAGAACTACAGGAGGCTTATCTTTTGGATGAAGAATTCATCCATATTTTTCAGAAATTACAGCAAGGTCTAATGGAAGAAAACTTGCATTATCAGTCTAAAAATGGCCTTGTTTGGTTGAAAGGCAAGATTGTCATTTCTTCTACCTCTTCTTTTACACAGATTATTATGGAGGAACTACATTCTTCGCCTTTAGCTGGACATCTAGGAGTTTTCAAGACCTATGAAAGGATCAACAAAAGCTTCTATTGGAAAGGACTGTGGAAAGATGTCAAGGACTTTGTCATGAAGTGTATGCCTTGTCAGCAGAATAAGGACATCACCCATAAGCCAGGAGGTTTGTTACAGCCATTACCTATTCCTACATGTAAATGGACTCATATTACTATGGATTTCATTATTGGCTTGCCTACTACTAAGAAGCGATGGAATAGTATATATGTGGTGGTAGATAGACTCACCAAGGTAGCCCATTTTATTCCAACCAAGATCCAGTTTACTGCCTTTCAAGTGGCCAGTCAGTTTATGGAGCATATTTTTAGACTACATGGATTACCGCAGTTGATTGTTCATGATAGAGACTCAAAGTTTATGAGTAACTTTTGGTAGGCAGTATTTACATCTATGGGTACTAAATTGGCTCCATCTACGGCCTATCATCCACAAACTGATGGACAGACAGAAAGAGTTAATAAATGGTTGGAGACTTATCTTCGCCATTTCTACTATGATATCCAAACTTCATGGGATTCTTGGTTACAATTGGCTGAGTTTGCTTACAACAACTCTACGCATGCTAGTATTAGATTTTTGCCCTTTGAGGCTCTATATGGCTACAAGGTGCTCTTATCCACAGTCATCTTTAATGAAAGGATCAACCCTCATGGGAAGGAAGAGTTGGAAAGAATACAAACCCTTCTTCAGAAATGTAAGATGAATCTTAGGAAAGCTCAAGACCAAATGAAGATGTCTGCTGATGAGAGGAGGCAACCTTTATAGTTCCAAGAAGAAGACTTGGTCTTACTAAAGGTGCCCAAGTCTAGGTACTCTACATTAAAAGATGGATCTAGTAATAAGCTTGCTCACAGATTTTATGGCCCCTACCAGATCCTAAAGCACATTGGAGACTTGGCATATAGATTAGAGTTCCCTTCTTCCACAAAGATTCATAATGTCTTTCAAGTTAGTCAGCTTAAGCCTTTCTATGGTGATCTAGTGGATATAATTGATGAGCTGCCACCTATTGATGAAGAAGGTCTTATTCAGTACATCCCAGAGGCTGCTATAGGTCAGCGTGAGAAGAAGCTTCGATCTCATTCTATCATGGAATATTTGATCAAATGGAGAGGTTTACAACCTAAGGAAGCTTCTTGGAGGCCTGATTCTATATTTGATGAGTTTTCTTTCTTAAGGTATACATTAGTGGCTAAAGCTTATTGATTATGGAGCTAGTTTTGGTGCAGACAGGACCAGGACATCACACTGTTTTAGAATAGTTTTTATTGTGCCTAATTTTCAGAATTAAGATGTCTACATGGGCTTAAATTACTTTTCAAGAGCTACGTTCTGATATATGGCACGCCTCATTTGGACACTTCTACTAGAAGTTATGGTAGATTTGGTCCAGCAGGATCTGTTTACACAGCAAGCTATCTACTTCATTTTGAGATTATCTATTGAAGATTTTATGGCTCCATATACTCTTGAAATATTCTAGATTATGTATATAGTTGAGGCCTACTCTTGCTCTTCAATTTTAGTCCATATATTGGTCATTTTTCATTCATTTTCCCATTTGTAAAGCTGTAAAAACGGAGTAGTACTCGGTTCTATCCATCCTTTTCTAGTCTTTCAAGTTGTTTTTGAGGCCAAAAACCTTTGGGAAGGGATGGATTGTAAGAAGTTGGGAAGAATAGGGATTTAGTGTAAAAATACTATTGATGTTATGCCATGTCACATTGACATTGTTTTAAAAGGAGAGGACATGTAATTTTTTATATATTTTGACACATTAATACAAATTATGTCCTTCTCTCCCATCTTGCTCAAAACTTCTATGGCTTCTTTGTCTTTCCTGTCCTTTTCTCTCCAATTCTAATATTTCTCTCTCCTCATCACTCTCTTTCTCTCTCTTCTTGTAGTTTTTCTCTCTCTTCTACAGTATTCTCTCTCCTCTTTCTCTCTCTCTAGTCCTCTCTCTGACAATTTCTATTAGGCCATGTGGTTAGCTCAGTTGGCATTGCGATTGATCCTGAAAAGATAAAAGTTATTATCGTTATGAGTCCGCCACGTACTCCTAAAGAAGTGCATTTCTTTCTATTCATCAATGGGGTATTATCAAATATTTATTAATACATTGGTTGGGAGAGATGATGTTGCCATTGATGGACCTACTATCCTTAACTATCAGTTTGTTTGGAGTGAACCATGCTAAGTCTCCTTTGAGAATGTGAAGTAGGAATTAGTGAAAGCACCAATATTGAAAGTACCCAAAATAGCTGAAGTATTTTATATATTTTTGGCAGCCACAATGCATAGCATCAGTTGTTGCTATTGTTTAGCCCAGATTTGGGAGGAGAAGTGGTATCATCCAATTGCATTTGCTAGCCATAAATTGGGGATATCAGAGATTAATTACACCTACATGGAGGAGTTGTGCCTCGGGATGGTATTTTCTACAAAGAAGTTAAAAAATGACATGCTCTATGAAAAAGTAGTATTTTATACAAAGGCCAAGGGGTTGGCTATTGATGTGAATAAGTTGCACCTGCTTGACTGCCTAGCAAAGTGGTTAATCAATTTGCAATAATTTGATATGAAATCAAGAATGAGCCACCGAGGTTGTAGGGCTTGTTGAATGTCTTCTGGATTTCAAGGAGTCAAAGGAAATTTTGGCTAAAGGTAGTGACCTTGAGAGTCTATTTAAAATTGATACGACTTCCATTCCATCTTGATATGTTGCCATAATGCACTATTTATCTATAGGACAGACTGGAGCCACTTTGTTAAAAGCTAAGGAAGAGGAAAATTAAACATCAAGCTTTGAAATTTTCATTGATTGTGTAGGAACATTATATCGGTAGGGGGTTAGTGATTTTTATCATCAACAATGTGTTATGCTTGATGAGGTTCTATTTATCTTGGAAGAGTGTCATGACTCCGCTTATGGAGGACACTTTGTTGGATGGTTGATTGCACAAAAATCTTTAAGAGCCGGATATTGGTAGAAGCTGCCCATTTTTGACAATGCATTTGTATATGTTAAGAGATGTGATGTATGCCAAAGACATGATAATAGGGAGAATAGGAAGCACCCATTGACTCCTATTAAAGCTATACCACCATTCGAGAAGTACATAATATAATACTCAAGTTAGTTTATGGCCAGGAATGCATAATATCCCTAGAGATTGAGCTACTGACTATAAGATTTGCAATTAACCATTCTTTGGAAAATGAAGATGCACTCTTTGAGTGCTTTATGACTTTAGCACACCTTCATGAGCTCAAATTGTAGAGTTTGTTACATCAGGAGAGGAGGTAGCTAAAGCATTGTCATGGGATTTTATGTTTATAGTGTGAAAAATGGAGATGTTGTGGATCATGTAGGTTTGCATACTTGGTCTATAGGAGCTTCAAGACAGGTTACAAGGCATAAAGGAATGACTCTTTAAGTTCATTTTGCTTGGATGTCACTTAGTTTGACAAGTTTACTTGGTTTGAGCATGGGACATGGTATATGCCTTTGTTAATGACTTAGGCAACTTAAGTGTGCATTATGAAAGTTACTGGTTATGTGGAAGAAGAGCAAGGGCTTCATTATGAGTTTTGGTGCATTTCATGGGCATGGGCTGCAGGGAGAGTGTTGGAACACCTGGAGGAGCTTCAAAGGCATGTAACTCAAGCTCAACTCAAGGGGAATGGTCAAGATTAATTTAAGGAAGGTAAAGTGTGATTTTTCCATGCATTTTGCGGGAGAGGAAGAGAGCTATGGTGCTATCTTGAATAAGAAAAAATAGGGAATCCATAATCAACAAGGTCTCTTCTTGCTTCATCTTCATTATTAGGGCTTTTCTTGATGCCTAGAGATTGGTTCTTGCTCCAGGGATGTAGTGTACCACTTGGGATAGCCAAAGGTGTGATTTTTCTTGGTCTATGGGCTGTTTTGAATTGTTCAAAACTATCATAAATAGGGAAACCCACAGTTCACTAAATTTGGGAGAGCTTGAAGTAATCTAAGTTAATGTATATATTGGATACGGTCCCTAAACAACAATGCAACCTTGGGCATTTATTAGAGAGCTTATACTTAGATTTGAATGCATTTTGGAGCCTTAACGGAGGGATGAAATACACTGTTATTGATAGGATTGAAGTGGTTCTTTAGCTTTGATAGGAGCATTTGATATGTATCTTGGTTGTAGTGGCTTCTACCACTACTAGTTTGAAGTATACATGTAGTTTTGAGGTGAATACCTATAGCAATCAATGGATGGTAGCAACATGGATCATGGATTATGTTATGTATTTGTGTATGAGCTGAGCTATTGTCTCAGTGTGTCTTGGGCTTCGACCCACCCTTATTTGGATGTATTTGGTTATGAGCTATGATTATGAGTTGATGTCTTCCATGTATGATAGGATGTTGAAATAAATTGACAGACTTCACCTTTATCAATTTTCTTCTACATCTTCTATTTATTCAAACCCCTTCTCTTTCATCTATGGCTCTCCTTGAATCTCCCTTCACCCTACTATCTCTTACCCCATGGTAGAACTTGGACCCCAAACACTCATAGGGGTGAACCCGATGTGAAAGTCAGCACAGTAGGTGTGTAAAGATGGGGGATGTTGTAGGTTCAAGTGGTGGTAATGCTTTACGACAGATGATTGCTTAGTTGCAGCAACAACAACAATGGTAGTTGTTGTTACAATAGCAGATGCAAACTCGACAGGAAGCAGAAAGAATTGATTCCTTAGGCTATGAATGCATTGCAGGCAGTGGGACAAGAATTGAAGTAGTCTAAAGGTCAAAATGTTCAGTTGTATGAAGAAAATATGTTCTTTCATGGGGTACCGCAGTATGCATGGAGTTGATATTTCTTCCATTTGGCCACGCATGCATTGCATGATTGGATTAATGAGTTACATAAAAGAGATGTTGATTGGGTAGCTTTTAAGAAAGCTTTGAGGGAAGAGTTTTTCTTGGAAGATACAAGCTTGGTAACTAAAAAGACATTTACAGAATGGATTGAAAATCCCAATAAAGGGTTGGCTGCCACAACTTTGCTCCATGAATTTGAAAGTCAGTATGTGCAGTTGGATGTCGGATGCAACAATATTGGAGAGTCAAAAAATTGATTTATTTCTGAAGACTATAGATCATATCTTGTAGGAGGAGCTGACTGATTGGTTAGAAGATGCCACTTCTGAAACAGGGCTGAAATTAGATTGGGCTGATATAACTGAGATAATGCATATGTTGGTAAAGATGGAGCAGATGAAATTAAGACGGGGTATTGGAACCACACTTGCTAGTGCTCAGAAGAAGGGGGCTGAAATTGTAGCCAAAGCACCTATAGCTATGGTGGAACAACAAGCTACACATGTTAGTCAGACTCTTAAAGGTGATGCTGTGGATGAATTAATCGAGAGCATGCGTGATTTGAGGCTGAATTTGACTGAAATCAATGCACAAGTTAAAAAATTGGATGTCAAGGTAGAAGAGAAGGGTCGGGGCAGCAACCCAAAAGCTCTATAGAGAGGGATACAAGAGGAGATGCATTTGGTCTGACAATTCACAACATGATAAGCAAGATTGTGTAGCCTACTGTGAAGCAAAGGCGAAAAGGTTAGTCTTTTGGAAAGATGAAAAAATACATGCAACAAAAACCAATAAAGCCTAATTTTAGGAATGGTGGTATGCAAAAGAGGTTGGAAAAGATGGCTATAAGGACAATATTTGTAGCCATAGATGCAACCATATATTGTTTGAGAATTTGATAGATGATTTTTGATGCTGAGAAGTGCTTAAAAATAGCCAAAAATTTCGAATTTCACAAAAAAAATAGACTTCATCGAAGGCGGCAGCTCTGCAATCAATACGATTTTAAGTAGTAATGCCCAAAAGTGCTTAAAAGACCTACTGGACGGCAGTCGGTGAATTTTCATAATTTTTTGGCATGACAGACGAGACCATGGGAGATGCACCACAGTGGAGGACTTCGAGACGGTCAAGCAGAAATTTCCAAATCGCGAATCGGACACTGGATGAGGAAACGAGAGTGCCCGGGAGGCCAAGACCCAAAAGGCAAGTGGAAATGGACTTTAAAAGTCCCAAAGGAGGTGGCCTTTGGGGGATCACTTTGGGGCCCCCAACAAAAAATGAATTCATGGGGGGGGGGGGGGGGTCCGTTTTTTTTGTCGTGAGCAGAATGAGGGCGCCATACCCTCCAACTAATTGGATGCCTTGTCTACACTCTATCTTTGCTCCTCATTGCTTGTCTCCAATCCTCAAATGGCTGCTCGGTTGTAGAGATGCAGTTTTAGTCTTTCTCTCTCCTCTCTCTCTCTCCCCTTAAGAGGCAGTTCTTCATGCCCATGAAGAAGATTGAAGATCCATTGAAGACTGCTTGTCCGGCATGGTACCGAATCATTCCCACATTGGTAGAGGGCTAGAGTTTGCTGTTCGGAGGTGGGCTGAGCATTGAATGAGGGTTGATCTGCAGTCCTGCATCAAATTCTAAAACCCGCAAAGAAGGAAAAACCCGATAATTCATTTTTACAAAGAAAAATTGCTTGTTTCTTACAATTGATTGAATCAATGTTGTTCTTATGGAGTGAAAATTGGTAGGAATGTTTTATAATGTTTGTTCTATGCTTATATAATGAAAAAATTGGAAAACGTAAAGTCAAAATGCTGGAAATAATTTTTAGAAACCCGTAAAACACGGTTTTTATGAGAAAAATGGGGTTTTTTGGTGTTTTCGAGTGGGATAAACCAATATACATGGGATAAAATGCCAAGAAAATCTATATTTTGGTTTTTCTAAGAATCAAGAGCCATACTTTTAAAAATACATCATTATTTTTATTGGAAAATAGAGAAAAATAGGAAAAAATGAGAGAAAAATAGAAATATACCTTAGAAAAACATGAAAAAATATAATAAGTGGTTGTGGATGTATGGAGGGGCAAAGCATGAGGTTTGGCCTCAGTTTTCCCTTTCTTTTTGTCTCAGTGTGTGATTTATTGCTTTTGATGCGCTAAACCATGACAAAACAACTTCTGTACACCTATGCAACGAAGCAAAATTTAAATGGTGAGGGGGAGTAGGATTTTGTGTAATAGTTTGAGGGTTGAAATAATATAAATTTTGATTGGTTTATATGCATAGCATTTAGGAAACGGTCTATTTGGAAATAAGGGATCTAGTAGCACAATATTTGCCTTGGTGCTAGATTCTTGCAATGAAGCATATATACGCATTAGTTGGAATTCATGGAAAGATTATTTTCGCACTAGCATATAGGCTGATTTTGAAACATAACTGTTTGTGCACAATGAGACATCCACTATTGCATTGATCATACATGTGGTATCAATTAATTGAATTATAGTTGACCCACACTTGAGAGGGTGAGATCCCCCTTGCTGTAGGTTAGCCGTTCTTTTCTTGGGGGAAATTATTAGTGAGAAAACATGGTATCTCTTGGATCATGCTGATGACCAAGAGAGGAGTCTTGTGAAAATGTGTTTATATGCAAACACGACGCATCTTGGGGCTAATCCTTGAGGTGTAGGAGAGTCGTCGTGGAGCCACGACAATTAGTCGGAGCTGCTTCCTTTGTGTGTGATACATGGCACTTATTGCCAAAATGTGTGGGACACCCCCTTTGAGGGGTTTTGGGGAAGGTACCATTGGACTCTTATCCAGCTACAAATGCAATATTAGAAGTATCTAGTGTGCACTTAGTTATTACATATGCTCCTAGCCCGCAAGGCCGTGTGTGTGGTGGGATTGTCTGTTTTGTGTATGAGGTCTGGCTATAGTGCCATAGCCAGTGCCGACCCATTTTAGGTCCCATCAGAATTGAAAGGGCTTATGAAGCTCGTAAAGGATGCACGGTTGAAGAAAAATCTCGTGTTTAGATGCAAGTATTAGATTGTATGGAAAAGGGAAAAATAGTAAAGGCCAAATTGGCTAATGCAAGTCAGAGTATACAAGGGAGAACAGGATGGAATGCATGAGTGGATTCATTTTTAGCCTATGCTTATTTGGTTGAAGTTCATAATCAAGACGCTCTTGTGGAAGAAAAGAGAAGAGGACATTGTTGGTCCTTCCTCTTCAGGTCCATCTAAAAGCATAACACGAAGTAAAGCAGAGCAGCATAAAGAGGTTGAAAAAGCTATATCTAAATAATGTGCTATGGATAATGCATCTCAGGAAAAGAAACAAGAAGGGAAGAAAAGGGGCAAGCAGCTCGGTTATAAGTTGCAATCAGATCTTGAGACTGCTACAAACCTTTAAAAATCTTGGAAGAATGCATACTTGCCAATAGAGTGGAATTCACACTTGGCAAAGTTCTTGGAATTGCGAAGTGTGAATTTCATGATACAATCATTGATATGCTGAAATTAAAAAGGTACTTTGATGGTGAAGTTTTGCAAGCATTTATGCAAGTTGAAAAAAACATAGAGATATAACTTCAGAGGGAGTATGATGATGCATGCAATGTTGGTTTGGAACAAATTGATGTTGAAAATTGACTAAATGAGAGTGTAGACAACTTGTGGTGATTGAAAATGGTATTGTGGGAAATAGTAAGCATAGAGAGAAGGCTATGTATAAAGGGGATGTCCATTTGCAAGTACATGAAGAAGAAGATGCTTAGTCATTATTCACGAACGCACTGGGCTCGTGCTACAACAGAGACAATTGTTTAAGTGGAAGAAAGAGAGATACCTTGCATAGCTCTCTTGGATTATGGATCCGAAATCAATGTTATGGCACATAGCTTGTATGAGAATGGAGGTTGGCTGATGTGAGCAATAAACAACTCATTAGGGGATCTTATACAGCTTGTCCTAATGTACCCATAACTATTGGAGATGTTAGGGATGAATATCATTTTTTTACAAGATTTATGTAGTTGTTTGGTGATTTTGGGGTAGCTCTATATTTCGGAATCGAGTCTGGAAACAAAAGCCTTGGATGATGGTTCTTCATATGCTCACGTACATATACAAAGGTGATATAGTATCTCATTGTTTGTGTGAATCATCCCTGCAATCGAGATAGGCTACGGGATAATCCCATGCCACCTAATGCACGATAGTTTAAGGGTTTTTAGACAACACTGTTGTAAGTGGAGGCTATGGCATTGCCTCTAGGAAGATAATTATGCCTCCAAGAAAGGGGGAAACTATGCTTGTGTTTGGATTTCAGGAATGGACAGCATGTAGTCTTGGTAGTTTTAAGAATATTTCAGCCATGTACAAGGTTGAAAAGAAATATGTAGGTTAGGCTGAAAAAGAGCTGAAGACATATGGTTTGATGGCTACAAATGAAGGTATATTAGGGCTATTTTTAGGGCTGGTTGATGTTGATACTGTGGCTGAAATTTTTGATGCAATTAATGCTAAAAATAGGACTAGGAAAGAGGTTATTTATGTTGATACTTTGGAGATGTATGAAGTCATTCAAGTGCTTGTTGAGCAAGAATGTTATGGGCTGCAATATGGGCTGAAAAATAGGGCTAAAGTAATGGTGGATATAAAGTACGAAACAATTGCAATAACGTTAAGTCTGTGGCTTTTCCTTTACTACCTGAAATTGATGGGTTGGTTGAAAAAGCATCTCAACAACCTAGTTTGTGGGATCCACATGGAGTAGGATATAAATTTACAACTGAAACTTTACAAGAGCTAAAAATTGGTGATATAAGCTTTCTTTTGCCTACCAAAAGAGCTTTTTTCTTGTAGATGTTGGAAAGGCATGGGAAAACATTTGCATTTTAGCCAAAAGAAATTGGATGTGACCATAGTTGCACCTATGGTGATCTTTACAGTACCACATGTGCCATGGAATTTAAAGTCTATTCTAGTGCTTCAGGCATATTTTCCTAAGCTGCTGGAGCTTTTGAATGAGAAAATCAGGATGTGGATTTTGGAGCCCTCTTTAGCTCCATATTCGAATCGATGGTTTACTATTCCAAAGAAGAATGGTGCTTTGAGGTTTATATAGGATTTACAACTAGTTAATAAAGTCACCATAAGAAATGTTGGATCAAGATCGATAGTGGATGAATTTGCAGAAGCATTTGCAAGCAAGGCAATTTACTCTATGGGTGATTTATATTCAGGATATGATCAGTTCCAACTTGCATTGGAAAGTTGGGTTATCACTACCATGAAGACACCACTTGGATTGGTTTAGGATGTGTACCCTTTCATAGGGAGCAACCAATTCAGTGGGGCATATGATGAATGCTATGCATAAATTTTTAGGGAGTATATTCCTCAGTTGACCTTACCCTTTCTTGATGATGTGCCAATCAAAGGGTGTGCTATCCATGAGAAGAATGAAGAGTTGAATTAACAGGGATGCAGAAGATTTGTGGCTGATCATATTGCTAATTATGACAAGATTTTAAGTCTTCTTGAAGAAGTACATTTGACTCTGTTAGAAGAAAAGTTGGTTTTTGGAGTGGAGGAAGTATTGGTTATTGGACACATGTGTGGACCATATGGGAGAAAGCCCTCACCAATGAAGATTGATGCCATAAGTAGGATGCAAGAGACATGTTCGAATGTATCCAAGGTGATAAGATTTTTGGTTGCATGTTTCTTTTACTTGATATGGATTCCGCATTTTGCTCATGTGGCTAAGAGTTTATATTAGCTCTTGAGAAAATGGCAAAAGTTTTGGTGGGGTAAACATCATACAAAGGTAGTTCAAAAGTTAAAGAGCTTATTGATTTTAGCCCCAATACTAAAGAGAGCAAATTATGAGAATGGGTAGCCCATCATTCTCACTGTGGATACAAGTCCAATTGGCATTGGTTGGACAATGGGTCAAGATGATGTTGATGGGAATAGGTATGCCATTTGGTTTGGAGAAAAGGTCCTCAATGAATGGCAATGGCAATATTCTCAAGTCAAAAGAGAGCTTTCGGGTGTAGTGACAACCCGTATGTGTGATAGGGAGTATTTGATGGGAGCTAATGTAGTGGCAGAGACTGATTGTCTACCTCTATTAGGTATGATAGTAAATTGCTCAACTCCTGATATTGCCATGTTACGGTGGATTTCATATATAAAGTCAATTAACCTTGATTGTCAGCATATTGCAGGTAGAGAAAACCCCATGGCTAACATGCTTTCATGAGCAAGGTTTGAAGATGAAGAGGAGCTCATGGAAGATGAAAAGGATGATATGATAGGTGCTGAAAATGGCTTTATGACAACATGGAATGAGTATGCAACTTCTCTTACTGCATGTACAAATTTGAAAACAGTAAGTACAAATGTCATAAATGCAAGTATAACTATCATAACAGAAAATACAGCAAGTACAACTATTGTAACAAGGATTTCAGCAGTAAGAAAAGAGCTTACAGCCATGGAGAAGAGATGGAAAGTAGAGAGAAAGCATCATTAGTGTTATGCTTCAGTGAGAACACAATTTTTGGAAGATTTTTATGATGATAATTGGCTAAAAATAGGCCAATATCTCAGCCTCATGACAAAGAAGGATGAATGGTTTGAAGTTGAATTCAAAAGGATTAAAAGAAAAGTGTACGGGTTTTTCCTGAAATATGGATATTTATGAAAGCATGCAAAGAAAAAGAGAGGAGCTCCAGTACGTGTATTGGGAGATAGGGCTTCTCAACAATAGGTGATACAGGAGTTCCATAAAATCTTATGGGATGGACATAGAGGAGTTTGGGGCACATTTACCAAGATCAAAGAGAAGTATTGGTGGCAGATTGTGTATAAAGATGTGGAGAATTATCTGGAATTGTACAATGTTTGTTAAATGTATTCCATGGTAAAGCATAGAGATGGGTTGCAACTGACCTATGCATTGCAAATGGGTAGTTGATATGGTTACCATGCCTATAGGTTTATGGAATATGAGATACCTTGTGCTTGTATGAGAAGACTTGACAAATTATAATATTTTCGCCATAGTGCTTCATATCAAGAAACAAATTTGGACTTGAGGCGTTTTAAAAATTTAATTGTTGAGCTATCACATAAGTGACTGCACGTAATTTTGTTAATATCGAGTCTTGTATTAAAATCAATTTTGCAATCCGACATGAGAAGATGCCTCAATGTTTCGAGCCAACAAAAAGCATACACACCTTGTAAATAATATTATGACGGCTTGATCATATAATTCTTTTGATGGGACCTGAAATGGGCCAGCACTAGCTATAGTACTAGCCGGACCTCTAACATGCACAAGACAACCCCATAGCCTCGCGGTGAGGAGTGTTTACAGGACACATTGCCCTGCCATCGTACATACATTTTGCATTTGTATCGTGCTTTGTAGTCAACCCTTAACCTTCTCAGACTCCTCATAGGGAGACCCTACACATTTTGGTGTAATTCATTATGTAGAACAACATAGAAGGCACCCCTCCACTGATTGCCGTAGCTCCACTACGACCCTCCTACACCTTGGCATCAAGGGGATTGGCCCCTCGATGTGTCGCTAATACATATAACACATATGAAATAGACTCGCTCTTGGTACCAATATTATATCATTCTAGGAATGTACCGGTTCTCACTTACTTGTCCCCTTAGACCCACCGTCTAGAACTATAGCTTGGATGCCTTACTCTCTCCAACGTGGGTCATTTATACTTCAACCAATTGCTATGCAAGCCAAGAATAGATACCATCTGTATATGATTCATGCAATGGTGTATGATTTTTGTTGTGCACAAACAATTATGGTTTACAATCAGCCTATGTATCGTGCAAAAACAGTCATTTTAATGAATTTTTGCTAATACGCAATGCTGCGTTGTAGGAACCTAGCACCAAGGCAAACCTTGTGTTGCTAGATCCATTATTTTCAAAATAAACCACATCCTAAATGTTGTACATAAAGAGAAAAATCATAATTTTTATTATTTCAATGCTTAAACTATTGTATAACATCATCCTTCCCCTCACCGTTTAAATTTTGCTGCGGTGCATAGGTGTAGAGGTTCTTTTATGTCATTTTTTGTATGTAAAAGCAATAAATACGCACTTTAATACATAGAACAAGGGCCAAACTTAAGCATAACCTCATGCTTCAGCTCCGGCAGACATTCACATACATAGATCTTATTTTTTCATTTTTTTCGAACGCAAGAAACCCATTTTTTCTATTTTTTCCTAATTTTCCTATTTATTTTTAATAGAAAAGAGGTATTTTCTGGTTTTTTTTCTGATGACTAATCATTTGAACAGAAACTCAGCATTTTTTCTTATTTTATCCCATGTCCACTCATTTTTTCCCACTGAAAATCAAAGAAACTATCAATTTCCATCAAAATTAGTGTTTTTTTCGGGTTTTGAAAATGTATAATTGTTGTAAATCAATATGGGTTCTGCATACTAGTGATTGCAGCCCTCAAATATAATGCAAGGAACATTCAAATAAAATTTCAGCCCATGTGCACATCATTTAGACCATGAACGATAAAAAACAAGCAAAATTCTTTCATAAAATAGAGTAGTACAGAGACAAAAACAAAACAAGCAGTCTCTTTGACAAACAAGTTCCTTAACTTATCTTCAAGTTAATCTTTGTCTCCTACCCATACAAGAGAATTATGTATCCCTTCTATCCAATAGAAGTACCCAGTCCAAATCACATGGCAGCAAAATTTCCATACTCTATCTAGAATAGGATCTTCCAATGCCCTAGGCATTGGGCTCACGCCAGTCTACAATTCCGTTCTGGTCTAGGCACAGGGTGTCCAGAGCTCCACTGACCCCAAATAAACTAGGAGTGAGACCCAAATTTTGTGGTTGGCCTTTTCACCACTCGACTTTCGGCCCGTGAATTGAGTAGTGCCCTCTCGGGGTAATCCGCAGTGCGATCTTGGAGATTATCCACCCGTGCAAAATATCCTTTCTTAATTAGTCCAAGTAAGAATCAAGTATAATCAAGCAATCAACCTAATATCATCTTCTAGTGAAACATTCTGTTATTTCCCATGGCTACTTGTCATTACTGATCGTTGCCATACTTTTAACATCAAACACAAGCACTTGGAATATTTATCCAAATAGCAATGCAACAATCAATTGATTGTAAAAAGCATTTACGGTGTTATTACAATAATAGATGCAATATAATTCCATCACATATTAGCTCTTCCCCTTGGGATCAAAGAGCGATTTTATGCAAAATTTAATTAATACTTGTATGCATAATTTCTAATGTTATTATTTTTATGATAATGCTATTTATAACCCCTGACCGATTGCTCTATCAACGAATAAGCCATATGCAACTCAGTGCAATTAACTTCCCTTGATACATGTACTTTGCAAACTCCATCTTTCGAATATGTGAGAAGAGGCCTATCCCTTCCCATGACCTATTCTCGTACATCATAGTATGGAGCCTAATGTATCTCATGCGAGAATCAAATCAAGCATCTATCAATTTAGAAATACATTACTTACAACGAGAACCGTGGTTGGATTGGTAGTGATGCCCTTGCCCGAGGCTCCATTGCTTGTTGAGGGATTGCCATTTGCACATAACATTTTCTGCTTTAGGGGCCATGATCTTATTCTCTTTTAAACACTACTCGCACAAGACTTTAGCAGCCACTTGCTCGAGAGGAGGAAAATTGGGAAAAATCGTCTTGTGGGTTAGGGGATGAACTCAGAGAAAAGGAGAAGAGAGAATGTGTGTGACCACCCTCTAAGGAGGGGGAAAGGGAGGAAGAATCTTCTCTCTCTCTCTCTCTCTCTCTCTCTCTCTCTCTTTCTCTCAACCTCTCTCATAGCCTCTTAGGGTCTCCTTGTGCTTTCTTGTGCTTCCCCATGCCTCATATTTATAATGAATTAGAGAAGAAGGGATGTGACTGTGAATAAGAGTTCTTGATGGAGGGACTCTTGGAAAAATCAGTGATTTGATGCTTAACTCATAAATCTGATGGTTCCATTGGGTCCAAAATGGGAGTAAAACCCCAAGACACTTGATTAGAAAGGTTTCAGATCACTCCTTCTTTCTCTCTCTATTTGAAGTGTTGCCTACTGCTTGTAAACTACTACGATTGCGGTGCACGCGATTTCACCAATCTCTTTATTTTTTTCTTTTGATAAAATATCCAAAACTAACTAAAACATCACTTGTATTTCTTTAAATGACATCCAATTCTAGAAATTTCCATATCTTTTTAGGATAATATCTAAAATATCTAGAATATGCTAGTTTTGCCCAAAATCTAATATTTTTGGACGATCCATACTATACATATTAACACTAGTGATTAATATGGCTCATAACTCTTGTTCATGTTGTAACTTTTGTGAAGGGTGGCTATGGTCCTTGTTAATCCGAGGAAAATATCAAATTTACGACTCTCAAATTTTTTAAATAAAATATTTTTAATTAAATAAAAATGGTTAGTTATTAATATTAGTTAGTTTTTACCTAAGTTAGTCTTTAGTTAGTAACCTTACTAGCTTATTAATTGACTAACTAACTTTCGAACTAACCAACTAACTTTTAATTGCATGGAAATATTACATCCTCCTCCCCTTAGAGAAATTGAGATGTCCTCATCTTGAGAGAATCCGAGGTATCATTTTGGAAGCTGTGGGTTATGGGCCCACCACGCTTTTGTTGCACTACTCTAATAACTCATTGGCATGCGGTCTTTTGAAACAAAAACCTATTGTATTTGATATATCCGAGTCTTGATTACAAGAGAAAATTTATTGTAGTTACATCTCATGAATATCTTCTAGGTTTTTCCTAAGTATCCTGGTATATTCTAGATCACTAGAGCTTGTACAACTTCATTTCTTGTAAGCTCAAGTTCTCTTTGAGTTCTGTTGGGGCAATTAACGTAATTACATCCAATGTTGTGGCACTCAGAGCATTGGTGTTGAGGGTGCTTTGGGCATTCCCTTTTGAAATGACCTAACTCCCTACAATAGAAACATCGCTAAGATTTATCACTTGTGGTCATAAGGTTCTTGGTTATCCTTGGCAGGAGTTTCTTCTTTAGACCGAATTGTCCTAGGATCCTTTTAGCAGATCAAAGTGGTCCTTTATCTTGGAAACTATGTTCCCAAATTATCCTCTTCTTAGTTCGGGACTGAGCTCCATGGACAATAGCTTTCCTTGTAATACTAAATAATACTTCCAAGCTTCGACATTCTAGTAAGACCCAATATATATTAGTGGAGAAGGAAAGAATTAAGAAAAATTCATTGCAAGTTATAACTGTCATTCCTTGCGAGAGTATCTCTAATCATTTACAAGTTCTAGGCTCAAAATAGATGCAGCTCATATTACTCAGGTTAACTGTAGTTACAAGAGTAAAGTTTATTCCAATACAAGTTGTATTTCATGTTGACAAGATTTCTAGGATTTCTAATCATCCTGAAGAAATACCATATTTTGGGGAATATGGGAATTTCCCATAAGTTTGGGACACATGGTCAAATCTTTGGATTTGTTATAACTTGAACACTATAGCTCCAAATCAAGCGCTCTATAGCTCAATAGATTCCATTTTTCAAGCACTTTCCAATGACATGTCACATCATATGGTTTTAAAAAACTTATGGGTATGTTATCCGGGTGCCACCTTTTTAGTATTCAAAAAACGGGAATTAGGAGATTCCCAAACTTAGTAGTATTGTGTTAAGAGGTGTTGTAGGTTCTAGGTCTTCGTCTTCATCTGATTCCTCTATATATCCATAGATTGCACCTGTGTAGCTTCATTTTCTTGGAGGATCAATGTCTTCTGGACTTAGATCAGGGCAGTCTGCTTGGATGTGTCCTAGCTCATTACAATGGAAGCATTGATAGTAGGGATATCTCCTACAGATGTGCCCTATCTCTCCGCATGTATGGCATCTCTTACCCTGATATCAAGTATTCTTTCCTATAATTTTCTGATTTAAGTTCTTGGACAATTGGATTTGCTCGGAGTAATGCATCTTGCAAGTCCGTTGGATGCATTGCTTCAAGTCAGTGGTTCAGAGGAGTGTTCAGCCCAATATCCATAGGTGGCGCATATTTTAGTAGGGTTTCAAACTTTGAGTAGTAGGTTTGCAAGGTTAATTCCAGTTCCTTGAGCTTGAAGAATTCATTCATCCTCAAAGTCTGGTAGGTTGGCTGAATGTATCATCTGCGTACAACATCTTTTAGCTGAGTCTAAGAAACAACAGCTTCAAAAACACATTGATCTTTGTGCCATTTCTTCCACCATATCCGAGCCTAGCCAACTAGCTTAAGTTTGTTGGCTATCATTGCTTGATTCATGGGGGCAGTTCTTGAAGCAAAAAAATACTCATCTATTGACTCAATCCATATATCCACTTCTGTTGCAACGTCTATCCCTTCTCCATTAAACTTGGGTGCCTTAAATTTCTTGAGAAGGATCTTCTTCTCTGTATGTCAGCATTCGTGGGTGCAGAAGAAGGGGCCTGGAAATCAAGGCATACCGCTTAATTTCTTCTGTTTAGGATATGTCTACAAACCACACATTAATCAATCATGCATCATTAGGAAGTTTAGCTTTGAAACCAATTGTAACATGCCCTGCCAAGGCATATTTTTAGTGGTCCATCGAGAGACGAGTCTAAGCGATGCCGTCTGGCACTTCCATAGAATGTCACGGAATTTGTTGCCTAGGGTTTCACGAGTTTGTCTCGCAACCGAACATCCAAGGTCACGAACCCACTAGGATAGACTTGAAATTTGGGTTCCTAATAGACAAGGTCTACTGACAGCATTCTAGTGTTGGGTTTTGGACATTCTACTTTATGTAGTTATACCCAATGCAAAGCAGATCCATACCACATTTGGTTCAAAGAGAATGGGAAATGAGAGGGATGTGCTCCTTGACCTCTCTGCCCATAGGGCATAGTCCCATTCCGGTCCCCTAAAACAACATGAATCCAGGTTCTAACCTAACAATTCCTAAAGGTCAAACATCTGTAAAACCTTGTGAGAAGCCTCCCAATTTTTCGGGACCACCTTGCCATACGACGAGGACCAGTCAAGGATTCCACCCACTCACTTTCCTTGATAGCTTTAGTTTTCTAATTAGGTCCTACCACATTTATATGCGACATTTAAAATTAGCTTCATTAATTAAGCCTTTTAGGGAACATGGTTCGTTCACATAATTTACATCATAGACACGAAAACAAAACAAGCAGTCTTTTTGACAAGCAAATTCCTTAACTTATCATCAAGTTAATCTTTGTCTCCTATCCATATAGAAGAATTATGTATCCCTTCTATCCAACAGAAGTACCCAGTCCAAATCACATGGCACCAAAATTTCCATCCTTTATCTAGAATAGAATCTTCCAACGCCCTAGACATTGGGCTCACAGCAGTCTACAATTTCGTTCCGATCTAGGCAAGGGGTGTCCAGAGCTCCACTGACCCCAAGCAACCTAGGAATGAGACCGAACTTCTGTGGTTGGCTTTTTCACCACTCGACCTTCGGCCCATTAATCGAGTAGTTCCCTCTCGGGGTAATCTGCGGTGTGATCTTGGAGATGATCCACCCATGCAAAATATCCTTTCTGAATTAATCAAAGTAAGAATCAAGTATAATCAAGGCAATGAGCCTAATATCATCTTCCAGTGAAACATTCTTTATTTCCCATGGCTACTTGTTATTACTGACCTTTGCCATGATTTTACCATCAAACTCTAGCACTTGGAATATTTGTCCAAATCACAATGCAACAATCAATTGATTGTAAAAAGCATTTAGGGTGTTGTTCAATCCACCAACAAAACTAATTGTATTTTTTCCAAACAGTACAAGAATAGATGCGATATAATTCCATTGCATATTAACTCTCCCCCTTGGGATCAAAGAGTGATTCTATGCAAAATTTACCTAATACTTGTATGCATAATTCCTAATGTTATTATTTTTACAAGTATACTATTCATAACCCCAAACCGATTGCTCTATCAACGAATAAGCCATACGCAACTAAGTGCAATTAACTTCCCTTGATACATGCACTTTGCAAACTCCATCTTTCGAATATGTGAGAAGAGGCCTATCCCTTCCCATGACCTATTCTTGTACATCATAGTATGGAGCCTAATGTATCTCATGCGAGAATCAAAGCAAGAATCTGTCAATTTAGAAATACATTACTTACGATCGAAACCACAGTTGGATTGGTAGTGATGCCCTCGCTCGCCGCGGCTCCATTGCTTCCACTGAGGAGTGACAAAATTGACTTTGACTTGGTTGTTTTACTTGTACGTGACCTAGTTTTGATTTCTTGTGATTGTTGAAAATGGTTGATGATTTTCCTAAGTTCCATGGTAATCATATAGAAGATGCCGAAAGATTTTTAGAAAAAATAGAGCTGTGTTGTTTGCTAGAAAGAGTGATAGACCCTGAGGCTAAACTCCGAATTCTTAGGTATCAATTGCAAGGAGAGGCGAACATTTGGTTGCTTGACTTCGAGAGAAGGTTGAAATTTAAGAGATAGAAATTGGACTATGAGACTACTAGAAATGCATTTCTATTTAGGTTTTAAAAAAGAGAAAGACAAAGTGAGATTTGGGCGAAAATAGAAACTTGTGTTCAAAAAGATGATCACTCTGTTGAGAATTTTGCTAGGGATTTTGAAAGATTGTGGAATCAATGGAGTTTGACATTGTGAGAAGGTGAGATAGCCCTAGTTATGTTGAAGATAAATGTATTTGTAAATGGGTTAAAATTAGAAGATTGGAGGTGAAAATAGAGATTAAGAACCCTAAGACCTTTGAGGAAGTGGTAAAGATAGCTAAATATCAAGAGAGGAAGACCAAAAGAAAAAAAGAGTTAGGTTTAAACTTTGGGTTTGAATAACCAAGGGAGAGGTTGAGTTCAATGTGAGTTGAGAGAAAAGTTTTTGAGGAGAAGAGAGTTAGTTATGCCTATCTTGAGAGAGGTATACTATATTCTCTATTTAGAAGGGATGAGTTGACTTCTGAGAAATCAATTGAGGTATGTGAGGAGAAATTCCCTAGGGTGGTTGAGGATAAAATACTTGTTTGACTAATTGGAGTGAAGAATCTAGGAGTGTGAACTCATACCCATTGACCATGAATACTTCTAGTCCAATGATTAGTGATTTAACTAAAGAGGAGGGATCGACTGATGTTACTTTGGAGCTTGAGGACTATAGAGATGAGCGAGAGATGGATCTGATTCGTAAGGATGAAAAAGAGAGTCCAAGTTGTTTTAAGAACCAAGAGTTCTCATGTTCCTTGGGAGAGGATGAGAGTCAAGAAAGTTTTGATATTTTTGATGAGGAAAGGTGTGACGAAATTTTTCATAGTCATGGCAGTGTTGAAGAGAGTAAAGACAATTTAGAGAGTGAGCTTGTTTGCCTTGGTGATAGTATAGATGGATCTGATTGTTGAAAGATGAAGAGAGAATAGAGGATGAATTTAAGAGTTTGTGATGTTGTTTGTGATGATTCCGATTGGGGTTTTAAGGACCCTAAGAGTGACATTGATGAGGATGTGAGAGAGAATTTGAGTAGGGCTTTGAAAAGAATTGTGTTTTGAGGGAGGCAAGGTTTAAAACCAAGCAAATAGAGTTGGAAAGTATTTGTGAGGAGGTAGTTGGGGATTTGGTAGTTGAGGAGTCTTTGGTTGAGGTTTTTGACCCAAAGGTCTTGTATTGTGAAAATTTTGTTTGTAATGATGATGTTTCTTGTGAGGTTGCTTGTAAGGATACTAGGGAAGGTGTTTACCATTCTTTGTGTGTGAAAGACTCAATGGACTTTTGTATTGTTGATGAGTTAAGTGTTGTGGCGGTTAGGTGTCTTGGAGTGACCCCATGTGTTGATGTTGTTGGCTCTTGTGGAATTGTGAGTCCAAAGTTGACTCCTTTTGATGTTTTGTTTGATTTGGATATTGAGTTGGCACATCCTTGCCTAGTATCTTTAGGAGAAGTTGTAGATAAATCAATGGATGAATTTGAGATTGGCAACAAAAAAAGGGTCAAAACTTTATTTAGAGACTCTAGAAGTAGCATGGTTTTTTCCATGGAGGATGGTTGGGATTTGAACATTTTTTAGTGTGGTTGCGATTTGAGGGATTTGAAGGTTTTAAAGGATGATGTAATTTCCTTGGATGGTGAGGACCATCTCAAGGATTTTGATGAGAATTTCATGGATGAGTTTTGTTTACCTATAAAGGAGCTGTTTGAGAGAGATGTGCCACATGAGTTTGTAGAGAAGATTATGGATAGATCATTGGATTTGGCTTATAAATGTTGCATCATTTTATGAGAACAACTGCTGCACATAATGTTTGCAGACTAGGGGGAGGGCTAAATATGTCAAGCGTTTTTTTGAAAATGCAAAACCCCTAGTCAAACTGTAGTTAGGTTTGGTTTTTGTGTAAAATTTCCATGCAATTAAAAGTTAGTTGGTTAGTTCGAAAGTTAGTTAGTCAATTAATAAGTTAGTAAGGTAACTAACTAAAGACTAACTAAGGTAAAAACTAACTAACATTAATAACTAACCATTTTTATTTAATTAAAAATATTTTATTTAAAAAATGGAGAGTCATAAATCTGATAATTTTATTGAATTAACAATGACCATAGCCACCCTTCACAGAAGTTACAACGTGAACAAGAGTGATAAGCTATATTAATCACTAGTGTTAATATGTATAGTATGGATGGTTCAAAAATATTAGATTTTGGGCAAAACTAGCATATTCTAGATATTTTAGATATTATCCTAAAAAGATATGGAGATTTCTAGAAGTGGATGTCATTTAAAAGAAAAGACAAGTGATGTTTTAGTTAGTTTTGGAGATTTTATAAAAGAAAAAAAAATAAAGAGAGGGATTGGCTAAATCGTGCGTGTCGTGATTGCAGTCTACAGGTAATAGATAGAACTTTGAACAGGGAGAGAAATAAGAAATGATCTAAAAGATTTCTAATCAAGTGTCTTAGGGTTTTATCCCCCTTTTGGAGCCAATGGGACCATCAGATTTATGAGTTAAGCATCAGATTACTAATTTTTTCAAGAGTCCCTCCACCAAGAACTCTTTTTCTCAACCACATCCCCTCTTCTCTAATTCATTATAATTATGAGGCATGGGGAGGCACAAGGAAGCACAAGAAGAGAGAGAGAGAGAGAGAGAGAGAGAGAGAGAGAGAGAAGATTCTTCCTCCCTTTTCCCCTCTTTAGAGGGTGGCTACACACATTCTCTTCTTTCCTTTTCTCTGAGTTCATCCCCTAACTCGCAATCCAATTTTTTCCAATTTCCCTTCTCTCAAGCAAGTGGCTGCGAAGTCTTGTGTGAGTTGTGTTTAAAAGAGAAGAAGATCATGACCCCCAAGTGGAAAATGTTACGCGTAGATGGCAATCCCTCACCAAAAAAGAGATGTTATGCAAGCGATGATCAAGAACAAGTCTCACTCACAACCCGATAATGAGATGTTAAGGAGTGCTGGTTGGGGAAATTGACTTTGTCGCATGCACAATACAACACAAAAAAATTAAATGTTTTGACAACCACTACACGAACCACACACGAAACCAAACAACACACAATGCTTCTTGTAGCTCAGACAACTAAAACCCAAATTTGGGTAGAGCATCACTCAAACACCTGAAGTTCAGAAACCACCATCACTTTACACAAAGTTCAAAACAAACTTTAAATACAAATCCAAAATCATGAAAATTTCATACCTTGATAACCTTGGGCTGTCACTCTGTGCTTCGACATCCAAATTCTTCGACTTCACAACTAGCACTACAAGAGTTCACACTCCCACATGTGACCCTCCCCTCTCCTCTCACATGATACAATTGTATTTGAGGGGGAAGGCCCCTAAGACTCCTCTCACACCTCCTTATATAGTTTTCCACAAGTACTCTCACAGTTGATATGCTTTTGGATTTTGGCTTTCTTAAAAAGCCTTAGGCTTTTCAATGTGTTAGCTTTTCTTCTTAAGGCTAAAAGCCTTAAACATTATTTCAAAAGATAAAATCCGTATGGCTTTCAATACGTATTGCCTTTAAGGCTTTACTTTAAGCCTTCTCTGCATTTTGAAAACGCTGCTGACATCGCGTTTAATTCACAATATGTCTTCATCAATCCGCACTCATATTGCGTGTTGAACATGTAGTCACAATCGATAGTCGCCATCTTGTCAAGGTTGGGAGTCAATGAGGCCACTACATGTACCTGAAATTAACGACAACCATTGTTTGCATATGATTATATTGCCATCTTGCTCCACAGTTGCTATCATTCTTCAGAATATTCCGATGAGCATCTTCACTTTCTAAGCCGTTTTGTTTGCCCGTCATTAACAATAATTGCCATAACATCCATTAATCTGTAGTTGCCATCCAACACTAAGCCATCACATTAGCCAACATTTATCTATGTATTATCATTATCACGAGCTCCAGCAGATCAAGCTTTCCTTCACAGCTTGGCTGCAATTAGTTTTAAAGCCTTTTGTACCTTTGGGACACATTCTTCTATTCCACATTTTCACTATTTGTTGGTAAAGAACTCATGCCATTTGATGATCCATAAATTATCCTTTGTACATCACTATAGCCACAACATCATCAAGCACCGATTCTCAAAAACATAATCATATAAGTTTGCATCTATACCTAGATCCAAGTAGTAATGCTGCATTAGCTTGACATAGAACCATAATCTTCTTTCATTTTGAAAATAGCCCACAATGAAAGTGAACACCAACATCACAATTTATACACTAATGGATACGCTTGCAATATTTTCCTCCTCCATGAAACCCCCCTTCTTTGAATCATGTAATACTTTGATTTTACAACAATCTTCAACAAAGCATGTAACTTCAAGAATCCATATACCTCTTCTCATATACCTGTTTTTCCATGCAATGTGCCCTAGCTGAAATATGCTATGAAATAGAACCTCATGCTCATCCACTCTTGAATTGAGAAATGTGCAATGTAGGATCCATGATATGCAACCAATCAAGTTATGCTTCACACAAACCTCCCCAATAGTGGTTTTACCCATTTTGCCTTATGGTATTCTAGTAAATACTTCGATGGTTTCTTAGGCACAGGTTCCATTCCCAAAGTTTACTAGCTCATCTGAGAAAGATCAAGTCTTACTTTTAGGAAGTTCAAGGTGGCATATATGGTCACTTTTCTCACCCAAGTTGATCCTACCCATAAGGTTGCTGTATTTCAGTCATTAGTGTGGAAAAAGGCAATGGCTTGGCTCACAACAAAAAACAACTAGGCAACACTTAATGATACTTGGCACCATTCTGTTCACGATTCCAACCCAATTGAACTGATGCCTAAAAATTAGAAAGACTGCATATGTTAAAACAATCTAGTGCCACCTTCTAGAGCTATATAGCTCAGTTTAAAGTCTTGAGAGGACAAATGTCCTTGAAAGCCCAACCCAATGATAAAATATTGCATTCTCTATATCAACAAGGCTTGAATAGGTGAATCTATAAGGCCTTAGCTATGGAAGACTTATTTGTTAATGACTTGGATTATTTTTACTAGTGCACACTCTGCGTTGACATGGTTTGACCAAGGATAAGTCCAAAAAAGAGAAGAAATTACCAAAACAATTGAAGAAAAACCCCACCAAATGGAACCAAGTGAATCCCATATGAATTCAAACGTAGCAGAATAAATTAGCAGTGAGGAGGAGGACTTAGAGAAATAGGAATTCTAGAAGCCAACTAAGCCTAAGAGAAATGACAAATGTAGTCTAAATAAGTGGTGGTACAACATTTGCCATATAGCCACACACAATGTGGATGTTTGTTATTATATAACACCTTCAGTGAAATGGGGAATTTTTGGGTCTTTGTAAGGGGCACGAGGATTGCAGTCAGCCAATTGGAATCAATATAGACCCTCTATTTCCATGGCCCTAGCCATATTCTATACACAACAAGACTATCCATCTCTCAACAAGACTATGGCCCTAGCCATATTCTATACACAACAAGACTATCCATCTCTCAACATAGGCCACAGAGGATGAGGAAGAGATCGGGAAGGTAGAGGAGGATATTATTGCCCCCCAAATAAACAATGTTTCTTTTACATACATGAATGCCATTGAAGATTTGAATGTCTTAATTCAAGGAGTATGTTGCCTAGAAGAGGTGGAGTCAGGACTAGTCTTTGTCTTCATCTATCAACAATGGAAATGAAAGAGCTCCTTGAGTCAAAGATCAACATAGTTACCTGGCCAAGTAAGAAGTTGGAAGTAAACAAAGACAATCCTAGAGGAGTTTCTTAGTTTGAACATGTAAAAGTTTGCCATTAGGTAGATGCGTAAATGAGAAAAGAAGCAATAGCACCGAGAGAACTATAGCTATTTTCTATCTCAGATTTAAGATTGATAGGTGTGGAAGGAGCCATAATAATGTTGGCACCCCAATAGCCACCACCTCTAGTTTTGGGTTAAAAAATAACACATTCAAAGCCAAAAGCAACCATTGGAGTACCAACCATGATGCGGTTAAGACAGGTGGTTCCAAAAGAATTAAACACCTAAACTTCATGGGGTCCATTTTCCATTGCAATTCCTCTCAAAGACCTATATAATTTAGTCTCAGCATTCAACGATCACTTGTTGACGATGATCCAATAGTATTGTATTGTTCTACTAGACCTGGAGGTTGTGGCATTGATTGCATCCACATTGGAAGAGAAAGTTTGAAAGGTGCACTAGGAGCTTGTCCCATTAGGATCACTATCTGACCCTACCATTTTGCTATCTCTATTTGATTTCAAAATTCGATAATCAACAATGTCTTGTTGGATAGTGGGTCGGGTCTGGAGTCAACATCATCACCATGGTCAATTGTATAGATTTTGGGCTAATCAACTGGGAGGCAACTCCATTCCTAGTCCACATAGCACACTAATAAAGATTGTAGCCACTATGCTTAATCCATTGAGTCCTCATGGAGGTTGGTAGTGTGCCATTTTTGATTTCCCTAGTAGTACTCAACATGCAGCATGCAAGTGAAGATTATTGCATATTGCTTAGAGGACCCTAGTTGTGGTAAGCACCAATCAATCCAAATTGGGATTATGACCAATTGAATATTCATCAAGGTCAACAATAAATTTTAATCTTCTTAAACAAGATTCCACCTCCATCACATTAGTTGTCGACTAATAGTCACAACAACCATTAACATGGTGGATGGCTTGGATGAGGGTGAGAAAGTTGCATTCTTGGTAGCTAATGTCCACTTGGAACCATTCTACTTGGTGGATGTGCTACAAATCAATCAATAGTACTTGGATCCACACTCTCTACTCAATCTTGCCTAGGATCTAGAATCAGAATCAACTTAGGACTAGAATCCTAATGATCTAGAAACCGAAAATCTAGACTCATAGGCAAAAGTGGCTCAAGCTTCTGCGCTATAATCGATTTCAAAAGTTTGGATATGCTTTGATAAGAAAGATAATTTGAAGATGAAATGCAAAAATTCACAAGAATCAAGGGGGGTTCTCTCACCATAGTCTACCTTGGTCAGGAAGACACCAAGACAGTCAAAATATATGCTTACTTGCAGTCTAACTTTTGTGAATAAATAGTTGCTCTCTTGATAGAATTCAAAGATATTTTTGCCACAAATTACTTTGAATTGAAGGGATTGGATCCCCAATTTTATTAGCATTAGATTCCCCTTAAACCCCATGCTATGCCAGTCTACATATAGAGACATAGAATGAATCCTGACATGGCAAAGCTAGTCAAAAAAGAGCAATTGACTCCTCTCAGTTGGTTTCATTCTTCCATTGGATCAAGCAGGGTGGATCTTGCCCATTATTGTTGTTTCCAAGAAAAATAAGAAGTGTAGAATTTGTGTAGATTACTAGAAGCTATATGCTGCAACAATTCCATATTCATTCCCCATCTTGTACCTCAATAGTATCCTTAATGAGGTTTTTTGTCATGAGATATACTTATTCGTGGATGGATTTAGTGGTTACAATCAGGTTAGAGGATCAAGCTAAAATTTCTTTCATCATGGCCGAGGGTATGTTTGTATGTAGAGTAATGTGGTTTGGGATAAAAAATGTCACATGCTTCTTTCTTGCTAGATATGCAGGAAATATTTGGGCCCTACGTAATAGACTTCATGTGGCTCTTATTGGATGAAGTGTCTTCGACACCCTCCTACTTTACTTGCATCATCTTTGGCTCTATTTTACAATATTTTGGGAAGTTAGTCTAAGTCTAAATCCCATGAAATGTATATTTGCACTAAAAGTTGTTTGTCACATAATCTCTGGTGATGGCATTGCCATAGATCCCAACAAGGTAGCTACCATCATGTAGGCTCCCATTC
Organism: Lygodium microphyllum; assembly: GCF_053477565.2. NCBI lineage: Eukaryota > Viridiplantae > Streptophyta > Polypodiopsida > Schizaeales > Lygodiaceae > Lygodium > Lygodium microphyllum. The sequence continues at coordinate 136,410,788 of NC_141138.1, forward strand.
CCCATTCCTTGACTGCTTTACTATGATCTCTAGGGAAAGTCTGATGGCATGAGTAGCACTTGTAACTTTTGGCGTATGTAGCTATCCCTCTTAATTAGCTCGCTTGCACTCCTAATACAACTTTCAACTTGAACGAGGAAGTACACCTTGCATTTCGAAACATATCATATCATCATTAGCTGTCAAGATTGTGGGAGAGAAGGAAGGAGTCTCACTTGTAGCTTTCTTGCTTGCACAATGGGGGAATACACACAAAGGTGGAGGCTGAAAACAGTTTTCCTCTTCTTAGTTGTGTAAGCCAAAAGAACTCAAGTACATAGAAATAGAAGAACCCTATATATGGGTCTCAAACCAAACTCAACTAACTAAGGTGGCATACTAACTGAGCCACGAACTAGAGTAGATAAGGATAACTGCCATCTAGCTATTATTCATGGGCGGTGTACCAACCGCATCTGCAAACTGACAAGTCGGTGACATAAATGCACAACGGTCACCCTGGCATATCACGAGTGGAGCTCGATATCTCAACACTCCCCCTCGAGCTCAATCCCAATTCCTGCACACCAAGCAGGTCTCTGAACTTGCGCAGCTTCTCTGCGCCCAATGCCTTCGTGAATATGTCAGCTACATGATCCTCTGTGCTGACATAAACTAGATCAATAAGACCTAGTAAAACCCTCTCCCACACATAGTGATAATACACCTCAATCTGCTTTGTTCTAGCATGATAGATTGGGTTATTTAAGTGTATACTACTCATGTTGTCACAATAAATGACAACTGGCCCATCTGTAGGCTGATGCATATCATAAAGTAGCTTATGCAACCAAGCTTCCTCACATGCAGCCATTGCTGCACCCCTATACTCAGCCTCTGTGCTCGACAAGGCAACTATAGGCTGTTTCTTGCTACTCCAAGTGACTGCAGCAATCCCAAAAGAGAACACATATCCACTGGTAGATCATCTATCAGAAATACTACCAGCCCAATCAGCATCAGTGTATCCATGCAACTGTATCTGAACCCCAGTCTCATAAAATAGTCCATACTGCAATGTGGACTTCACATATCTGAGTATGCGTCTAGCTGCATCCAAATGTGGTTTCCTTGGAGCCTGCATAAACTAACTTACCAATCCAATAGCATAGCTCAAATCTGGCCTGGTAGTAGTCATATAAATCAAACTTCCTACTATGCGTCTGTACATAGTAGGGTCTTCAAGAAGCTCACCTGCATCTGTGCTCAACTTCACATTTTGCTCCAAAGGAACTGAAATAGGCTTACAGCCTTCATCCCATATTTGGACAGCATGTCCAATCCATACTGCCTCTGCAAGAGCCATATCCCACTTGGTGATCTAATCACCTCAATGCCCAAGAAATAACACAGCTCTCCCAAATCCTTCATCTCAAACTTTTGCTTCAATAGCATTTTCACATGAAGGATATCTTCATCACTATCACCTGTGATAATCAAATCATCAACATAAATGACAAGTAGCATAATACCTTTCTCTGTTTTTCTCACATAAAGTGAGAAATCTGCCTTGGAAATTTGAAAGCCAATAGTGACAAGATACTGTCCTATCTTGTCAGACCATGCTCTAGGTGCTTGCTTCAAGCCATACAATGTTTTCTTCAACCTGCAAACAAACTCAGGATAAACAACATGCACATAACATGGTGGCTGCTCCATATAGACCTCTTCTTGCAAATCACCATGCAAGAAGGCATTCTTTACATCCATCTGATGTAAAGACCATCCCTTTGATGCAGCCATAGCAATGACTGCTCTTACGATTGCCATCCTTGCAACCGGACTGAATGTTTCTTCATAATCAATGCCATATGTTTGTGCATACCCCTTGACTACTAATCTTGCCTTGTATCTATTCACAGAACCATCTGCATTGTGTTTCACCTTATAGACCCACTTACAACCAATTGCATTCTTATCTTTAGGAAAAGGTACCAATTCCCATGTAGCATTTGCTTCCAAGGCATCCATTTCTTCATCCATGGCTTTCTCCCATTTTCCTTTTCCCATGGCTTGCTCAAAAGAAGTGGGTTCTGGTTCCTGTATCACTTTGACCATATATGCATAGTGAATGGCTGTAAATCCATCATATTTCAGCCTATCCACAGGATACCTAGCTCTGGTAGACTTGCGCAAAGTAGGTTCACTCCCAGATGTTCTCAAAACATCCCTGGTCTTCCTTACTCCAGGTGTAACAATAGAAGGAATACCCAACTCATCATCAATGCTCTGTTTTGAGCCACTGGATTCACCATCCACATAAGAGTGACCTGCATTCACATCAAACATGGGCTGATCTACCTTCTCTTTTCCTTTTTGTGATACTTGCATACCACTATCTGCATTGCTTTGAGAAGATTCTCCTGATCTCAATCTGCATGTCCATGGCAAAGAATGTGAACCACTGCTAGAGGACGCTCCAGGTCCACTAATATTTTGTGATTGCTGTTGTGAATTCTGTGCAGCATTACCATTTTGTGCATCTACATCATCAATCACATTTACTGGTTTATACCAGCTACTCATCTCATAAAAAACAACATCTTTGCTCACTGTAAACTTACGAGTAGAAGGGTTATAGCATCTATACCCTTTCTGCTGCAAAGAGTAACCAATAAAGATGCACTTCTCAGCTTTTGGATCCAACTTGGATCTCAACTCATCTGGCACATGAACATAGGCAATGCAACCAAAAATTTTCAAATGAGAAATATCTGGTTTCCTACCAGTATACCTCTCCTCTGGAGTCATCCCATGTATTGCTGCAGTGGGAGTCCTGTTCATTATGTAGACTGCCGTAGCAACTACCTCAGCCCAATAAAAATCTGGCAGGTCTTTTTCATTGAGCATAGCACGAGATACCTCTCCAATATGTCTATTTTTTCTTTCTGCAATTCCATTTTGCTGTGGGGTATGACTACATGAATATTGTTGCTTTATGCCATGCTCCTGCAAGAACCTTGCAAACTCATTTGAGAGGTACTCTCCCCCTCCATCTGACCTTAGGCATTTTATTTGCAGGCCTGTTTCTTTTTCAACCATAGCTTTAGGAGTTTTGAAATGCCCAAAAACTTCACTTTTCTTTTTCATAAAATACACCCAAACTTTTCTGCTATAGTCATCAATAAAAGTGACAAAATAATGACAGCCTCCAAGAGATGCAGCTTTAGTAGTCCACACGTCAGAGTGGATTAATTCCAATGGCTTCTTACTCTCTTGAACATGTCTAGGAAATGGTTTCCTTGCCTGTTTTCCAAACTGACAGGCTTCACATACCTTATACATTTCTGCAACCTTGAATTTAGGCAATCCTGCAACAATATTTTGGGCTTGCATTGATTTAAGTCGCTGTATATTCACATGACCAATGCGTTTATGCCAGATATCAATATCTGCAACTACATCGGTCCCATGTGCAAACATTGCTGCACTCAATTCAGGCATGTCTGCATCCAACGTAAACATTCTGCCCTTCTTCTTTCCTTTTGCTATCAAGTGACCTTTATTTTTCATATTCTCAAAAAAGTATCCATGAGAATTAAATCTGACCTGTAAGCCCTGCTCAACCATTTGACCAATAGAAACTAGGGTCTTGGTGATATTCGGGACATGAAATACATCCGACATGTATTTTTTTTTCCCATCATGCATAGACAAAGGAATTTTTCCAATCTGCACAATAGGATGTGCAGTATCATCACCAGTCTTCACAAATCCTGGTTTTTCCATTTTCCTTGTATCCTGCATCCATTCTGCATGACCTGTCATGTGGTTTGATGCACCTGAGTCAACATACCACACATCGTTGCTTTCTTCTGCACTTGTCACAGAATTGGTCATGTGCTGCACCATAAACAAATGCTCAGTTTTGTCATCACCCTATCTACTAGAAGATGCATAATTCCCTTCTTGCAATTTTCCACTCATGATGTCATTCTGCTTTTTATAGCAGTCTTTGGCCATATGACCCATTTTACCACAGTAGTAGCATTCAACATTGCTGTTTGCATTTTGGCCTCTTTGCCATCCACCACGACCTCTTTGGCTCCCCCTGCCTCTAGAGTTACCATGTCCTCCTCCATAGGACTGGTTTTCTTGAGTTTGCTGCATATTTTGATTTCTACCACAGCCTCCAGATCGGCCTCCTCTACCTCTGCCTCTACCTCTTCCAGCATTTGAGTAAAAGACAGCTTCTTTTGAAGTTCCTCCTGAAGAAGATGCACCACCATTTCTTTGCTCCTCAGAAATTAGAAGAGCAATCAACTCCTCAAAATCAGGAAATCTTTCACGGACTGAAATGGATGTCCGAAACTGTGCATAATCCTTTCCTAGACCATTCAAGGTCACAGAAACTAAATCATCATCTTCCACTGGCGACCCAATGGAAGCAAGTGCATCTGCAATCTTCTTCACCTTCATGTGGTAGTCATTGATGCTGCTCATACTTTCTCTTTGCACATTATGCAACTCTTGCTTGAGCTGCATTTTCCTGGCTTGCGTATTTGTGCTATACATTTTTGACAAAGTATCCCATGCCTCCTTTGGCGTACTTGCATCCTGAATATGCACATCATAGAGTCTGAAATACTGTTAGACAGCCAGTACATAACTTTCCTGGCTCTCTCATGCCATGCTTTAAATGTCTACATTTGCTGTTGATTGGGAACATCAGGAAGAATTAGTTCTTCTTCATTTCCTGCAACAAATTTCCAATATCCTTTTCCCATAAGGAAATTCGTCATTCTAAACTTCCATGCTTGGAAGTTGTTCTTGTCAAGCTTTTCAGTTACAATCTGTGAAAGAGAATCAGACGCCATTATAGAACACTGCAAAAAATTCTGTCATTGCAAAAAACACAGCTTCACCCTTACAAGGGCAAATCTGCAAAACTGGCGAAAGTGGTATTTGACCACACAGTCACTTCCTAGTGATGATTTTGCATAAACAGGAAACAAGGATGATTCTGTAACTCCCAATGTCTCTGCACACAAGCATACGATGCAATTTCTGTGGTAACTTTTCACTGACCTGTAGAACAGTGGTCGCACAGCATAAAACAGAGCCTTTTTCTGAGTGCGTGCAGAAAACTTCCGCCTCCAAAACAGGCCCCAAAATGGCCTCAAGTAAAAAAAACATAGCAACCAAGTAGCCCTTTCCCACAGCATATACTGCCCTCTTGCTACACCGCGAAGGGCGTCTCAATCTGAGACAATGCACTCTTGCACTTTCCGGCTGTGCTACCTGCAGAGACTTGCTCCCAAAACAGAAAAATGAAAGCAACACTGGTCCTCTTACTAGAACACCACGAACTTGGTATGCTTTCTTAAGCTTCTTACCACGAACAAGGCTCTGATACCATGTCAAGATTGTGGGAGAGAAGGAAGGAGTCTCACTTGTAGCTTTCTTGCTTGCACAATGGGGGAATACACACAAAGGTGGAGGCTGAAAACAGTTTTTCTCTTCTTAGTTGTGTAAGCCAAAAGAACTCAAGTACATAGAAATAGAAGAACCCTATATATAGGTCTCAAACCAAACTCAACTAACTAAGGTGGCATACTAACTGAGCCACGAACTAGAGTAGATAAGGATAGCTGTCATCTAGCTATTATTCATGGGCGGTGTACCAACCGCATCTGCAAAACTAACAAGTCAGTCACATAAATGCACAACGGTCACCCTGGCATATCACAAGTGGAGCTCGATATCTCAACATTAGCTACACCTAAGTCTATCATGAAAAAAAGATTTGTAATAGTGCCAAAGATACATTTTAGCTAAATAAGAATCTCGTAGGGGCGTACTTGGTTTGCTGGGGTTTTATGCCATTTTATAGATGGGGTGGCCATTGCCAATTTTTCTTTAGGTGGCCAGGGGGAAGTGGCTTGCGGCCTTGTTAATTATGAAGGGGGTTTCACTTAGTTCTTGCATGGTTGATAGAGTAGCTAGAGGCAGTGGATTACTTAGAGGTTTTTCTATGAAGTATTAGCTCATCATCTAGGCTCACAATTTCTAGTGACATACGTGTCTCACGGAGGACCAGTGAACTTTTAGTTGTTTTCTTAGAATGATGATAAGTGTTGGTGGACCTCGTGTCTTTCTGGATATCAATGGTAGTGGATGCTCTATGTAGTGTTTGGAAAAACAGTTTGTATAGCTTGGATGGCAAGGTGGGTTTGGTATGGTTGACATGTAACCTTTTACTAGATGTAGCAATGACATGGGGCTATTGCAATTGTGGTTCCTAGTTTTTATTATTCACATAGGCTAGAAAAGGGTAAGGCAACAACTGCTTACAATATGAGTGTATTGGCATGGTATGCTTAGGGAGCCAGAGGTATGTATAGACTAGGTATTATTGTTAGGTGAATAGAGGGACTTGGGTACCCATCAAGGTATCATTCATGGATGGATGCAATCTCACATGCTGCCAATGCAGCACCCTTGTACTCTGCCTCAGTCCTAGACAATGCAACCATTGGTTGCTTCTTGCTACTCTAGCTGATCATTCCACTTCCAAATCCAAAGGCATGACCACTTGTAGATCTACAATCATATGAGCACCGTGCCCAATCTCCATCTATGTTACCAATGAGTTTCATGACCTTATCCTTCTCATAGAATAGCCCATGATGTACAGTGGACTTTACATACCCCATAATCCGTCTAACAACATCCAAATGTGGATTTTTGGGCTTCTACATGAATTGAATTATGAGCCCAACTGCATAACTCAAATCAGGCCTTGTGATCGCTAAGTAGATCAAGCTTCCAACCATCTGCTTGACATAGTCACATCATCAATTTCAGCTCTAGTGCTAATGTCCAACTTGACATTTTGATGAAGAGGTGTATCCAGTGGTTTACATTTGGCCATGCCATATTTCTTCAGCATTTCCATGGCATAGTGTTTCTACATCAGGCATAAACCATTTTTAGCCTTGATCATCTCAACACCCAAGAAATACTTTAGTTCACCGTAAGTCTTTGATGTCAAATTCAGATTTCAGCATCTGCATAACATGTTGTATTCCCAAGTCATCATCACTTGTAATTATCAAGTCATCAATATAGATGACCAACACTACCAAGCCTTGTCTTTTTCGTAAACAGACTATGATCAGCCCTACCAACAATAAATCCCAAACTTTGCAAGTAACTACTGATCCTTGCATGCCAGGCTCTCGAAGCCTGCTTCAGCCCATACAATGCTTTTTTCAGTTTGCATACATAATGCTGAAAATTAGGGCGTACATACCCTTCAAGCAGATCCATATAAAGATCCTCTTCCAAGTCACCCTTGAGGAAAGCATTTTTCATATCCATCTATTGAAATTTCTAGCCTTTAGTAGCAGCCAATGCGATCACTGTTTGTATGGTTGCCATTTTGGCAACAAGGCTGAATGTTTCCTCATAATCTAACTCATACTAATGAGCATATCCTTTTGTAACCAGCTTGGCTTTATACCTCTCTACACTGCCATCCAACTTGCATTTAATTTTGTAGACCCATTTGCAGCCAATGGTCTTCTTTCCTTTTGGCAGCAGTGGCACAAGATCCCAAGTACTATTTTCACCCAAAGCATATATCTTCTCATCCATTGCTGTGCACCAACTTTTATCCGTCATTGCTTCATCAAATGTAGTAGGCTCTTTGACCTCTTTCACCTTTGTCATATAAGCAAAACGTTTTGCAGAGTAACCACTGTAAGTCAGCCTATCCACAGGGTACCTGACTCTCCGTGATCGTCTAAGCTGTGGTGCACTACTCAATTCCCCTCTCTCATGAGGCAGAATGTACTTGTTCTACCTAGTGCCAGGAGTATACACTATCAAAATACCAAGCTCACTATCTAGACTATCAATTGAGTCATAGCTTGAAGTCATCTTGCTAGGTGTCATCACACCAAATGTATCATCAAGGACTTTTTCTTTTCCTTTGCTCTCCACCACATCATATCTCCCCCTCATTGATGATAATATCTCTACTAAGTAGTGTCTCCCGAGTAGAGGAATCATAGCATTTATATGCCTTCTTCTCCTGCGAATATCCAATAAAGATACACTTATGTGCTTTCAAATCTAGCTTTTTCCTTTTCTCATTAGGTACATGCACATACGCAAGACAACCAAATACTTTCATGTGACTGATATCAGGCTTGTAGCCATATAACTTCTCAAATGGTGTCATATCATGAATACTACAATGGGAGTCCTGTTCAAGATATACATGATTGTCATAATAGCCTCAACCCAATAATAGAGTAGCATACTCTTCTCATTCATCATTGCATGAGCAACTTCCATCAATACCCTATTCTTCCATTCAGCTATCCCATTCTGCTGTGGAGTGTAGCTGCATGTAAGGTATCCCATTCTACTATGGAGTGTAGCTGCATGTAAGCTGCCTACGTATGTCATTTTCAGCCAAAAAGCTGTTGAATTCGTTTGACACATACTTCCCACCGCTGTTAGATCTCAAGCAAGAGATGTAATAATCAAATTCCTTTTCAACTTACTAGAAAATAGCAAATACCTCATCCTTTGTTTTCAATATATAAACCCAAGTATACCGACTGAAGTCATCAACAATGAATGTCACATAGTACCTAGAGCCTCCCATAGATGCATTATGAGCTCGTCCCCACACATCAAGGTGTACTAACTGCAACGGTCACATACTATTTCTTACATGCCTAACAAATGGCAACCTCGATTGTTTACCAAACTAACAAGCATCACAGACATGACCAATATCTGTATACTGAAACTTGGGTAAACCTATCACAAGCTGTTTCTTCTGCATCATTTGTAGCCGCTAAAGATTAACATGTCCCACTCTCTTATGCCATATTTCCAAGTCTCTAACTATGCCAGAGCTATGGGCAAACATTGCTGATTTCAGTTGTGGCAAATTGGCATCAAGAGTAAACATCCTGCCATTCCTATGATTGCGATCAATCAATTTGCAACCATTACCATACCCCTCAATGAAGCATCCATGCTTGTTAAATCGGACTTGCAAATTCTACTCAATCATTTGACCCACAAACAATATATTTTTAGTAATTGATGGGACATGCAATACATCATGTAAGTTCTTCCTCCTACCATCATGGATTACCAAAGGTACTTTGCCTTTATGTTCTATGCTATGCTACGTGTCATCCCCTGTGCATACATACCCATTCCTCTCGGACATCATGTCAATAAACTAGTCACCATGAGCCCTCATATGATTTGATGCCTCCGAATCAATGTACCAAATTGCATCCTCACAGCCCTAGCTTTCACATATGCCATGGCAAATAGTCTATCTCCAAATGCATCTTGACCAAACGATGCATAATGTCCATGTTGTTTGCCTCTTTGATTGCCCTAATTCTTCCAGTAGTCCTTGGCAATATGACCATACTTTCCACAATAGTGAATATCCTTATCCTTATTAGGATTGTCAGATGGGCGCTGCTATTGCCAAGAGCCTCTAAATCAAGGGCTAGATCTCCCCCTACCTCTGAAATTTCCACCTCCTCTTGCATTTGAACCCTGTTGGTTATTATAACCATACGATACATTTTGTTGGCCTGCTCTATTAGAACCATAACCTCTACCACAGCTACCACAGCTGCATTGATGCAAATAAAAAGAACCTATAGCCAATCCAAGTTTAACCTCTTCATGAATAAGCAATGCAACCAGCTCATTGAAATCTAGCATTTCAACCTACACAAAGATGGAAGTATCAAATGACTTATATCTAGATCCCAAACCATTTAATGCCACTGCAACCATGTCTTCATCCTCAAATTGTGTGCCAATGGATGCCAGCTGATCTGCAATAGTCTTAATCTCCATGACATAATCCTGTATAGATCTGCATTTTCTTTCCATGTTGTTGAATTTATGATAACTGTATCTTCCTAGCACTGGTAGTTGTGCCATAGTACCTGATCAATATGTTCCATGTATCTACTGCTGACTTACAATTCATGGTCTGCATTACCATAGCATCTAAGATACATAGAGATAACCAGTGTAGCACCTTGTGAGTTCTTTCCAACCAAGCTAGGTGCGCACCTTGCGAGTTCTATGGAATTTCAAGTTTAGCTTCAGCACCTACCACACCAAGTGCCAATATCCTTTTCCTATCAGGAAATTCTCCATGTGGAACTTCCATATGGCATAATTATTGCTATCAATCTTTTCCCCCACTATCTGGGTTATATAGTTGGTTCTAGCTGCATTGCCATGTTGCAAACAATGCCTGAGTACTTGCAAGCCAACAAGTCTAACTAACTAACTGCAAACTTTCACTATTTATGACAGTTTTGTGCAACAAATTCACTATAGAACCATATTATTTCAGCCCATCAACATCTCAAAACCATCCACAAACATGTGGCATAACCAGTAGGTACATAAGTTTGTATCATGCAACCTTACTGCTAGGGTACATACATACAAGTTCCATATATGATCATTCGGGCACATATTAGTGCATAGACATCAAGTACAAGTGTCAAATATCTTGCATGTAGGTTGCAGTCACTAAATATTCAGCAAAGCAAGGTTTTTCCACGTCGAAAATGTCTTCAAATCACTTCATACATTTGCTTCACTGTGTTGGGGTCAATACCTGACCATTCATACAACCATAGATACTCTATCTTCAAGAAACAATGTCATGGACTGCATTTATTGTTGTAACCAGCCAAGACACTTTAAATGCATTTTTTTTCAGCTCTAGAATTCAGTTTTCAATAGCATTCAATGCTTCTCCTAATGCTCCAAACATTCCCAGACATATCCCAAACCGTAGATTTTGATAGGGACCAATCAATGTCATGTAGTGCTTTAGGCAAAGATCATGTGTGCTGCCCACAGTTTTATAACAGTTTTCAACTTGTAAATTTTTAGATTTGTAAATGCATTCCCAAACTAAATTTTTAATCCTTTTAATCATGCCCAAGTGTACACAAGTATTGCCCAAACATTCACCCAGCATATGAAGTAGATGTTTTGATTGTTGTTGATGATGATTGGGAGCAAAGTGAAGATAGGTTCCATAATGATATGTTTTTTATATCCTCTTAACTACATCCTTTTGAATTTCTTCAATTAGAGACATTCTTTCCAACCTTTCTCCTTTAGGAAAGCTATTGTTATCTCCTTGCTCATAGGATCAGCAATTCTCCTCCACTAAGCACAATGTTTCTATACAAGTCCTTGCGAATATTATCATCATACTTCATGATAGCATTATATGTGGTCTTGTGAATGCCAAGATTCTCCAATTTTTGAGAGGATTTATAATCTTCTTTGATGCATTTGATGTAGTTCATATGATATCCAAATAGTATCCTATTTAAGTATTTAGAAAAGAGAATTCGTATAACATGAAGCTCTGATAGAATGTCCAATAAAGATTGCTCCACCATTGTGGGAACCCTTAGATTGTTTCAAAGATGTGAGTACCATCTTAATTCCTTGCTTCTTGTTTTCCTCTCCCAATTGTTAGCTTTACATTGTCATCACTTCGTGCTTTGATTCATGCATTGTGTCATAATAGAAATATGTTTTGAAATATAGTGTAAGGGATCCCATTCTTATTCCTCTTTCAAGATTATAAAAAAATCTCTAAGCTAAGCACCCATCTATTAGAATAGATACTGAAGCAAACAAAGGCTTATAAAATAAATATAGTATCTCTACAGAACACTACAGAAGAAGGTCTAAAAAAAGGCATAAACACCATATAGCTAAAACGAAAATCACTTCTAGCCATCCAAAACCTTCCAACACACTCTCAATCACTCCTCAAAATACTTATTCACAATCCTAACCTCATAGATAGAAAGAAATCAGATCAAAACAGAGGTAAAAGAGACTCTATTAGAATTAAATAGACACATTATAGAACCTATCACATAATTATATCTCAATTAAAAACCACCATGAGTTTCTCAAACATACTCAAACCATCCCAATGCACTCTAGAACACATCCAACACATCCAAAATCAATCAATAGACACTCAAAATCAACCATTCATATCACAAAATTAACAAAAATTAGCCCAAAAACAAGTGAATCCAGTCCTCAAATATCCCCACACTTAATCAGGGAGCATCCTTACAACCTTGAAACAAGGAAGAATACTAAGCCCAAAAAACTAGCTCAACACTACTTTTTGGATTTATGATCAATTAGAACCCACAAACCAACCTTGATCCCATCAATCTCCAAAATAACCTTGACCTATTAAACAGATTGACGAAAGGAAAACACTATGGAGTAGAAACCAATCCTTAATTTTCAAAGTATAACTAAACAAATCAATAAAGGATATAAGAGGTTCTTCCTTTCCACCACAAGTCTTCAAAACTTTAGCCAAATCAACAAATCATCATCTTCAAATCTTTTTCGCTTTCTCAAATCATATCTCGAGATAAACACACCCACACATTAACAGATAACACAAAAAATTATGAATGATATCACAATGAGAAAAAATGAAAAAAAAATCCATTAATGCTGAATCCACCAATCACATCCATAAAGAAACCACAAATGAAAATATTTTCTTTTAAAGACCTAATGATTTTAGAACCTATCCATAGAAAGTGTCAAGATCAAAAACGGTTTCGACATTAGCTCTAGGGCTCTACCCAAAGAAATCCTTAACTTATCTAAACAACCCATGGCCTCATGACCAAGAGAATATAGATGCTATGAACTGATTTAACCAAAGAATGCATTTGTAGATTCTATTTCTAAATCGTATTCCAATGTATTGCCCCTCCCAACTCCAAAAAGCAATCAAGCACATCCACACATTTAACACATAACACAAAAAAAAATAAATGGTATCACAATAAGAAAAAATGAAAAAAAAATCCATTAAAGCTTAATCCACCAATCACATCCATAAAGAAACCATCAATGAAGATGTTCTCTTTTAAAGACTTGGTGATTTTAGAACCTATATATAGAAAGTGTGAGGACCTAAAATGGACTCGATACTAGCTCTAGGGCTCTAGCAAGGCCTCCTAAACTTATCTAAACAACCCCATGGCCTTGCAACGGCCAAGAGCATATAGACACTATGAACTAATTTAACCATAGAATGCATTATATAGATACTATTTCTAAATTGTAGTCCAACGTATTGGCATTCCAAACTCCAAGCAATTGGAGTACCCAAATATAATGGTGTCTAGCACCTCATACCTGTGGCTCCACTATTGCTCTCCTACACCCCACATATTAGTCCCCCTGTTTCAACATAAAGCACATGCATAGTATCATCCTCTCTTTTAATGAAACATTTTAGGAGATAATTTAATCCTCACCACCTTAGCCCCAAAGAAAATGATTTAACTAGACCTACGGCTTGGGGAACCTCGTACTCAATGTGGGTCAATCATTCAAAGACAAGTGTTATGCATCCACGAGGTAATTCTCTTAATATCATGTATAGAAATGCAGATGCAGAATGAATGCCTTTAAGTACACAAATAAGTAAACTTATTGATCAAATAGTGTGGATGTGTACAACTACACCTTTTCATGACTTCACTCTAATGCAATGCGTCGTTGCCAAGGAGGTAGCACTAAAATAATTCATGCTACTACCCTTTTTAGACTTAAATCAAATGGATCCTATATGTCAATTTATGCATAAAATCAAAACTCCAATGATATTCAACTACCACAATCCCTTTCCCCTATTGTTTAAGGTATTGCTTGTGTTGGTAAATGTAAAGAGTATTTTTCATGTGTTTTTATTTATGTTAAAAGTAATAAATACTCACTATAACATAAATAATGGGGATAATCTGAGACTAAACCTCATTCCTTAGCCCCCCCCATACACTCACAGACATATTTATAATTTTTTGTAAATTTTTCATTCGTAAAATCTATTTTTTTCTATTTTTCTTGATTTTTTCTTGATTTATATTACTATCTATTATTATTTTTATTTTCAAACATGTAGAGCTTGTATGAATTAAAAACCATCATTATGTTCCATATGATCCCATATGAACACCAAAAGAACCACGACAACTCATAAAACCCTTAATTTTTTCAAAATCCCACAATTCATGCATTGCATGTTTTCTTGGTTTCCATTTTTAATCATTTGAAACCATTTCCCATAGTATGCACAAAAGAATCATCACATATAGAAATACATGAAAATAGATCACATACATGAAAATCACCATCTTGCCTAGAGTTGAAGTTGGAGTAAGTTGATTACTTGCCTTTTACTTGTCTTGCATTTGAGGTGGTTGATAAGAATCTCTCAACTTCGATGGCTCACCTATCTCAAAATTAGGTCCATGATGATGAATTGATTTTATGATTTTCAAGGTGTTTTATGATTTTTTAAAAGGTTGCTAAAGTATCATATATAACCACTTGAAAATACCATGCTTGAGTCTCATGATGATGCATGACATGTTTAACAAAAGCTTGGCATGGACTACAATAGCATCCATGCATGTGCCAACAATTGCGTGCTATTTCGAGGAGAGTACGAGACTATGGAGACATGTCCAAAGTGTTGTGCTCATAGGTATTGACAGGACTTGCAAGGGCAAACCATCCTTCAAAAAGTTCTTAGACACTTTCCACTTATCCCCCATATACGTCACATGTTTCATACTTCGGGCATGGTGAGCTTCACAACATGGCATGTGTAGAATAGATCCATAGATGGAGTCCAATGAATATCAACGGATTCACACGCATGGAGCCACATTAACTCTACCTTTCTAGGCTCTGCATGAGAGCTAAGGAATCTTCGGCTCAATCCTACTATGGATGGTGTGAACCCATTTGGTCTCCGCTCAACTTCTTACAGTGTGTGGCATGTAGTCCTTGTTAACTACAGCATCCTGCCATGAATTTCTACAAAGAATGGACACTTGATCCTTAGCTTGCTCATTCCTGGACACTATAAAGTCAAGAATATGGACGTCTATCTCTGTCCATTAGTCGATGAGCTTAAGATTTTGTGGGAGGAGGGGGTCGTTGTGGAAGATATGAGCAAGCACAATGGTCAATGGTCTACCAATATATGAGCCATTCTCATATGGACCATGCATGAATTTTTGGGATTTGGGCAGTGCTCAGGTAAGTACACTTCCATTCTTGTTGGTGATATCTATCATAGCTCGTTTAAGTTTGTGTTCACTAAATAGGGGTGTTGGGATCGGTCTAGTTACCTCAGGTTATCATGCATGTCAATTGTGTGGGCCACAGTTAGACTCTCGAAGGTAACAAACCATGAAGAAGATGGTATATCAAGGTCACACCGCTTTCTTGCCAGAGGGTCGTGAATTGAGGGAAGGTTTCCTTGGATGACCTCCAATAGCGTGAATGAACGCCCAAAGTTGGTATGAGTTGAAAAATGTCCACACAGAGTCACATCCAAAAGGAATGCGATAGTTCTTGATTTTCTACAAGTTGTTATATTGGACCCACTTACACATCAACCACTTGTTTGATCCCATATATATTTTCAAGAATGTGGCAACTTACTATGGCACCACATCACAAGAAAGAGAGACACTAAAGGGGCACGGATAGATTTGAAGGAGGTAGGAAAGATGGAGGCGCTTTGGCCACACTCTAACGGTCACTTACAACTACCTCGCGCTCCTTGGGTTCTATCCACTAAGGAAGAGTGCATTGTGAAGCAAATTATCAAGTCTAAACGGGTATGATGTGTTCTCTCAAATCCACTTTTTCTAAAGATGACCAACTATTAGGGCTAAAATCCCATGATTGGCATAAGATGTCACATACCTTCTGGCCTCGATTGTAAGTGGACTGTGTATTTTGCTATTTAGTGTCTAGTCAATGTTTGTAATGCTTCTTCATTTATGGCAGTTTGTACTATTGATCGCGATCGCAGGCCTCACTCCAGAAATATGTGGGCTGATTTATAGGTTATCAAATTTAGTGCAATGGATCTCATAGAAGGAGATCAAGACATTCTCTATTGAATCCACAAGGCGGAGAATAGTGGGAGATGGTCTGTCTCCCACCAGCATCCTCACATGATAAAAACCTACCTCCTCATGCATCTTGTAGATGAAGTGGAGATTGTGGGACCCGTCCATATGCGATGGATATTCTTCTTAGAGAACTTCATGAAAACCCTTAAAGGCTTTGTGCAACAACGAGCTCGACCAGAAGGTAGCATGGTTGAAGGTTGGCTGGTGTCGAGTGCATATTTCACAATGGCTACCAATGGTGGATTCGGACAACAATATACTATGGTGGCTGAAGGAAAATAATAGACTAGCCAGAGATATGGTGGTTGGAAATGGGATAGAAAAAAGGATGGATATTGCAATGGAGGAGAATGTGAATCATTTTTGTATGTTGTACCATGAATCCATGGAGAGGTGGCTCGCTAGGTATGAGCAAGCCAAGAAAGATTAGAAATAAGCGTGATCAAAATTTCGACACAATACACCCTGTCAAGTGTTTTTCTGAAAACTGAAAACCCCTAGTCAAACAGTAGTTAGGTTTGATTTTTGATAGCTTAGTTGTTTGCGTGATTTTTTGCTTTGTTATTTTGTAATTGGATTTCTTGTGTTTGTCTAGTTTAGGATTTGTTTTTGTCATTTTTTTTGATTTTTTGAGTGTGAAACTTGATAGCCTTGGTCGAGTTTGGTATTCTTTTGGACAGGTTGAAGCTGGAGTTTGTCTGAAGCTGCCAAAAATTATGGAACAAGGTATGTTTTCTTGCTGAGACTCTTGCACATCACGAGGATTATGGGTTCATGAGCACTTCATGTTGCACTTGTTGATGCACTGTGCTCGGGGATCGTCTCTTGTTCTTATCAAATACTTCCATTCCATAGGTTGGGTTTATGCACATTTTGCACCATTGTTGAGCACTTGCACGGCATGAGGCCCACTGCAGCTATATGTAGTAAATCTTAGATGCACGCACACATGAGAGAGCACCTTCATTGAGAGCACACATTTCTTGCATACACGATATTTGGGATATTCATCACAAAGTTAGGAACCTCAGGTTGAGTGGGTAAGGTGGTTGGGTGAGTTAGAGGGTCGTGAAGGACACCACCAGTTGTGAGATGGGTTATTCATATCTGGTTAACATCTTAAGAAACATCATTTTCTTTAGTGTTTGTGAGAATTTGGATGGAGGGAGTATGACATCTTTTTTATAAGCATTGAGAGATGAGGATAAGGAAACTTAAAGTTAACAAGGAACTATGTATGCATTATGCATGACGCCGAGCACATCCAGATAGGTTAGGCACATTTTCTTCAATGTATACATTATTTTTGTGTGTAGCATAGATTGATTAGTTGCATACCACAATCGAACATTGCATATTTTTCCAAATAATGAATGATTGGGCACGAAGTTCATTTCAAAAAACCATATTCTTGCTAGGGTGCACTGCATAAAAAATAGGTTCATATACAGAGAATGTTTATTTTGAAGACTCAAGGATCAAAGGAAAATGTCATAAGTTTTATATCTACAATAGGTATTTCTTGAAGAAAAATAGGACATGTGTGCTGAAAGTGTGTGCAATTACAAGAACAATAGGCCAAGAAAGGGAATAAGTCATCTAAGATAAAAGATGGAGAAAAATGATGGGATTTATGAAAATCAATATTTTTGCCTATTTTTTATGGATTTTTGCAATTCTGCCCACGTTGGCTTATTGACCAGATGTGTTCCAATCGTTTTGAGTACAAACAGATGATCCAAACAAGTTGCAAACATGCATAGGGCAAAAAAACAAAAATAGTGAAAAGCAGTAGAAAAGCAAAAGCCAAAAGCTGAAAGCAAAGAACCTAATGTATGTGAGAGAATGTGTGAAAACTATATAAGAATGAGAAAGAGAAGAGCAAGGGGCCTTCCCCCTCAATTCCAATTGTACCTTGTGAGAGAGGTGAGAGGAGGGTCTCATGTGGGAGTGTGAACTCTTGTCGTGCTAGTTGTGAAGTCAAAGAATTTGGATGTCGAAATGCTGAGTGTCGGCCCAAGGTTATCAATGTATGAAATTTCTATGATGTTGGATTTGTTTTCAAAGTTTGTTTTTGACATTTTGTGCAAACTGATGGAGTTTTTTTTTGAAATTGTTGAAAGGTTGTGTGATGCTCTACCTCGGTTTGGGTTTTTAGTTGTTTGAGCTACAAGAGGCATTGTGTGTTATTTTGTTCTCATTTGTGGTTCATGTGGTGGTTGTCAAAACATTTAAATTTTTTGTGTTGTGTTGTGCATCCTACAAAGTCAATTGCCCCAAATGGCACTCCTTAATGTCTCGTTATTAGGTTGTGAGTGAGGCTTACTCTCAATCACTGCTTGCATAACAACACCATTGACTGATTCAATATCCTGAGGGCATGGAGGAGATGCCGTGGTTTATGTCTATGTGATGGTCACATGGAGCTTTGATCGCATCTTCTCACATTCTACCCCTAATAGTCAATGCCTGAGAAGTACAAGATGCATCCATATTCATTCCATTTATCTCCTCTATGAGTAAGGCACCCTCAATATCCTAGAGTTTCAAACTTTCATTAGGCATATCAGAACACATGGTAGTACGAAAAGTATCCCATGACTCAAGAAGTGTCATAAGAAAGAACAAGGGAGGGAGATTATCCTTGAACTTAATTCCCTACAAAATCAACTGGTTGAAAATAGAATAAAATTCATTTAGATGCACTGACACACTAGTCCCTTCCTTTATGCAAAGATCCATGAGTTATTTCAACCAATATATTTGTAAAGCAACAATATTGAAAATTGTAATTACAATAACACTTAAATAAAGACATCAATATATGTCAATTCTACTATGGGAAAATAACCAAGAAAGAAAACTCCCACTGCCACAGATATCCTAGTAGCAACGGAGGTATAAAAAATACACCTAGTAGTGACTAAGCATAGACCATCGATATCAAAAACTATCATGAACTCAAATCATTAGTAGGCCATATATCCCATAAGCATATACATCATTAAAAAATTTTTGATAGAGGTAAGTGTTTGTGTCCATGGAATCAAATCAACCCACAAGTAGAGGTAACTGCATCCAATAGTATACAGGAGAGTATATACATGAACCAAGAGTCCCACTATGTCAAAGAACCAAGCATTGCCAAGTAAGTACAATAATATCCCACTAAAAGAAAATTTGAAGTGAAAAATAGACAAGCAAAGATCAATGCATATACATCAAAGCATGTGGGAGGCCCAAGCACATCACAAATACATTTGGGAGTATAAGTATCCAATGAAGCTTTTATACCCATAATAAGTGAGTAAGCATAAAAGCTCAAAGCAACTAACCAAAGTCCAAGTACATTAATTTTAGCTTAAATCCAAGTACTAAAGTATGTCATAACCATATCTAGGCTCATACATCAATGGTATACATCACTATCGACATGTAGCATGCTCGAAATACCGTGTAGGCACAATAGGCATTCAAAGCATGAAGTTCATTGTTGTATACATGCTGTCTAAAATATTATGGTAGTAATAAGCCTCTATAAAATTGAGCTAATAAATATATTAAAAAAATAAAAATATAATCTCAAAGCATAATCATATCATATGAGCACCAAAATAGTATCCCTGAAGCATTTACTATTTGCTGTCCAAACAAAAATTGTTCTATTCTTATGAAACTGAGAACTAAAAACTACATAGAATTAAGTTAATGAGCGTTCATATCTATAGCTCTCATTTTTCTCTTTGTTTCTAGCTGTAGAATACTTGAATCTAATACTGTATATGCAAAAGTTATGGAGAAAATATAAAAGTACTATCAAGTTGCCATAGCTATTCCATGACTTGTGAATCATGCTCTGTATCCACTCAAAATAGATACAATAGCTACTCCTTTTCTCAATATGTACTCAATAAGGCTTAGATAATCCCTAAGGATCTCCTCAATAAGTCAGAAGCAAGTTGAAAGAAGTCGACTCAATGCATATCTTGGGAGGAAGAAACAATGGCTGCCATGAAACCTTGAGCTAAAGCTTTGAAATTAGGCTAAAGCAAAGGATGAAGAAGCTCCATGAATAGTTGACTCTAATACTAAATGAAAGATAGAGCCCAAATGAAAGCACACAAGTAGAAGTAAGAGCAAAGTAAGAGCTATGGATGATGGAGCAAGAGAGCAAGAGAGAGACATCGTATGTGAGAACTCTAGTAGTCACAATGTTTGATTACCTTTCCTTATTCAATAGTTACTAAAAGAATAAAGAATAAAGTGATAGTAATGGGTGCCCAAAACCTGTAGTATATAGGTGAGTGATCATGGCATGTGAAGTAAATACAGGGCGATGTAGACATGGGCACCTTTACCCTAAAATAGATTGCACTCAACAGAACCTTAAATGAGGCAAATATACTACTCATTTTATTGAAGCATTCCTTCTTACAAATGAAATAATTGTAAATCCATTGAAAGACAGATTTCTTAAATATCATTATTTAGCAAGTGGGTCAAGGAGGCGTCTTAGTAAGTGTTTTATGAAGGAGAAATACCATATTAGAGAATTTGGGAATCTCCCAAGTTCCACTTTCAAATAAGGAGTAAAGATTTGACCAAGTGGCTAAATCTTAACCCCATATTTTAGAGTGGGACTTGCGGGGATTATTTATATAGTATCTAGGAAAATTTTCACCTTTAAGTAAGGGGATAAGATTTGACAATGTATCCAAATATTAATCACATTAGGAATTCTCAAACTTTATGAAAATTTCCAAATTTTTAAATATGTGGTTGAGAGATCAAGCATGAAGGAAATATCTATTTATAAGTCTGTAGTAGACTTAATGCATCCATTCCAACCCAATCTTATGCAATAGAAATTCGAAGGTTGGTGTAGCTTCCTTGTTGAATAGACTTTAAGGAATCTCAATGCTCAAGAGCAAGAAATTGCTTCCATGCATCAATTATTCCTAGATGCTTGAAGTATGACTACTTCAATGGACTCCTTGTATGAAGATTAAAATCTCTTTGTAATAATATTCAAGGTTCATGAAGATCTTAGAGATGTCAAGTCCTTTGAGCTTTAAAGAAGAATATGGTTGAAGATAAGAAGGAACATGCTAAATATTAGCATATAAACTGTATGAGTGGTTTAAATTATAGGATCAAAATTTCAAGAAATAATTGAGAATCTGAGAGCTTTAAGCCAATAATCATGGGTGCATTCTTATCCCAAAGACTTAGGGTTTTCAAGATAGATGGAATCTAAGAGGTGAAGTGAAATAAAGCTTCAATCCTTGGACAATGTAGAGGAGTGAAGTAATGATAATGGTCCATGAGTTGTTGGAATGCACATAATACAACACAAAGTGCAATGCAAATCTCAAAGCTTGGTGCCACCACATAAGCTTGACGATCCCTAATATGGTGCTTGTTTTGTTTTTAATTAGATGATGTCTAGGACATGAATCTTGAAGGATTGAAGGGCTTTGATGTTTCTAGGGAGAGTTATGGGGAAGGATCCACCATGTGAGCTTATAGTGAGCTTGAAAAGGAAAAAAGAAGCCCCACTTTAAAAAGTACAAGATGAAATAATATTTTTCCAAGTGTAATGAACCCTATTTTGTCCCTCTTCCTTCAAAAATGTCTTGTAAAGTAGTCATGATGTGCCAAAATTGTCATATTGTCTCCATTTTCTTCTTGATCTTCTCCATAGGATCCAAACTAACCATGGTTTTTCTATAGTAAATCCTAACAACTTGGCTAGTCATGGTTATGGTGTATAACTAGATAATGACTAAATCTTTAGCTCTTACAACTTGTCTCCAATACTTGTAATCTAATAATAATTTGAAAATGACTTCCCCATTGGATCAAAGCTAGGCTATGATACCATTGTAAGGAGGCATAGTTCTATAGCAAAGAAACTAGATAGGATACAAGTAGACACCAAATCATAGTAGCCAAATTGCAAGAGAGAAGATAAATCCATAAAACTTGCATGATATAAGATTAGTCTCCCCCCATGCATGGATGAGCACTTTCTCCATATATGTATTTATAATTTGAATTAAGATCTTGTGCTCAAAATTCATTTAAGGTATCTTTTTATGTTCTTGCTTCTTTTCTTCGTGCACAACTTGATCTTGGGCAAATAAATCTAATACACCTATTCTAAATAGCTTTACATTTAAGAATACTATTTTGAATTTTTTTAATAAATGTGTAAAAAATAAATCAATCATGCTTATGTGTATACAAATTTCTTCCACTTATGAGCACCTTAAAAAATATAATATTTTCATATTGTTTAACATAGAATTTTTAATAAATTTTTTCCATACTCTAAAGAGTATAATTCCCATGTATTAAAATATGCATCCCAAAATAATAATTCTACATAGCTTTATCTAATAAGTTGCTCACTAGAATACAAAAAACATTAGTATCCTTTCATCTATCTACCAAGTACAATGTGACCAATATCACATGTACACCTCGTGTGATAAGTCACCAATCACATTGGATGAATAAACAAGATCTATAATAAATAAAAATAATTTTAAATTATTTTCATACTAAATTTTGTTAAAATACCATGATCAATATAACGTCATAACATTAGAGCACTAATATAAGTTTTAATCACTCTAGAATGTATAGAGAATACAAGATTATAATACTACTAAATTGTTTATTTAAAACAAAAGGGAAGTTATGGTGCGATAAGCCTATCAAAGGCTCCCTTGATAGCATGATTTGGGTAGTTCTCCATAGTCCTAGATGATGCTATTTGAAACTCCCTTTGAATATTATGGACATTGTTACCTAGGCTCGCTTGAGTCTATCTCATGTAAGAATTTGTGCTTCATATACATGAGGACCAACATGAGTTTAAGGCTTATAAACAATACTAGGTCTCCGATGGTTTATCTAATATTGGTCGTCAAGTAGTTGCTTGTGCAAATCAAGTCAAATCAAAGTAGACCCATGTCATGACATCGAAGGAGGGTGAGAAACAAGGGGAAGCTAGTGTCAGAGAGAGAACCAGGGAGAGAGAAAGAGGAGAGAGAAAGACTGCAGAGGAGAGAGAAAGACTGCAGAGAGAGAGAGAATAAGAGTGACAAGGAGAGAGAAAGACTAGAATTGGAGAGAGAAAGACAGGAAAGATGAAGAAGCCATGGAAGCTTTGAGCAAGATGGGAGAGAAAGATTGTAAATGTATTGATTTGTCAAAAGATGTGGAAAATTACAACTTCTCTCCTTATATACTAGTGTCTATGTGACATGGCATATTATTAGCATTCTAACTATTCCCAACTTCTTATAGCTAGTGCATCAACCTCTCTATCAATGAGGCAAAGTCTCACCTCGATTGGGCTCTAGAGTTCTCTAGGACAGTCATTATTCAATTATTTTCTAAAACCTTCAAAGTAATGTTTGTGAAGAAAGACTCTCAGTTCATTGAGACCACCTAATCGTAGGATGGATGCATTGGGGAATCATGGGAGGGCTACAAGCTGCCAGACCAATATTCCATGGTGGCCTTTAAACCACTCAATCTTTAGCTAGTATATTGAATAGTGTCCTTCTAGTTTCCTTTCCTTTACCAGTGTTCTTTTTTGGAGTGTAATAATGGAGGTAATCCACATGTACCATAAATCCTCGTCCAATAAGCCTTGGAATGAAACTCTCCCCCTTAGGGGATTCTCAAGATCTTAAAAAAAAAACAAGGCAGACAATCCATATTCAAGCTAGAAAATCATCTCTTTTTCAAAGTCAATAACATAGCTTCTTAACACTTCAAACATTAGAAAAAATTTAGACTCAAATGGGCCTTTAAAAATAATATGATTTAATATGTGGGCCTTTCGAATTGTCCAGTAGGAAGGCTAGATATTGACATCCATGGAGGATGAATCTTGGGTTTTTTATTTTAAAAAAGGGGTAGTGGGCAGTACACAAAATTTGAGTTTCTCTCACATCATATTCTCCCCTTTTTTGCGAATGTTTAAATTTACTTTTTCCCCCTCATAAAATTAGTTTGACCCAAAAGTTTAGCAACATATTACTTTCCATCTTTTCTCCATTTTGGTAAATTTTCCTCTCCATTGAAGCTTCATGGTAAGAGCAATTAGGTTTTTGAGTATTTTGCATACCTTTCCACTTTCTTCTCCTTGTAGCTCCAAAATTTTCGCAAAATAAAGATGCCTATCTCTCTTTTTTGTTTTCTCTTGTTTATTGTTTTCTCAATAGGGTTTGATATTTTTTCTTACTATTCTTATTGTTTTTTTGTAGAGGTTGTTTTGAATAGGAGACATAGGTGCTCATCTCTCTCTCTCTCTCTCTCTCTATGTGTTGTTTCTCTTTTCTATTGTATTTTTAATAGACCTTGATATCGATTCTAATTGTTGTTATTTTCTTATAGAGCCCATTTGGAGCAAGAGGTGAAGGTATTGATATGTGTCTCTCTCTCTCTCTCTCTCTCTCTCTCTCTCTCTTTGTCTCTCTCTCCATGTTTTCCTCTTTTTGATTGTTGTTGTAGTACCTTTATGTAAATACTAAACTTGCTATTTTCTATTTGCAAAGATGAATTTGGGTAAGATTGGATAGGTGCTCATTTTTTTCTCTATCCCATTCATTCACACATACTCTCTTTCTTCCTCTCTGTTTTCCCCTTTCTACTATCTTCATAGTAGGGTTTGATACTACTTCTAACTTTTGGATCAATTGTTATTGCATTTTTTAACACAAGGTAGAGCAAAGATTTATAGCTCCAGGTTTTCATAAACAATGATTCAATTTTATCTTCAATAGATCAGCTCATAGGATAAAATCACCCAAACTTGTATTACTTTTATTCATTCAACTATCTAGATACTTTTTGTTAAAAGGGACTCATCAATTAAGCAATTTAGTCACAATTTTCTCATGGCTATGATTTCAATAGGTTTTGATGATCATAAGCTTTAAATCTATTGTTCTTATTGCAATCAATAGAGTAGGATAGATGTTCTACCTTATAGGTGAATTCTTTCTTTTATATTGCAAGAACTCATGAATAATTAGTTATTTTGGTTGTTATTAAAGTGCTATGTTTTTGTGAGATGTAAGTATTGTGCAAGATTTAGATGAAGCATAAAAGTCATGATCAACTATTTTAATATGGTGAGTGATTCATTTGTACTGGGCAATATGGATCTAGAAGTCGAGGTTCAAAAATCATTTGATTTGTTAATCCTACGTGTTTTTTTGGATCTCCATGCCAATGGGCTATGATCCGTGAACCTCTTGTATCATATCATCCATATAATGCACAATATGTTAAGTCACAGAATAGGTGTCAATCCAATGTGACTATTTAGATTTTCATACCATATGCCTATCATAATTGTATCAAATACTCTTTCATGCTTATGTTTTTATGCAATGTATTGAGTTAGATCAAACTCTTATTCATTATAATGTAAATTTTAAAACCAAAATTCTCTAAGTATTCTTGTACTACTCTTTTCATTCTATTTTATGTAAATGGTATGATTAAAGTGAGCCTTGAAACTTAATTCTTATTTTAGGTTGATGTACATATCTATATGTGTTTCGATATCAATGTTTGTGTTTGTTTACAAAAGTGTAAATGTCTCTTGATGCCATCTTGATCTCTAGGACCATATTGGTGATTATTGGTTGAACCTAAGATGCTTACTATTTAGGGTTTAAGAAATACTTCTTCATAACTATTGCCTAGGCTATAATGCTTAAGAGAAGAACAAGCATTCTCTCAATAAAAGTACTTAACAAGAAAGATAAATGCATGAGAGAAGAACAAGCATTCTCTTGATAGAAGTACGTAAGAGGAAATATAAGGAAGGGAATTGAATCACAGAATCAAATCATTACTTATCTTGGGTACATATGCATTCAAGTATGAAGGGAGATTTTAGGATGAAAGAATGTGCAATTGCAGATATATCAAAGCATGAGAAAGGTACTTTGATATAAAATTTTAGCTCTCAGACAAAGAAAGGTTGATTCTCACATTGCAAATAGAGGCATTGGTACAACATGTATTCATGCAAAATCAAATACATATTGCGTCCCTCTGTAAACCATTCAAGAAAACATTACAAATAGTAAGTCATTGCAGCATATTGAGAATGAGAAATTTCATGATATATATGTAACTAATTTTCTTGTATTTATAGAGGTATACCCTTCAGATTACCGCCATGAGTGGCAAAATGTTGAGAGTTTCATAGGTTCTTTAAGGTGTTACCACCTCAAAATTGGTAGACTTCTTTTTTAGGGACATAACTCACAAAGAACCTTGTATTTTTCAATGATTCCAAGTATATATTGCCAAAGGGGGGTCAAGAATATGGAACCCTGGAGTATATATACATAATGAATCTCAATAGCATAGAATGGCCATTGTGTAGTAGTGACATTTTGCACATGTGTAGCACAAAAATTTTGGCATACATATTGAAATCTATGAAATCAAGCATTGGATCAAAGAATATATACCTAAGTTGGTTCATATCAATTGTAATTTTTGTGCATATGTTCAAGGAATGTGAGGGTATAAGACATACCAAAAGCATGTACATGATGAAAAGCGTATCTAAAGATTATGTAACAAGGATTTTGGCAAAACTTGGACATTGAAAATTACTCATAGACCTGACACGGTAGGGTGTTGAGTCACAACAACAGACGTGGGTTTTAGGTAAAATTTTACTCTCTTGGTTCACTATTTTCTTACTTTGGGATGGATCAACTAACTTTCCTTTCCAATTTTAGGTACTTTGTCCCATGACAAACTTTATGCCTAGTATTTAAGTATCATAGATGGAGGATACTCAAGGATGACTGATTGTGCCTTCATGAAGACACATATGAAAGTACATCTATGGATGTTGCTATCATCTATGAGGGCTACTGGTGCGCAGATCGAATGCTGTACGCTCGCGTAGTGAATGCCGGAAGGTCCCCAAGAACAATAGAACTCTACTTTTTGCACAAATTACAAGGTAAAAAGCATGAATGACAAGAGCAAGAGACCAATTGGGTGCAATCTCCCCCCATGCCTTGTGTGAGCGCTCCACAAAGCATGTATTTTATGTATTATTCATCTTCAAGCTCAAAAAATAGCCCAAATTACAAAATAGCAAGCTTTTAGCTTTTGAGTTTGCTTTAACAGAAAATAGGAATAAAGCTAATGGACGGTGCCCAAAGAGTTTGGCACGCCCAATACAATGTCCAAATAGAAATAACATAATCATGCGCCCATGCGCATACAAAATAATAATAAATATCCGACGCCTTAATAAATAGGCATGACAAAATATAGGCGCCATGCCTAAGGTATGCACCCATCAAAATATAATCCATAAATCGAATTCTTGCTATCCTTCAATGCTTTCCGCCGCCACTGCTGCTATCTCTACACATCAACTGAAGCATTCACAATCGTTAGTAAAATAATACAATTAAACCGACAAAAGTGAATAACTAGTAGTCTTCAGCTACATAAATAAATCAACTGGTTAGAAATAAATCCTAACCTTTATTTATTACGAGTGCGCACTCTAAACTCATAAACGTTTATTAATTTAATATGCATTTTGCGGAATCATCCGCTATGGAATCACCCATGTACACACTAAATTAATGAAACGCCCGAAAAGGACACGCGTCCCCATCAACTTCTCGCACAAAGAATCCACTTTGTGTATGAGCCCCGGTCATCAAAGTTTACGGAATCCACCGTAAAACCTCACGGAATCCACCATGGCACGGAATCCACCGTGAAATATGCCTCCTGGCATCATACCCCCGGGGTGGGATAGCAATTGACCTCAATTTCTATTAGCTCAATGTGGAGCTAACAGAGTGGGGAAAGCATTTAAGTCTCTAGCATGCATCCATTGTGCTTCCTCTACAGGATGGTTCTTAAATTTAACTAGATATCTAGAATATCTTCGACCAGTTCTAGTGGTCATAAAGTTAGTGTCTATGATAGCTTCTGGTTCAAGTATTTCAGTCTCTTCCTCTAACAAAGGTGGGTTTTCATAAACAGGGTGTATAGGTAATTGGCCTCTAAAGGGTCTTAATAAACTAATGTGAAATGTGTTGTGAATTTTCCAGTGAGGTGGTAATTCTAACTTGCATGCATTGTCATTTATTTTATGAATGATCCTAAATGGTCCATAGAATCTAGGGGCTAATTCTGTAACACACAATCTCTTTTCATAAAACATAAATCCATCATTATATGACAATGAATCAATAGGAATCAAGTTATTTTGAACTAATTTATTCCAATCAGCATGAAAAGTAATATCCTGATGATAAGTATCTTTCTTAGCAATCAAAGAATCAAAAGATATAACATAAATATTATAAATGGCAGGTCTTCTACTTAATGCATCAGCCACTACATTTTCTTTTCCGGGTTGGTATTGAATGATAGGATGAAAACTCTGGATAAAAGATGCTCATTTGATATGTCGGTCAGATATTTGGGATTGGCTAAGTAAATGTCTAATACTTTGCTGATTGGTCTTAATCATAAATTCTGAACCCATTAAGTAGTGTTTCCACTGTCTTAATGCTTGTACAACAGCTAATAGTTCTTTGTTATATATGGAATATTTCAGTTCAGAGGGTTTCAGCTTACAACTAGAATAGGCTATAGGATGATTGTCTTGCATAAGTACAGCTCCTATTCCTGATCCACTAGCATCGGTCACTACTAGAAAGAATGGTCTATTAAAATCAGGCAACTGTAGGACAGGGGCATGGGTTAATGCATGTTTCAATAAGTCAAAGGATTTCTGTTGATTTTCAGACCAATGATAGACAATACCTTTCTTTAGAAGTTTAGTCAGTGGTAAAGCAAGTAATGAAAAATTACGTACAAACTTTCTATAGAAACTAGCAAGACCAAGGAATGAGCGTAACTCATGCACGTTTTTAGGTATAGGCCAATTCAATATTGCATCTATTTTCTTAGGATCAACTTTAATACCATCAGATGATACAATATGATCTAAATACTCAATTTTTGTTTTAAAGAATTCACTCTTTTCAGGATTTGCATACAGTTGATTATCTTTTAGTAACTGAAAAACTAATGACAAATGCTCATAATGTTCTTTCTCATTTTGACTAAACACCAAAATATAATCAAAGAAGAAAATTACACAATACTGATATTTCAAAAATATACGATTCATCATTCTACTAAACATAGCAGGTGCATTAGTCAATCCAAATGGCATCACTAAAAATTCATAATGACCAAACTGTATCCTAAATGCAGTCTTGAATATGTCTGACGTATCTAGTCTCACCTGATGATAACCATACTTAAGGTCTATTTTACTAAATATAGCAGATCCTTGTAGTTTGTCCATAAGGTCATCAACTCTAGGAATTGGATACCTATTCTTTACAGTGAACTTATTTAAAGCTCGATAGTCAATGCACATATGATAGGTATTATTCTTTTTCTTGATTAACAAAATAGGTGCACCAAATGGAGAACTACTAGGTCTAATCAATCCTCTATTTAGTAATTCCTCAACTTGACTTTGAATTTCTTTTTGCTCTATCTGGTTATGCCTATATGGTGCTTTGCAAGGTGGTTGTGTACCAGGAATCAAATCTATTTTATGGTCTTCTGGACATGAAGGAGATAAACCAGGTGGTAGGTCTTTGGCAAAATAGTCCTTAAAATGTGCAAGAAATTCTTTATGCCTAGGGTGCATATGATTTTCTTTGACTTGTAGTTCATTCACCCAAATGAGATAGGATTTACTGCTCTTGCGTAATGCACGTTTAGCTTGAGTATGCGAAAGCAATGGAAAAACATTAGATGCATGCATACCATATAATGTAATAAGTTTTCCTTGAAAATTAATATTCATTGAATGTGTGAAATAATCTATATTTGGGTTATGCTGGTGATGCCAAGGCATACCTAAAATAATGTCACTCGACTGTAATGGAACAACTAGGAAATTTCTTCTTTTTGTGTATTGACCAATTTGAATCTCTAAGTCATGCACTTCCTGTGTACCATTATACCTAGTGCCTAAGAATGCTGCTTTGATGCGATAATGCGTAGGTACAGTCTGTAACTTCAATTCTTTTACTAGCTTTGTTGAAATAAAATCATGAGTACTACCGTCATCATGCAAAATAATCTTTTCCTTTCCATGCACCAAACATTTCATAGTCAGTAAAGAATGTGGAGTTGGCATACCTGGTAAAGTATCCGAAGGAGTAGTGATGTCGTCCTCATCTTCCGTGAAATCAGGCATATCTTCATGTTCTTCATCGTCCATTGCTCCAAGGTAGTTGATATGGGCAGGTGGCTTCTTCGAATGGCAATTTGCTGCTAAATGTCCAGGCTGGTGGCATTTATAACATACTATTGGCTTGGCTTTGGTTACATTGTTTGCAATGGCAGGAAGTCTAGGGACATTAGGATTTGGCTGTGGAATAGGCTTAGGGTTTTGATTGACATTAGATGGTAAAGCAGGTAGTTTTGCCCAATTTTTACGGAAAGAT
This sequence comes from Lygodium microphyllum, assembly GCF_053477565.2. Taxonomy (NCBI): domain Eukaryota; kingdom Viridiplantae; phylum Streptophyta; class Polypodiopsida; order Schizaeales; family Lygodiaceae; genus Lygodium; species Lygodium microphyllum. The sequence goes on from NC_141138.1 coordinate 136,441,422, forward strand.
GATGAAGAGAAACAACCTGGATTAAATCTTCTAAAATTGGAATTGAATTGCTTAGATCCATAGTTACCATTGGCTTGGAATTGCTGTGGACGTCTGTCTCTACCTCGCAGCTTGTCTTCAGTGTCGTGAGCTAGTGAAATGGCGTCTTCAAGAGTAGCAGACTTGAACATGTTAACTTCAGCATAGTAATGCCCAAGGAGTCCAGACATATACTTGCGCTTGTGTGTCGCTTCAGGTACATCTTCAAGCATGCGTAACTGGAGTAGTGCATTCCAAAAATGCTCTGATACTGAGGAATAGGCTCACGATCCCGTTGCTGAAGAAGATCCCATTGCTTTATAGCTTTCTCATGAAATTGTGGAGGAAGGAAATTCTGCATGAACTTCTTCTTGAAATTCTCCCAGGTAGCGGGACAATCTATACTCTTGCGTACAACAGTCCACCAAAGAGATGCCCTGTCCACTAAATGATTAGTGACACACTTGATTTTATCTTTTTCTGCATAGGTTTCCTCATGAAAGTAGTCGTCAAATTGACTAATGAATGCAAGAACAGTTTTTCCCTCTCGAGTGCCATTAAAAGTACGGAATTTGAAACTTCTTTTACTTATCTTTGATTCCTTGCGGATGGTTTGAGCTTCGAGAGTTGCGTCAATGGTACGTCGGATAAGATCTTCAATTTGAGGTTCTTCTTTGTCGGTAGACGATCTTTGTAAATTTGCCAATTGAACTTGCAATGCTTGCCTAGCCCTTCGTTCTTCATCCAATTGCATCATAATTAAGTTCAGCTTTTGCTCCATTGTAGGTTTAGGTAGGTCGCCTTCAGCCATTAAATCGTCCATATGTGGTTCCGTCATCCTGCAAAACTCAAAAGACCTTTCTCACTCAAAATCAAATTAGCGGGATGAGTGTAGCTCAAGTTCGGGAATACAAGGCTTATGTATTTTTGGGTGTGGCTTTCACAATCTTCGAAAAATCTGTGTTTTATTTTTCTTTGTATGCTAAAAATGCTTCAGCAAACCTGCATATGGGTAGAGTACCTTCCAATGAACAACTTTGCAGTTTGGATTTTCTGCGTAGGAACAACCCTTCTATGAGTTTTGGGCAGAAGTCAGTTTTGACTCCAGTTGACTTGTCTGACTTGCCGAGTACCAGACTAATGTGACTTGCAGAGTTTGTTGACTTGCAGAACTTGCTTGCTTTGTCGGACTTGCAGAACTTTGACTTGTTAGAACTTGCTGAACTTGACTGGTTGTGTGTGACTTGAAGTTTGTTATGACTTGATTGATTAGAGCTTAAGTGATTAAGCTTGATAGCTTAATCTCAAGACAACGGTAAAAATCGTGGGGGGGGGGAGGGGGCGTTTTTTCAGCCGGCGAGATTTGCGCTGACATCCTCAGAGGTGCCACGAAAATTCGAAATTTTTAAGCTCTTTAAAGCTTAAGTTAAGATTCTCAAGCTTTTAAAGCTTGATTAACTTATAAACTTTTGGGATTAAGAGAGAGCTTATCTCTGTTCTTGACGACTTGATGAAGAAGATGTAGGAGTGGTCCTCCGCCTCTGTAGACTGGTCCTTTGCGATCCGATGATGGAAATAGGGGTTCTTGATCGCCAAAAATCTGCCTGTATCGACCGTTCGCGACGAGATTGACCGTAGAGCCCGATCGTTCCAGGAGCTCCGCCTTCGCACGAGATGGGTAGCGATTGGAAGCTCTTGATCTCAGCTTCGCTCTGATACCACTGGTGCGTAGATCGGATGCTGTACGCTCTTGTAGTGAATGTCGGAAGGTCCCCAAGAACAATAGAACTCTACTTTTTGCACAAATTACAAGGTAAAAAGCATGAACGACAAGAGCAAGAGACCAATTGGGTGCAATCTCCCCCATGCCTTGTGTGAGCGCTCCACAAAGCATGTATTTTATGTATTATTAATCTTCAAGCTCAAAAAATAGCCCAAATTATAAAATAGCAAGCTTTTAGCTTTTGAGTTTGCTTTAACAGAAAATAGGAATAAAGCTAATGGACGGTGCCCAAAGAGTCTGGCACGCCCAATACAATGTCCAAATAGAAATAACATAATCATGCGCCCATGCGCATACAAAATAATAATAAATATCCGACGCCTTAATAAATAGGCATGACAAAATATAGGCGCCATGCCTAAGGTATGCACCCATCAAAATATAATCCATAAATCGAATACTCGCTATCCTTCAATGCTTTCCTCTGCCACTGCTGCTATCTCTACACATCAACTGAAGCATTCACAATCGTTAGTAAAATAATATAATTAAACCGACAAAAGTGAATACCTAGCAGTCTTCAGCTACATAAATAAATCAACTGGTTAGAAATAAATCCTAACCTTAATTTATTACGAGTGCACACTCTAAACTCATAAACGTTTATTAATTTAATATGCATTTTGCGGAATCACCCGCTATGGAATCACCCATGTACACACTAAATTAATGAAACGCCCGAAAAGGACAGGCATCCCCATCAACTTCTCGCACAAAGAATCCACTTTGTGTATGAGCCCCGACCATCAAAGTTTACGGAATCCATCGTAAAACCTCACGGAATCCACCGTGGCACGGAATCCACCGTGAAATATGCCTCCTGGCATCAGCTACAAGTCCAAGTTTTGCAAATGGAGGCCCGACTGGCCATTGAGTATAATGTGCTAGGAAATCACAACATTAATGGAGAATCCACTTGCTAGCTTCTATTTTAAATTAGATGATAGAAAAATTTAAAGTTGAGCTAAGGGTACCATTCCCTTTGGTGGGCAGCTCCATATATTTTAAGAATTGTAGTCTCCTTAAAACTCCACAAGTTATTACATCCCACACTTATAAAATCTTGAATATTTGGCTAATGGAATATTATCACTTTGTAAAATCATACACTTGTAATATTTTAAATTTTTATTATTTTTAACTTATCATGTGTTTATGTATTTATATTTTAAACTATTTGAACATGTATATGTGTACACATACTTTAAATTTTGAGATAAGATACATGCATCCAAGTGCACACTAGGGGAGAGAAACACCTACCCTGACCTTGATTATTTTGAACATATAAACACATTTTTTAAATCAAGATAAGACACATACATCTAAGCATCCACTTAGGAATGGGGAGAATACATCTCTTTTTCCATGTTAATTGATAAAGTGTGTATGTATTCTTGTAATTTGCAATGAAATTTTTGAACATATATAACATCCTTTTATTAACATTTGATTTACACACATATACCTACATAGCAAGGGGGGCTCCTTGTAGATCATAGCTAATACAATGTACAATTGCCACATGACATGTTTACATATGCATGTGAACTTTACAAATACATTAAGTAAATCCATAACAAAACATCGTATGTGAAAAGCTCTTTAATGCTTTAAAACTGAGGGCTTCAAAGGTCGAACAACTTTAGTGCCTATTTCTTTGTTTTATTTCATACACTCTCTCTTCATCTCTCTACATCCACCACATCCCTCCTGCTTGTTTCTACGATGGATGCTTGTGTATTTTGCACATATTCCATCAAGAGATCATACATGACTTCGATACCTCTGAAACAACTCATAGTATTTCAAGCAAGGAAGAACCACAAAAAAGTGGTGAATATGTGTTTGTCCCACGTGGATCCTTCATGTAGAGTATGCACCATTCCTATGGCCAATGCACCACCAGGTACAATACCTTTAGAGCTCATGGATCATGATTGTGCATTGGCAATTTACGTCCTTGCATTGGGTACATCCATAGAGGAGAAGAGGGATGAAGATAGAACTTTAGAAGTTGTTGCTATCACATATAGGGGAGAAGAGCCAATAACTGTTCAAGGGAAATTTCAGGTGGTGGAAAAAGCAAGGGTTGGCTCTCACAGTGCCATCCTCTTTAGAAGAGCCACAAGTGGAGAAACCCAACCTGGCCTTCTTAACACCCATTAAAGTAGATGGCCTGTAGTCCTTACTCCTCTTGCATGTAATGAATACTTAAAAATGAAGAAAGAAGAGTTATTCTCTATCCTAGTCAATGACTTGATGGAATACTTCATTGATTATGATTATGTTAATGTGTACCAATGCTGGAAGAGGCCGCTAGCTGTGTATCATTGAACATGTTGATGAGAAATCCTTCTATAGATGTTTGGAGGGCCTCCATGGCTACAATAGTCCACTTGCATGTGAATGGGAAATCAGCCACTTGCACCCAAAACCTTCCAAGCACGTTTAGCCGCATGTTAGATAATATTTCTTAAATGACCTTCTAGAAGGAACTTTTTGGGATGAGAAGCTCATAACCATGTTGGATTCTCCTTATCTCTTGAAGGGAACAAATCCTTGGTCTCCATCTCCTCTTTTCCTATGTTTGTATTTGCAGTCGAGGGGAAGCACCTACTATTGCATCAAAGGAGGATTCACCTTGTGCTCCAAGTATGGCGGTCCATGGTGTATCGCCGAGGTAAAATGACCAGCGACTTGCTTGGTGCATGCCATGCAAGCTCGAGGAGGGTGGGATGGAGGAGAGATAGAGGTTAGGAATCTCAGAATGGAGAAATTAATCAAAGCAAGATGTGAAAATGAAAAGAAGAATGAACTTTTAACCTATTTGAACCTAAAAATTGAGTTCATGCAACTTCATATACATTGGTCCACCATGTGATCGTAAATCCATAATATTTTATCGAAATGTGATGAAACTTTACATGCACATCCATTAGGTAAACAAGAGCCCTTTTTTTCCCAAGAAAAAAGCCAAGAGATCCCTTGTTCGAAGTTTGGAATCTAGAGTCACTTTTTTGGCACTCTTTAGGTGGCTAAGAGCCCAAAATTTTCTTTTGGTAACCAAAATTAGTTTTATAACATTCCGATAAAGTTTGGTATTTTTAAATTATCTTACACTAGAATCCTTGTTTGAAGAAAAGTTACTCCAAATACAAAACTTCAAACAAGGGATCTCCTTGATTTTTTTAAATTGAAAAAAATATTGGGCTCTTGGCCACCTAATCGATACACATGTGAAGTTTCATCGTATTTTGATATAGTTCGGTATTTTTTAAATTATCTTGTACTAAAACTATGAATGGATCAATAATTGAGAACTAAACGTTACAATTGTGAGCCCTTAGAAACTTTGCACCACATAGACTATAGAGATATTGAGTAAAGTTTGCAATGAGGAATGGAAAATTTTCACATGTTTTTCCTATTGAAATTGATAATGCAAGAAAAAATTATAGCAAAGATGCATATTAAAGTTGAGAGTAAAGGAGAAGCAAAAAAAAAAAACATATTTTTAGGCGAGTACAACTATTTTGCACTATAATCTACTCATGTATCCAATGTACAAGAAGAACATTATTCCAAAAAAAAAATACAAAATATTCATTCCATTGGAACAAGCACATCTTTCACTACTACTTGAAGATTTCTTACAAGTTGGAAGTTCTTAGGAGTTACAATGATATGATTTGCATGTTTTGGACAACACTAAGCATCAATCATTAAGTTTACCAAAAAGGCATCTGTAGTAGCACATTTCAAAGCATGACGATATTATTTTATGAAGCAATTGGGTCTCGTACTACCAAAAACCACCTCTTTCTTTCTATGTGGTAGAGGTCGTGTACTATCTTGCAAACAAGTCTTGAGAAATTCGTCTTCAAAATGACAAGATCAAAATAGTATTGATACTTTATGTTTTCTCTCAAGGCCACTATAAATTGGCTTCCACTTATATTTCTTGTGGAGGATCCTTCTCAAGGTAGCTTGAGGAAGCTAGGTTAGGTTGAGAAGGGGGTGGTTAGTTCGTAGTCTATGAAGTGTCATTATCCAAGACTGTATCTAAGCTATTAGATACTATGTCATGAAGTTGAATATGATATGGGGCTTTGAGGGAAAGCTTCTTCACAACTACCTTAGATCTAGCCATCTTTCCTACACACCAAGAGATTTGAAATATCAATTAATAAGATAGAAAGTGAAACCATCTTATCTAGTGCTTAAACTTTAAGACTCATTCACATAGATACACACTCTCTTTCTCTCTTAAATAATGAATTGCATTTACATTGAATACATTCTTTATCTTAGCTCTTTTCAAACCCATTTATTGTCTTCCCAAAGCCTTGTTTATAGCCGCTTGGCATGGTTTTCTTTTGTAATTGAGGCATCATAACATGCTCTTTTAGTGACAGTGATTCAATGATGTTTGCATCAGCCGTTCAACACTTTCATTTTCTCTTTTTTGCTAGAGTTGAGCTTCATCCACTACTATGATCCTATACCACCAAAATAGCAATTGGATCATTGGATTGTTGACATTTACCCCTCCATCAGGAATGGTTTTTCTTTGGTAATGTTTTTTTGACAAGTTGCCATTTTTTCCTAATCTCTTCTTATCTTTTTCAATTGTTTCTTGATGCTTGTGTAGCCCAATTTCTGATAGCACTTACTACATATTCTTATACGTTATAATGGCTTCTTTTTTTTATTGTATCTTATAAGCAAATAAAATATACTAGCACAAAATTATCTCCACGATTCTAACAAAAGCATGCAATGAATATATATGAACAAGATCCAATTGAATATTGAAGATGGGTTTCCACATGAGATCTTCTTTATTAGTATTGATTCAACACTTCTCACCCTTTGCCAATTCTTCTTCTTGTCCTTTCCACCCTATCTATCAAGAAATATATATATGAACGATTTGCATTTGTACCATTGGAGATCCCACACATGCATTTTAAAGTTTTCAACTCTCCTGGCAAGATTCCATTCCACCAAGTATTGATCATACCCTTAAACTAAGAGCATCATGTCATGTTCTTAATAATAGATTATGTTTGGAATTCTTATATGCATAAAGAATTGTTGTAGCACCTCAAATGTTTCCTTAGGAACCTCAAATGCAGTAAGTCACCAACATGGTACTCTAATTGAATACTAAAGTTCCCTAGGTTGCTCTTGTCAAATTGTAAAGCTCTATTTATCAAAGTTACACTAATCTTTCAAGCTTTACTCCTATGATGACCTCATTTTCATCTTATTTTATGACAAACTCTAGTGTACCATTACATTTCTCAATTGACATATTGTAGTACATTACCATTGCTATCTAAACCTTGCATAGATCTAGGTAATAATTGTTGAGTTTGATGAACTTCACCTCACATACATTTTTTGTCCCAACCTTATAGTATTTCCACACCTTGAACATGCAAGGAATCTCCTATCAGCTCCACAACCTTTGCATTAAATTTCCATCAGGTCTCTGTTAACTTTGAAGGTCTAAGAAAAGGTATGGTTCTATTTCTCTTTAGCACACGACCAAACCTAGCCTTCACGCCCTTGATTATTTTTTGGATTTCATCCATTGTTGAACTTGTTTGATACATCTTTCAATGTGGACTCAATTATCTTCTCCTTCACAACCTTGAACTTTGGATTGCTCAAAGCATTTTTCAATGTACTCATCTTTAGCAATCTGCTAATAGATGATCCAATCTTACTCACACCTTAGTTTTCATTCTGTGATTCCTTGTATGCTTTATTATGTCAATTCCACTAGTTGTTATTCACAAAATTAACTTGTTGATTGGCTTCTTCTTTCATTTGCACTCTTGCGTTAGCTTGCTATTGATATTTCTAAGGTAATCTAATTGTGTCTTTGCCTCCTCATATAAGATACTAATGTCATGGATGGTGCCCTTCATTGTGACAATCTGATTATTTTGTTGAACTAAAGTCTCATTTAGCTGTGCCACTTGCCGCATGAGCTATTGTATATAAAGTTGATGTGTAGCCATTACATCATGATAATTTTTTATGGTTTCTTGGAAGGTTGTAAATACTTTGAATGCTAGGTCATTGGGTTGCTTAGTGTAACCAAGCAACCCATTATTACCCCCATACACATACTTCAAAAAATGTGTAATTCCTGAGAAAGACATAGGTCTATTGGTTAGGGGATCAATCAAGTCGATTCTCCCATTAACCCACAAGTCCACATGCCTCAATCCCATCTATTTGTAGCTTTGTAGAACTTGTCACTGATACAATGGGCCCTTTTAAACAATGGGGTATATTTGGCCTCTACTACAATATGCAACTCCTTCTTTCCTATATGCATTTTACTTATTACTTATGCCCTAGTTCTGCAACTTTATGAATTGATTACATAGAGATACTAATGAGAATATGAGGTTGATTATTTGGAGAGTCACATGGAGAGAAGCCAAATGAAACACTTATTTCTTAATAGGAATAGGGCTATTAAGTTTATAGTAGTAAACTAAAGAGGCACATGTAGAGAGACTGAGATAGACACATAAAAATGTTAATGTAAATAGTTGGTTTGGTGACTATATGGAGATAGGTTAGAGGTGATTCATAGAGATTAATATAAATGGAAAGCCTCATTTGGTTGTCTCAAGAGATAGAGTAGAGATACACATAGAGTGTACCCCCAAGAGAAACACCAAGAAAATGGGAAAACTACTGCAAGAAAATCTATCTTGTCACACCAAAAAGCATATTATTTGTACTTTAATCAACCACTAGAAGAAAAAAACATTAATCTTCACAAACCATCACATAGTATCATATAGTGAATCTCCCATAGATTTGTCAGAACAAATCTTCAACATATCCTTCATTTTCTTCATAGAAACCATCCAAGAATTTAAAAAACATAAAGGAATGATCAAATTTAAATGAAATTTATCACATAGTATTCATATTTCATCATCTTTATAGTCTTCATAGCCTTTCTCACAATCTCTCTCATAGTCTCACTCATAGATACATTGTTTTTCATAGAAAATTGACTATCTCTCGTAATTTATCTCTCTTGCACATGCTCTCTCTCAATGGTACATTGGAATAACAAAGAATAACTCTCAATAATCCTCTCTTGGTCATGGGCACCCCTCCCAAGAGATATGCCTGATATAAAGAGTCACTAGAGCCACTACAGTGTTCCTTGAGAGCTCATCAATGTCATTGTCACTTCAGTCTTCAATTCAAGTCTTCATTAGCTATTTTCTCTACTTCTTCGAGCTATTTTTAGTTTATCTTCTTTCTCTTTTAAGCTTAAAAAATATTTTCCAAGCTAAGCATCCATCCGTCAAAACACTCACAAAAGCAAACAGAGGCTTATAGACCAGATAATACAGAAGCTCTATAGAATAGGATAGAAGGTCAATAAAAGACATAAAAACTATACATATAAAATCAAAACCACTTTAAACCATCAAAATTATTTTAACATGCTCTCAATTATTCCTCAAAAGAACCTATCAAAATATCATATCTTAAAATAAAATAAGTACAAGATTGGTGATGACAAATCATAAAATTACATAGAAACATGGAGAAGAGAGGCAAAACAAACATGAAAATCTATCTGTAAATATCACGAAGTACAATTTTTTACAAAGAATGATAAATACATCTAAGGAATGCTACATGAAAGGGACCTACATGGATCACAAGAAAAAAAAAGAAAATGATGTGCCCTCCACAAATCCAAGTGCATACTATAGATCCTCGCCATTTGAAAGCTCTTTTTGATGTAAAAGAGTGTTGAACGGACTCTACAAAATGAACAGCCACAATTAGTCCACCATACATAATGTATCACAAAAACACTAATGAGTACAGTCAAGAAAGAGGATTGACTTACTAAGCGACCATGTGCATACAATCTATCGATAAGTGTAGTGCATATATCAGATCTCCAAACCTATGGAATGAAATTTTGCAATGAAGTGCTCCAAAGAAAACTGAATAGCATTGTTAAAAATAAGGTTGTTAGTACAAGTGATATTCCAAATAAGAAAGTGAGAAGAACCTAAAGAAAACTTACAAAGTTCTCCAAATAAGTCCTATGGCTACCACTCCCCAAATGATGCATGACCCTTGCCTCCAATCATGCCCTCACTGCCTCCCACTATTACTATTGGTATCATCCTCTGGAGAATATGTGGTCTCCTCCTTCAGTCTCTGTCAATCATCTGTGTTTAGCTACTCGGGCTTTGAGGTGCCACTCTTGATTGCCTTGTGTGCGTCTAATTGTCTATGTGACATGTATGCACGCATACACTCCATCATCCACCCAGTGGAAAACCTCTCTGCCACTGTAGGTACCCAAAAATACTCATGCAAAGATGCCACCACATAGTCCTTGCTCCCCTCTAATATATTCTTCCAATGGTCCAAGATGTTGTGCCTATACAACTCTCTCATACGAGACATCACCCTCCTCCCCTCATCATTCATGATCACAACACCTGTCTTGTTATCTACGAGGTATTTGTACCCTATTGGGGCATGTCTAAGGTGTGGCATCTCCCACCTATGACCACACTCCTAGGCATAACCAGGAGACCCATGCACATCTGATGTACTTGCAGGGATAGTATTTCTTAGACTAGCATCCATAGGACTGCCACCTGCGAATGACTAAGCGAAACCCAGAGTCATGGGAGTAGATGTCCCTACAAGTGTGACAAATCCTAGAGGTGAGAAGTGTCTACCAAAGTGACGAGACGGAGACACTACATTAGTACTTCCACAACATCCACTTGAGCCACCCTCTCTAGATCCGGTATGAGATCAAGGAGTAGCAACCCTCTCTAGAACCGATCGTGGACTCACAACATCTACATCTTTGCAACATCTCCCGTAATCAATCTCTCCATTTGGGGTCAATCTAGATAATCGATCTTCAATACTGAAGACCAAAGCATATCGGAGCATGGTGAAGTAGACCTCACTAAACGGCCTGACAATGTCCATAAAAACTCTTGGTCCACCATATCTCTAAAGCGGGTCATTTGATTTGGAGACGTATATGTAATTATCTCTTGTAGCTCCTCATCATCTATCATCCCGTGACTTATCCTGCTCTCTGGGTATTGTCAAAGATAACCTGCACAGATGGAAAATGATGTTAGCATAATCATATAAGGATTTAGATAAAGCACGATAACATAACTTTGAGAAAAAGGATGCTAAATAAAACTCATATACTAGAGTATCCTTAAAAGCAAATCATCAACTAATTGAGCAAGCAGATACAAATATGACCCAACCTATGGCTCCATGTCAATCTCTTGGCATACCTCAGTGTATACTAGAAGGTCTATAGATAGGTCACCATAAAAAGAGGAGCCCACTTCATTCTTGAAAATTTCCTAGCCTCATGTCTCTTCGTCTACATTACTTGTGCCTCTTTCCTTTGCACACTCCAAACCCTCTTTGCCCTCCACCCTCTACAAAATCAACCCCTCCACTTGTATACTCTCCTCGTCTATGCTGGGGACATTGCTTTCATCATACACTCGCATACTCTGAGGTATTGATGACACAACATACCACCATTGAGGTTGTCAGGGATTTAGATAAAAGATTACATGTTCAATATCACATATAATAGTGAATCAACCTTTGCGATTGTTTCATGTCATGGAAAAATTAATCATGCACCTATTCACAATGACCTGGCATGACAAACATGTCATGCAGATTTGTCCATATTTTCACAAAATCTACCTCCAGAAATCTAGATGGACCTGACCGCCAACTGCTTACAGAAGTCTAGATAGACCTCACCAAGCTACTTCCAATACCACTTTAACCACTGTACATATAACATAATGATGGAGAAGCTACAGTAATCCATTGAGATAACACTTTGCAAGTTTCTAAAATACTCCATCTCATCTACTACGGTATTCAGATCTGTGACCCGTCATCAGCTCTCTTCCTTTGAACTTTGCCATGACGTCACAATTTGTTGTGGAGGAGCACATTTTTTCAATGCACTCAATACAAAAATGTCTCCCATGCGACCACACCACACTGTAGATTTTGTAATGTACATCAAAACGGTTAGATTAGTTATTGTGCATAAAATCTAGATATGATAGCAAATAAAACATGCGGTCACCTTCGGACTATATTCCCTCAAGAATTCCTACTCGTTGGTAGAGACCTCTACCCTGTGGCGAGAAGGTGCAATCAAAGACTCATACAACCACTACATAGACATAAACCACGACATCTCCTCCATACCCTCGGGATATCAAACTGGTCGATGGCATGTACTGCATCAAAATTTTGAACATGCTCCCTTCCACTCTTTTTTGGCATGCTTGAACCTAGCGAGCCACTTCTGTATGGTGGATACATGATGCAACATACAAAAACAATTCACTTTCTCCTTCATGGTAGCATCCATCCTTTTTTCTATCCCATTTCTAAACACCACATCTCCGATCAATCTATCATCATCCTTCAATGACCATAGCATACCGTTGTCTGAATCCATCGTTGGTAGCCACTTTGAATTATGCACTAATGTCTCCACCACTAGCCAACTTTCAACCATGTTACCTTCTATTTGAGCTCGTTGTCGCATAAAGCCTTTAAGGTTTTCATGAAGCACTATGAGAAGAACCTTCAACGCATATAACACCAATCATGCATCATCACGGGACTCACGCATTATGTTTTTAGGTGGTAATATGTGATATTTTAGCAACCTTTAAAAAAAATTGAAGCATCCTTGAAGAGCACAAGAAGTCTGAGATTACCTAGTCGATGATCTCCAATTGAAACTCGTCAAAGCATTATACGTGGTCTATCAACAAGCGACACTTTCATATCTTCCTCCATTTTAATCTCTACTTATCTTTCTTAATCTCCATTCTTATATTTTTCACCATTCATTTTCTCTCTCCCCTCTTATGGTCTGGTGGGAGAAGAGAGCTATCTTTAATTATCAGGAATTTGATTTAGAAATTTCTATTTGTGAGGTTAAGCTGGATGTAAATCCCATGCACTTGGTCAAGTTATCCCTAGGAGTACATAAATAATTTAAGAAGATTCTATGCACTAGGTATATTGTGGAGCCCTTGGCATAGCACGAGGACTAGAACATGATTGGTTTGAGCATGCTGAAAAGCATTGTCCAAGGGTAGCAGCATATGTTGATGGCATATTAGTGGAACATGCTATTGTGGATATAGGATCCTCTATCAACATTATGAGTTTGGAATTAATGGGGAGGTTAGGGTTAGAAATCCAAAAAGATGCCTCCATGATTCTTTGAATGGTTGATAACAATTTAAGACAACTTGAAGGTTGCATCACTAAATTCCACGTGACAATCACTAATGTGGAATGCATTTTGGACTTTAGGGTTATCAAGTTTGCACGGGAAGCCTAGTTATTAAGTGTTGCTAGGTAGGCCATGGATCTTACAAGTGGACTGTCAGGTTGATATACCCATAGGTCCGTTAATCTTTGGTAGTGGTGCTAGACGTGTAGTGGTAGATGCCTACCATGAATCTCCTCAAAGTGAGAGAGTTCCTTTATCTTTGTTTGAGTTAGATACATTAGATGACCCATCCACTAATGAGACATCATCAAGTGATGAATCCAAAGAGGTGTCCACTACAGAGAATATCTATCAAGTTACTTTGAATGAACTGATAGAGGCCCCGGCTAGAGCCTACTAGCCCTAAAGCTAGTGTCATCCCAACATGCTGGTCTTTCTCATCATTCCATCTTAGTTGTGTTTTTTCTATTTTGCAAAATGCTTCTCTTATGTGTTTCTTGGTGTATGTACATGTGGGTTATTCCTGTCTAGTTTGAATGGCACTATCCATTGTGATTTACTATGTCAGTAATCGTGCCAATCCATGATTACTCTCTAATATTGGATGTAGATTGTACTTGTCTTATGGGTCTATACGATTTTGTGGCCCTCATATTTTTTATGTTGCCTTTTTTTACTCCTTCGTATTATCATATAAATGGCAAATCAGTTTGATTTTTCAATGGGACTTGCATTTGTCTCCTACCAATATGAGTGAAGCAAGGGCCAAAAAAAGAATGATGCTAGAACCATGGCAGAATTCTTTTGGAAATAGATTCATTCATGCTTTGGTTGCCCATCAAGTTTTTCAACAATCAACTCTTTTTCTTAATGAGTTATTGAACACCTTTTTTCCACACTCTTTGTCCTACATCACAAGTCCAACCCTTACTATCCATAAGAACATAGCTAAGTGAAAGTGAATCATAAAATCATGGTTAACATACTAACAAAAACTATCTTATCTTCCCAATTGGACCATGATAATAAGCTCATGGTTGCAATTTGTGCTTTTATCATATAGACTACAAGACAAAAACAATTCAAACCCCCTAGAAATGTACAAAATCTTGGATCCAATGCCTTAGAGAACTTGAACACTCGACTAAAACACAATTACTCTAATAACTCATGTGTTGGTTATAGAGAAAGCTTGATGAAATGCCAAGTTCAATAAATACATTTAGTAGGGATCCTTTGAGAAAGGTGATCTTGTGTTGCTATACTAGATCAAAGTTCATAAATAGAAATTTAAGTTTCAAGGGCACATACCCTACCATGTGTGTATCATTATTAGGATAGGCAATGTAGAGTTAGAAACCTTGGATAGTTGGTCACTTTAACTAGTCATATTAACTTTGCTACTACCCTCTAGGGCACTACTTATAGGAGTGGTCCATGAAGGACCCAATATCCCTATGCAATCCATCCTCATAAATGAGGAATGCACACAATTACCCAACCAAATTTGGTACGAACAAATGGAGCAATGCTCACAACTACCCAACCATCATCTTGTCAATGAGCAAATTTGGTACAGAGACAAATGGAGCAATGAATACAACTCAACCAAATCTCAATTACTCTTCTCCCTAGGAATTTCAATATTAGAAAAACTACTCTCAATAACCTAGGATTACAGGATGATATTATAATTCCACCTACTTATCTTGACATTCAATTGAATACTAGAAGAAAGTAAACATTGATGTGCTTATTAATGAAGACGATAATTTCAACACCCTTTCTTAATATTACTAGCAAAAAAGGGGTAAAATATTGTTGTAACATACTAACACAACATTACAATCTTATGGAGCCCAATCTTACTCATTGCTGGGTAAGTGTACATTAAAATTCATAGTAGAAATTGAAACCATTTTCATCTCCTATATGTTTTAACAAGAAGGGAAGGGGATGGAGTCAAAATTGTGTTGGGTTGCTCATTCAAATTCACCATAAACTACCATGTCAACCATATTGACAAATGCATTAACGTGCAATCCCCTAATTCAAGGGTCATCTATGTCTTCATCCTTAGGAGTCTAGCTCTATGGTGTTGAGACTTCAAGCTTATGTGTGTGAGACTTCAAGCTCGTGTGTGTGTGACCACCGACAGAGTCTTAGATGTGTCCAGCTATATTAGCAAGTGTGGGACATTAAATAAGTTGGTGGATTAAGGCTATGTGTGAATGGTCTTAAAGACCTTAGAGTGATGTAATCACTTTAGTTATATGGGTAATTGAATATGAAGAAAAGGAGTGGAGAGCATACGGCTCCTCACAATTGCTCCAACCTTTCTCTCTCTCTTCTAACATGGTATTAGAGCCCTTTGGAGCAGGAGCCTATGAAGAAGACTTGAAGAGCCTGAAGGCCAGATCTCTGTGAAGAGGAGAAGACTGCCATTACTCATGCTAAGTATCATGTCATTTGTATTCCTTTTTGTTATTGGATTGTGCCAAGGTCCTATTTAGAGCATTTGGAGGTCTCATTAGTCACAGTAGAGAGAGTATTAATCATCAGTGGGCTGAAGAATTGCTAAATATACCCCAAGGCTACATCACGTGAATTGTGCCTACTATCCTAACTGCTCCAATGGCTGCAAATCACTAAAGTAGTCACTGCTCAAGTGATCTACAGCTTGTATACCCATTCTGGAAGGTACTTGAAGATTCTAACATGTAAGTTCTTGGTCAGGAGATGATATATGAGTTGGAACAATTGGTTATAGATCTAAAACTACTAGTAATATGCTTTACGTTGAAAAGGTTTTGGAGCTCTTGGACATGTCTGGAAGACCTCATTAGAGCATAGATATGCTCTAGGAGACATGTACATTGGTTGTCATGCTTATGGGCTGAAGTTTGTTGACAAAAATACTCAGATTTGGAAGTATTTGATAGGTTGAAATCTGTCCTAGAATTTCTAGCACAACAAGTATACTATATCCTACTGTGAGCTAGCTTGTGGAACATCTCTCAATTGTGTTTCCAACATATCTTCATGACCCCATTATCATCACTTACATCATCTTGAGTATTTTATACTACTGGTTGCCACCATAATTGACCTGGAAAAACTTCATGGGATTGAGCCATTACCTTTGGAAAGGCCTTTTTATATATTGTTGAAGTATGGATTCAAGGATGTAAAGTGTATGTTCATGCTTTGATTTGATTAAGCTTTGGATTTGTACCAGAAACTCCCATCTTACAAAGTGTCCTTGCAATGAGTGACTTTCAAAAACTCCTACGTGTATTCCATGCGACATCTGGCAAACCCAATGTGAAAGCATTGCTTCTGATCATCGAGATGGGAGATCAACCTTCAACATCGACTAATTTTTCCTTTTCAACCAATGAGATAAAGACTTTGTTACAAACTCTTTCTTTAGCCATTATGATGAAAAATCAGCAAATGCAATTATCTATGCAAAGCCAACAACAGTTGCATCAATAACAATTGGATCAACAACGGCTATTGCATCAACAATAGGAGCATATGCATGGTGTGACTAAAGCAATCGAGACTATGTTTAGTGAGTGAAAATTATTTGATGGCCGAAATGTTTCAGCCTATATTAAAGCCATTGAAAGCAATATGCACTTCTTCAGAGTTCTGACCAACTGGAGCAATTATTTCTTACAGCTTGTCACACCTGCTTTGTAGGTTAGAGTAACAAATTAATTTGTACATGACTCTAACTAGGATTCTTTCAACAAAGAGCTTAAAGATGAATATTTTCTGAAAGATTATGGTATTGCTATGCGAAAGACATTCAAAGAGTGGGTGTTCGTCAGCCCAACAAAGGACTTATTGCTTCTGAATTGTTGCGGGAGTTTGAAAAGTGATACATCTAGTTGGATACACTAGAGCAAAGAACTCTAAACTCAGAGAAATAGGAGTTATTCTTACAAGTAGCTGATCTTACACTTCAGGATGAGTTGGGAGAGTTGCTAGAGGGCCATATGCAACCTATGGGATTGAAGACGGATTGGAAAGATGTAGTCGATGCAGTTTCTACACTGTGACGAAGAGGCGAAGATGGAAGTTGGCTTACTTGAAGAACAGGATGCAGTCACCACTAGCCATGTCTTCTCCTACCACGACTTCTCCTACTTCTCATGTTGCACCATCCACTACTTCTCCTATTTCTCAGCCTGTGTCTATGCCTATGCCTATGCCTATTCATGTTGTGGTTGTCAGACCAACTACAAAACCAAATATTGAAGATATGATGCATGAGATATCGAAGAACTTAAAAGACATATAAATCAAGATAACTAGAAGGGAGCAAAAGTCACTTAGTCCAGCTCTAGTTTCAGCCCCAATTTCTTCTACTCTTGTAAATTCTTCCAGGATGGTGAAATCTTAGGGAGTCAAAGCACTTGTTGAGGAAAAGCGGAAAAGAGATAATGATAAACCTGAAGGTTTGAAGAGGGTGATTAGGAGGAGTGATCCATTTTCTCAGCCTTCTTCTTCAAAACCAAAGCAGTCATATGTTTAGAAGCCAAAAGTATAAGAAGATTAGAAAGATCGAAGACAAAAGATCAAAAGCCAAAAAAACAACTTGGATTCAAGCTGCTTTTTGACATTGAGACAACTACGGACTTGAAGCAGATTGAGAAGAATAATTCTAATGAGAAGATTAATGATGGTCTCTTTGAGGGGCTATCATGCTTGGATACTATGGAGGATCTTTCAACGTTGCTGATAATTGAGAATCAAGAGCTGTCATATGTCTTATAGGTCCATTCTCTATGAATTGTGAAATAGTTGATTTCATGATGCAATAAGATTTGGGTGCTGAGAATTCTTAGTAGAAAGATTTATAGGGTGTTGGTTTACAGCAGCAAATAGGATTTATAGCTGAAGTAAGTTGTGAGCCTCAGTGTTGGGCTGTTCATATGCAGTCTGAAAAAGATATGGATGATTTTTGTCTGTCAAAAGAGTTGGGTGCTATTTATACAACACAAAAAAAAATTTGTTTACCAGGGTATTTATAGCAAGGGATTAAATTTGTAGGTTGTAGCAAAGAAGCCAAAGTATAGGCAAAATACAACACAGTTGATAAGAAGCTCAGATTACCTTTGGATAGTGATGAGGATTTGCCAATGTTTATGCCATTTATGGAGATGGATATGGATATAAACATCAATGTGGTCAAGGCACAAACAAGACATGTTCCATTGAAGGAGGAAAGAGAATGAGAAGTCACGGGATTGTCTGATGATCAACTAGCCAACGAAGAGAAGGATGCTGTGGAGAAGATTTTTACAGGAGAGAAGACCAAGCCATTGGATGCTATGATGATCTACAAAAGCTTACCTACTTTGATTCATCCATATGATCCAGGAGGATGTTGTGATAACCTATGTCAACTTATCTACTTTTCATATTACCCAGATGATTACCCATATGATCCTGATGGGAACAATGCTGTAAGTGGTAAACAAGTTGGCACATGTTGGAGGATGGGAAGGTTTGGAGGGGGCAGATGTCATGCCGTTGCGCGTCCACCTCTACGAACTTGAGGAAGGAGTTTTTCTCTAGGAGTTTGATCTCATTAGTCAACGTCATTAGGAATTTGTTTTCCATTGTGTGTGTCTTTTTGTTTGCATTTTGCATGATGCATGAGCACATGCAGATAGGCTAGGCACAATTCTTCAGTACATCCATAATTTTCATGTGCACATGGATTCAATATTGCATGTCTTCTTCAAATCATGAATGATTGAGCACGAAGTTCTATTTCAAAACATATTTCTGTTAGGACACAATGCATGAATCAAAACAAGAAGTGATGATAATGTAAAGCTGACAATTGGGAGAGGAAAACAAGAAGCAAGGAATTAAGATGGTACTCACATCTTTGAAACAATCTAAGGGTTCCCACTATGGTGGAGCAATGCTTATTAGACATTTTATTAGAGCTTCATGTTATATGATTTCTCTTTTCTAAATCCTTAAAGAGGATACTATTTGGTTATCATATGAACTGCATCGAATGCATCAAAGAAGATTATAAATCCTCTTAGAAATTGGAGAATCTTGGTATTCACAAGACCACATATAATGCTATCATAAAGTATGATGATGATATTCATAAGGAATTGTATAGACACATTGTGCTTAGTGGAGGGGAATTGCTAATCCTATGAGGAAGGAGATAACTGTAGCTTTCCTAAAGGACGAAGGTTGGAAATCAATTCTCTGATTGAAGAAATTCAAAAGGATGTAGTTAAGAGGATATCAAAAACATATTGTTATGGAATCTGTCTTCACTTTGCTCCCAATCATCATCAACGACAATAAAAACATCTTCTTCATTATGGTCATCAAAATGTACAACAAGAATACAATATCCTACTTTGAGCTAGCTTGTGGAACCTCTTAGTTGTGTTTCCATCATATCCTCATGACCCCATTGTCATCACTTACACCATCTTGAGTAGTTTATACTATTTGTTGCCACCATAGTTGACCTGGAAAAACTTCATGGATTGAGCCATTACCTTTGGAAAGTCCTTTTTTATAAATTGTTGAAGTATGGATTCAAGGATGTAAAGTGTATGTTCATGCTTTGATTTGATTAAGCTTTGGATTTATACTAGAAACTCCCATCTTGCAAAGCATCCCTGTGAGACGAGCGACTTTCATGAACTCCTACACGTATTCCATGCAACAACGTGTCCTAAAGAATTTGACACAGTTGTTTCCAAAAAGGATCTGAGATCATGCAGACACAAAGTCTAGATATAGTGATGACTCATTTAGCATCCAATAAGTCCTTGGTCCTTAGCCTGTCTTTACAAGAGCTTTAGAATGTCAGCATTGGAAAAGAGCTCGCAGGGTGCTAGAAAGGATTCCCTATGATAGTGATGAGACAAAGCCTTTCTCAATCCTCGAGGTGTCATCAAGACAATTGGGTGGCATGAATCATCACTTATCTATACATAACATGGATTTTGTAAATCCTACATCTCTCCAAACCATTCAATTGTTCAAAGATGGGAGAGAGAGACAGGGAATACTTCATATCCATGAGCCTTCACGCTCTCATTGTGTTTTCTTTATTCTTCAAGAACTAACTGAGAAGCACACAATACAATGTAAAAGTAAACTAGACTAGGTGTAGACCTAACTGACTAACTCTAGTCAGGTCACTGACTCGACTTATTCAATGTAGTCACATGGAGACAGCTATACACACACACTAGCTCACAGATGTTGGTCACTCATAAAGACGAACTGAAGTGAGCTTGACTTCTAACACTCCCCCTCAAGCTCAAAACAAAACTCAAATCATCTGCATCACTCCAAGTAGCTGTCTAAAGTGAATGAACTTATCTTTACCAAGTGATTTGGTAAATATGTTTGCTACCTGGTCTTCAGTCTTCACATGCTCCAAGTCAATCTGATCTGCTAAAACCATTTCCCTGATGAAATGGTAGTGAACCTCAATGTGTTTCGATCTTGCATGATAAATAGGATTTCTTGCTAACATGACACTGCTTAAATTGTCACAATACAGCCTTACTTTGCTGTCCAAGTGTACTCCCAAGTCATTCAGCAACTTCTATAACCATATAGCTTCACAGGCCGCTAAGGCCGCACCACGATACTCTGCTTCCGTACTGGATAGTGCACCTGTCAAAGTAATTAGAGACATATTCACCTCCTTCATCTGATCTCAAACAAGATATGTAGCAGCCCACCTCATTTTCTGCATGCTTCTTGAAGTCTTTGAATGCATCAAACACATCATCTTTATTCTTCAAAATATAAAGCCAAGTGTATGATACATAATACCATGCACCTCCAAAAGAAACATTATGGGAAGGACCCCAAACATCAGAGTGCACTAATTGTAAAGGTCTAGTGCTGTTTTTTACATGTCTCATGAAAGGAAACCATGCTTGCTTCCCAAACTGACATGCAGGGCATACATGACCAAAGTCACTATACTTGAATTTGGGTAATCCAAGTACTACTTCCTTCTGTTGCATAGATTTCAGCTTTTGTACATTGACATGTCCAATCCACTTGTGCCAAATCTCTACATCCCGAATGGCACTCTCATCATGAGCAAACATGGCTGCCTTAAGTCTCGGAATGGTCACATCCAATGTAAACATCCTACCATCCCTTCTGCCCTTGGCAATTAACTTACAGCTATTTCCATACTCCTCAATGAAACATCCATCTTTGTTAAATCTCACTTGCAGATTCTGTTCTGCCATTTGACCCACAGACAAAAGATTCTTTGTTATGGTCGGTACATGCAATACATCATGCAGGCCTTTCTTCTTGCCATCAGACATCATGAGAGGAACGATCCCTTTATGCTTTATGTCATGTTGGGTGTCATCCCCAGTACATACATGACCATGTGTACCTGTAACCATCTCATCAAACCACTCTCCATGCGGTGTCATGTGGTTTGACGCTCCAGAGTCAATGTACCATCTATCATCTCTATTATGTCTCGATGCATTTTTGGATATATGCTGCATGGCAAAGAGTCTATCAACTTGCTCATCATGAGCACCACTGGAAGATGCATAGTGCCCATGCTATCTACCCTTTGCCTTCATATCTCCCTGCTTCTTGTAGAAATCCTTTGTAATGTGCCCATACCTGCCGCAATAATGGAAATCCTTGTCCCTATTGGACTGATCAGATGAGTGCCATGAACCAGATCCACCACCTCTACCTCGGGATGATCTCCCCCTGCCTCTAAACCCGCCATATGCACGCTGGCCTTGTGTATTTGCACCATGCCAATTACCTTGCTGTTGCGGTTGTCCATAAGCATTACGAGTGTCACCACGACCTCGAAATGAACCACGACCTCTAAATCCTCTGCCACGCTGGCTAGAGTATAACACAGTGTCTCTATTCTGAGATACACTGGAACCTGTATTCAAACCAAGTTTGACCTCCTCATGCAGCAACAAAGCAACTAGCTCTTCCCAGGTAGGGGGCTCTTCTCTAACAGAAATGGATGTGTCAAAAGCTTTGTACTCTTTCCCTAATCCATTCAAGGGAACAACAATCATATCATCTTCTAATACACTTGAGCCAATGGTAGCAAGTTGATCAGCTATGGTCTTAATCTCCGTGGTATACACCTCGATGCTCCTGCCATTCCTAGACATGTTGTTGAACTGGTGTTTCAACTGGATCTTTTGTGCATGTGTCATGGTTCCATAATTTTTCATCAGTATGTCCCAAGCATCCTTCGGAGTCTCACATCCAGTGACTTGAATTGCCATAGCATCAGATATACATAGAGAAAACCAATGTAGCACCTTGCATGCTCTCTCATTCCATAGCCTATGAGCTCTTTTCTGTTCATTAGTTGGATTCCTTGCAGGCAACTCAGGAGCAGCCTCATCTCCTGTACATAGATCCCAATAACCCCTGCCAACTAGAAAGTTGTTCATTCTGAATTTCCATAATGCAAAGTTCTTGTTGTCTGACTTCGTTCCAACTATCTGAGTGATATTATCAGTCCCATGTGCATTAGCCATGATGCGATAGACTATGTCTGGCAGATGCTTGACTACTTGCAAGCCAACAAGTATGACTGACCAAGTTCAGTCCTTAACTAT